>NC_077224.1:353987-682181 GCF_024763615.1 Phlebotomus papatasi
GACGCCATCTTGTAGATCTCAAGCATTTTATCTTTAGATCCTATATAAGGTAAAGTGCCCTCATCAATCAAAGGTATAAATTACAACTTTTGACATAAATTATCATTGCATAAATCAGATATCTTTCACTCCTAGATACCTCATTATTTAATTTACCTATTAATCTTTTTACCTTATTATTTAGATCACATCTCATGGCTTATCACTGGTTTAGGCATCTTTTTGCATAAGAAATTAACATTAATATTTCGTCAGATTCCAATGGAAATGTAATCCTTTTATTTATTATTCACACATTCCACGATTAAGAATATGACATTAAAATAATAATAATAATTGTAGATACTAAAAAATAAAGAATTTATACTCGCCTCGTCTGTTATATCACCATGAAGTTCTGTATTAAATGTAATTTCTGATCACCAGCTTTTAAAATGCGATATATTGGAAATAACAACTTTCTTCTTATTTTTTTTTCTATTCTTCAACTGATAACATTTTATACAAAGTATAATGATTGAAAATTTTATTCGTGCTTTACAAAACTATTTCATGACCTTAAAATAATTCTTCACCTTCTTCACACCTTTCGTCTTAACGTTAATTTGGTAGAAAATTTAAGAAATAGATTGGGGCTTCCTATCACAAAAGTATAAATTTATTTTTCACTTGTGTACCCAAAAGTGCTGGCAACTGAAAGAAATAATCCAAAATTGAATTAGAGTAATTTCTATATGATTCAATTATATGATAGTTAAACTAACCTTCATATTCTTTACGATGGAATTGAAAGAGATCTGCTAAGAGAGTTCCATCCACTTCAGGAGCCATAAGGGTTCCTCCATAAGCTTCACGAAGACAATCTTTGCCCATGTACGAGGTGAGGGTCTTAAAATCCTTGTTGAGAAAATGAATCTAATAATGAGAAAATGAGATATCTGTCAATAATGCACGTTTCGCAGTTCAATTAATCGCTTTTAATAGAGATAATTGTCATTGAAATAAGTTTCTCTTATTGAAATTGAGAATGTTGTGGATGAAATGTTCAATAAGGTGCATGCTGAGTATTTTAGTTATCATTTTATGTGAATCTTAAGTGGACAGGTAGCCTTCGCAACAAATGGACTCAACATTATCAATATAGCACTAGAGGTATGCGTTTATATATAAACTATATAATTAATTATACATATAAAATACAGAATTAAAAGTTGTAAAAATCATATAAAAATGCATTGGTTATATAGGAAAATTGGAAACTTACTCTTTTGCGTAGTTTTTCATTGAGGAATGGTTTGAAAATGGCAAATAACATGTTAAAGATGTAGGAATTGTTGACAACGTGCACTTCTTTGAGACGAATAGCAATGCACTCCTGTACCCAGTGGATCAGCATGGCCGCAAAAGATGGACTGAACTGTGTCAGGTGCGACAGTGACAATCCTTCCATGTTGAGAATCACAACGACACCATTCACCTGCAATCATGACAAAAATTGTGATTAGAATTCAAATTGAATCAACTGAAGGAGGTTTTAAGGGCACCTGAGTTTTAGGTTCAGCCATTGCGGCCTCCAGGCAAATTTCCACGGTTCTAAAAAGTTCATCCAGGGTGCATTCATTGAGCTTCCACTCTGAAAAGACAGAAACAATTTTGTAGATGGTTTAACTCTTTCATCTCTTTTGGGACTCTGTGTACCCAAAGCAGCATATGAATATTCTATGAAAAACAATGTTTTTTAATTATTCAGAACTGATATAAATCCGATTCTTGGATGATTACAAACTATAAGGATGTCCAAATGTGTGATATTTTTTGTAGGACCTCAATTAATTCCTGAGCTTAGATATTTTTGATTAAAAATTGTGAAATTGGCTTGAAGCATATGTTGCGGTCCAGAAAGAGTTAAGTGTGCCAAATTTCGGCATAGTTGCATGCAAGCGACAAAGTCTCAAGTTTGGAATGTAATATTTTTAATAAAAATTGAATATTTTTGTTACTCTTTTATAAGGAGTGTTGCTTGGAACCTTACAGACAGTTTATCATCTTTATTTTCTCTAAAATCATTCTTAATACATTTTAAAATGAATAAAAATGAAGACATAGCATTGGTGGCCTATTTCGGCCACCTTCATTCTCATAGTTCCTTGCCCTTTCCAGAATTCTTTCAATGTTTTTTTCAGATCATCTTGCTCGTCGCAGCGACATTTTTTTGTTATTTTTTGCATTGTACAATCTCAAGAGTATGCAAAAATTAAAAATTCATTGAAATTTGAGGCACAAAAAATGTGGCCGAAATTGCAAGCTGGCCGGAATTTGGCACACTTACCCTAATTTTATGAAAAAATATTTTAAAAAAAAAGAAAAATGATGGCTTGAAACATAAAAATTTAATATTATGTTATTAGAGCAGGTCTTAAGCATAGGGGGAGTGTAGGCTATTGGACAAAGGGGCAGTTTTAATCTTTACATATTTTATTCCTTTGAAAGGAATGGGATAAACTCTTTATCTCAGTGGTCTCTATAGGTCCTATGTTCACAAAAATCTTTAATTCCGTATCGATTCTCTTATGAGTACTTCTATTTATTTTATAAAAATCCAGTGATAAGCCCAGATAAGTTTATGGTAGCTGAGATTCTTCACAGGCAACCTCGAAATGCGTGCAACTCGGGCTGCTTGCAACTCATAATATTTAAAAATTCGGTTGTGCATTGGATTTTGTGGATAAAAAATCGCGTCGAGAGAATCAAAAATTCTCAAGTTATCCCAATTGGTATTTTCTTCAGCATTTTTTAGGTCGAAAAACACATTTCTCTTCTAAATAGAGTAGGGCAAAGTTGTAGAGCGGTAAATTTTCTATAACACTGCTAATAAGAAATCCCTGAGGCGACAAATTTTCGTGGTTAAATTCGGGAGCAGGATAATGTTAAAGGCCGGTGAGTATCTAATGGTTATTACCAGGGGGGTGACATTACCTCTGAAAAATGCGACCGGTTTTAGTGTAATTTTTTCCCTGTTTTCGTACACATTTCACGGGATATCTCCAAAACCACGTAGGTTGCCAATTTAGGGGTTTCGGTTGCCTCTTCGTTATTAAATTGGCTTTTATTTTGTATTTGTACTTTTTGAAAATTTATTCCACGATAACAGAAAACACCGAATAAATTCCAAAGTTTTTTCGGCTCGCTAGAAACATATGGGAAACATAGGAAATGTCATGCCCCTGGTTATTACAAATAGCTCTATGAACTTTTCAATAATTGATATGAGTTACATTTTCAAATACTCGCCAAACTTACCATATAAAAAATTATAAAGATTATAAATTTGTCATATGATTTTGTCATACTGTTCTAGAATTCCCCTGCTAGGAGCTTGTGAAATATTTTACCCCAAATTCTTCTCTTCTATTACACTTTTTGAATATTTTTCAGTGAAAGTTTCATTACGGTTTCTGTTGCAATATTATTCCAGCATCAAGTAAAGTTCTTTAAAAAAGAATTATTGAAGTTGATTTTACAAGAATTAGTCGAGCGACTGGAAAAATGAGGCTTTTAGTAATCAAGATCATTAATAAATTTTCATATATGAGAAAATTGTGTCTAGGAGTATTATTATCTCGTAGATACGTATATAGTCTTGTGCATATCTGCTTAGGCGGGAATTTTGAAAGGCTAGTAGTTCATGTTCATTGTGAAATGAAAAAAAAAAAAACTTGTTTATGGTGCAATTTTCTCAGAGATCAAACTTTTGTATGCCATCTACAAACTCACAAAATGTGCAGCATATTTGAAAGTTAAAACAACTCTTCTCTCGGACATTTTAGCTGCATTTTCTCATAAGAACATTTCATCTCCTGCAGAGTTTCTGAGTATATATATAGCTGTTGTGCAATTAACTTTGAGAGAAAATAATTGTGGATTTTTCCCTATAAATTGGTATTGTTTGATCGAGAATTGATTGCTAATTTGTGGACGTGAGACTGGCGGAAGTATTAAGATTTAAATTAATTGTGCGGTCTTTCAGTTGGGAAAAAACATAGTTCAGAGTAAACAATACTCTGATCGTCTCAATAAAAAAATACGCACGTTGATCTTCACCTCAACAAAGATCACTAGAGATGATCGTTATGCAATGTGTAAGAGATCTTAACATATTCAAGGTCCTTAACGTTTGTCTCACTCAGAAAATTGCATTTTGAGTGCTATATTAACACTATATAGTCATTTTATATGGCAATTATATGAGTTTTTTTTCTCGCATCAATTTTTTATGCAAACAAGAGAAAAAAATTACAAACTTACTCTTTATCTCCAGAATAAGTATTCTGCAGCCATTCTTAGTACGCAATGGACTTAAATAGATAACTTCCTTCTCCAAAACATGTCTCACGGTTCGTGGGACGAGATCTTCAGCGTATTTCTTGTACTTGATTTTGAATCTGTAGTATTTCTTTATCTGAAAAGGAAATTTTAAATTTGCAATAATTAAGGAATGAAGTTATTTTTTGATAAAAATTAATAAATTCTTACTCTTTCTAAAGCGCTCTCTGGATAAAATTTGCATGGTCTCAAAAATTTCACGAGAAAATCTTCCTCAGACAGGGGAACATTTAGATCTTTCTCTTCTGCAAAGATAAAAATAAATGTAAACTATTTAATTTGTTGCAGTTTATTGAATTATTATTATTAATCACTATGAGGTGTCATTGTCTTCACGGTGTTATTTTTAGTTTTCTATTATTTATAGCAATATGACCTGGAGATGGATTTTTGAAATTGCATATGCATAGAAAGGTTATTTAAATTTTAAATTCACTTTTAGATTATCATAAAAATATAGGTTTTTACAACCCGACCAGTAAGACAAATAAAAAGTCGTATAGAGATGCTTCAAAACGCTTATTTGCATTAATTGAATTTTAATTTCACCTAAATCTTCTTTAAAAATATCAAATGGAATGTGATTTACTTTTCCTATTTGTGTCAGAAGATTTCATGCTTATATTTATATTGTTAATTCTTAAAGCAAAATAGGTCTGAACGCATTTTCTTTCAAAACCCTAAAGTGAACCTATAATAATCAATCTATTTTAAGATATTTGTGTGAAGAATAAACATGGGATCAAAAAAATTTTCACAAAATAGAGCAAATGCAAAAATGGGATGAAAAAAAAAATTACAAAATGGGATAGTGTAGTATCAATCGCAAAATGGGATAAAAATAATGGCAAAATAATGGCATCGATAGAATCTAGTCCCCGGCGAGGCCTTCAAAGTTGAAGCCAATTTCTTACTTTCACATACAAATGCGTATAGAAATTTTTCTGCACTCGTGATCGTTATGCTAAATATTTAAAAAGTGAGAAGTTTTTCCATATTATAAGATACCTTTCCGTATGGAGGGATAAATATACTAAATTTTTGTTTAAATAAATTTTTCCTTGGAGCACTGTGAGCTGAGTCCGAGATCAATTTAGGAATTGGCTTTAAATAGCTTTATATAAAAAGGCCAACTTGCCAGGCGCTTGGATAGAATGAATCGCAAAATGGAGTTAAATCAGATGAAAATAAAGTGGGATAAAATGAGATCACAAAAGGGAATAAAAGGAATCGTAAAATGGGATAGAATTATTAGCAAAATGGAAATAAACCACTTGCAAAAGAAAAGGGAAAAGATGGGATAAAATAAAATCACCAAATAGAATAAAAGGAATCGCAAAATGGGTTAGAATCGAGTATCAATCGCAAAATGGAGTTAAGTCAGTTGCAAAACGAAATGGGATAAAATGTAATCTTAAAATGGAATAAAAGGAATTCCAAAATTTGTCAGAATCAAACCGAAATTTTCCTAATAGGAAGTGGTTATCTAAAATCGTGCTTCTTTAAATACATTTCCTTTAAGTGGTCTTCAGACTAGAGGTTTAGCCCAGTTGCTGAAGGTCTCTAAATCCTGAATAGCAACCAATTTTATTGATTTTTTAGAATCTAATAGGTTTTTGTCCTTAATAATCCAGTCCTGTCCTGATTTAAATTTTCCCAAAAATTTTGATTTATAAGAAATTAGACCAGTTAAGCCATATGGCTAAGTCTTAAGTCTGAAGCCACATTTTGAGATTGAAGACATGTCATTGAATTTAATCCTACGTTTTCGTTTTAAAGCGGATTAATTTATTAAGTATTTCTTATAGAATTGACATTCAGTCCAGTAGAATTGACCAGATATAAAAATTGTCATTATTGTTAATATACTTAAGTGATCAGAGAGTCCGTGAGATATATCGAATATTAACATTTTATTTTTGCATCAGTTGACTTCCATGAACTCAAATTGTCTTGTTGAAACCGTTGAAACGTAATGCTATTGATACTCTTTGTAACCCATTCTAGTTGTGATTGCTTTATTATTTTTTGTTAACAAGTTCCTCGCTAACAAAAGACTGATTCAATGCATGAGGGCGCATATGTACATATCTGAGTTAAATGCCCATAGTTTTTTTTTAACAAATTGTGCATGAAGCATACAAAAAAATGAGCTTTTTTTTCCAAAGAGACAAAAAAGGAAAAAAATTGGTTAAATTTTACGATGCAATTCAAGGTTTTTTTTACACTAAAAATTGTCCCATCAATGTCGAAGATCACTGTACAACCTCTGGTGCAAAATAAAATTTTTTTCCTCAATGAATTCCCAAAAACCAAAACAAGATTTGCGATATATAAATATGTGTGTTATATAACATATAAAATTATAAAATAGAAATTCTGATGACCGCAAATCTTGGTTAGGCTTCTACTTATGCAATTTTGTGGTGTTAAAAAAACCTCTGAATCACTTTTTGTTAATATAATAACCACCAAGAGAAAGATTTAAATCGTACGAAATGTTCATCGCCAAGGTTTAACGCCAAAAATAATGTACATTTTGTATGGTTATTATATTAAAAAATTATTTTATTAACCCATTTGGGGAGAGGTAGAATACCCATATGAAAGATGCCCAAGAATACGTGTACAAATGCAAGTGATCAATTTAAATAGTGAAACACCTTGTTTGCCTTATGACCTTACGCGAGGTGTCTTTTCTGTTTTGATTTCATATATAAAAAACAGTTCCACGTTGAAAAATTAACAGGTACATACGCTTCTGATCAATTGAAAGTTTATTTCCTGTTTTTAAAAGTTATTAGAGTATGTTGTAGTTCTTATTGATCAACGTAGTTTGTTGTTTGTTTACATTATTTTTCACATTATTTTTTTTGCAAAAGAAACGTTTTATATAAAATTGTATGAATTCTTTGTACACGTTTCGTATTCACATATTACACGAGTTTTTCACTTTTACACATCCTACAGTTGTGTAAAAATGTTGAGAAATTTATAAAGTTTTTACACGATTATCGGTAAAAAGCTAATCAATCGTAAAATTTTTAGTTTGAAAGTATAAATATACTTTCTGAAGAGGCAAAAGGAAATTGTACGTGTATTATAAGAAGAAAATTAAGTACATTTGAACAAGAAACGTTTTGTATAAATTTATACGAAAATTTATACGTTTCACATATTCCACGATTAACAAGTTCAGGTTTTACACATCCCACAGTTGTATAATTGAACTTAAAAAATGCGTACATATTATACAATTGTGTAATGTGTAATATGATTGAAGATGATCGTATAATTTTACACAAAACGTTTCTTGTGTAAATGTGCATAATTCGACTAATATTTTACACGTTTAACTTGACACAAGTTATTTATTTATACTTTCGAACTAACAATTTCAAGCTTGATTAGCAATACACTCATTTGTGACATTCAGACCTTATTTTAATTATACGGAATTTTTATTTGGATGTCTATTTTTTAACACTGAAATTAATAATACGACTTTCATATGACTATATGTAGCAACAATTTTTCAGAGCGTATTTGAGAAATTTTGATTTCAATAGTACAATGATGACAATAATCATTTATATTAAGAATTCAAAAAGTGCCCTATTCTTCACATAAGTTTATTTAGGTGATTCGTAAATAAAATGAATCATTCACTAATTTAATTTACAATTTTTCTACAATTCTAATATCCTGGTCTTCGAACTTAGCAATACAACATTAAACTTAAACTATTCTTCTCTTAGGTCATTTTGGTCACTTTGGTAAATATTTTTTACACAACATTCTATTTACCCAAGTTTATTGAAATACGTAGAGGCTTTTGCCTATAAAAAGTTCTCTAAAGCAAAAAAAAATGTATATACACGAAGTAAATATGCGAAATTTACAATGAACATTAGAATTATTTAAAAGTCGGCAATTTTATCACAAATTATTTTTCCGAATATTTCCTTACTTTCGAGCAATTGACGCAATTGTGCAATACTCTCCGCCTTCAGATCTTCCGATTCTCGTAGCTCAATAAAAGCCTTTTCTCGAGTTTTCCCTTCAATTTCCTCCTTTTCCAAACGAATAATATATCCATCACCCAGATCAATGTAGGGGATCTTGTTATCGTCGAACTTCATGGACATTTTCCTGTCCGTTTATTCGTTGATTTTATTTTTGAGGAAGAAGAAAATGACACTTTACACTTTTAAAATTTTCAAAAAAAAAAGCACGATCGATGCACACGAATACGAGAAAATAGTTAGACAACTTGTAGTTTAATTTCAAGATTTCAATTTAGAAGCGAAAGAATATAGAAAGATATTTTTTTCTTTGCCTTTTAGAGCACAATTGCGTGCAATCTCGCGACTATCTCAACGATGAATGATTCTAAAGCGCGCACGTTTCTTCCACAAATGTTGAATTTCGATATCAACCAAAGACAGTATTCATTCAATCACCCACAAATACATACGCAATGTCTTTCTCACAGAAGTATCATGTAAATAAAAATATTCATCTTATGTTCAAATGAATGTTAACACTCTTGAGTGTTAATTTTTTCTAATTGTATTTTATGTATTTTTCAACACACTGTTTTCTCATATTTTTCCTCTCTGTCTCTCATGTCTACTTCCAAATGTGTATTTTTTCACGGCAAATGAATTTTAAATTAAAAAAAAGTGTTGACAATTTCGTCAATAGTTTAGGATTTCGTGATTTCATTGTTGCAATTGCGAAAGTTGAGGCACTTTTTTATTGAATGTCATTTTTGGGTTCCAAATAAAGTGCAATAATCAAATTTTAAGTACCTTAAATTTCACTTTCATTTTTCTTTAATGATTCCATAAGATTCATAACAGTTTTCTTCTGTGGAAAAATAAAGCAGTGAGATGGAAGGTGACAAAATTTCAACTAGTGAAAATCGTTAGCAATTTGTTTAAAAAAAAACGCCTGGAGTTGAGCAAAATATGTTTCAAATCAATTTGACAAACTTCTCCTTAGTGACTACTGGCTCTGGTAGCACTAAATTGTATTAGTTGCAGAATCTGGCGCCTATTTTTTCTATATTATGGAGAAGATACATTCCATTTTTAGCTAAAATGTTGATATAAAATCCTTTTCTTTTTAAAATTTAGCAGAATATATTCAGTTTTACTTTATATTACTTTTTCTGAAAGTCTAAGCTCTAAGTCTAGACTAATATGATTTATATATATCTGAGGTTAAAGATTTGTTATGGTAAAAGATATACCAGGCTCAGGATTTGCGAAGTGCTAGGGTAACGTGTAGTATTTCGGGACACTTTTTAGCACTTTCAAGTTTCAAACAGCTTAAAGACTTCTCAAATTATTTTTTTCTTTGTTGATACAAATATTTATGTTCCTTATCCCATCCAGAATAAGATTCTGATCGAAAAATGTTGAAAAATGCATAAGGTAAGTTTTGTTCCTCGAATTTCCACGAACTTTTAGATTTTACGTACTCTAGAGATTATACAATGCAAAAGAATAACAAAAAATGTAGATTCGACAAATGAAATGACGTGAAAAAGATATTGGAAGAATTCCCGAATGGCAAGGAACTATGAGAATGAAGGTGGCCGAAATAGGGCACCAAAGCCATGTCTATATTTTTATTCATTTTAAAATGTTTTAAGAATGATTTTAGAGTAAATAAAGACGATAAACCGTTTACAAGGTTCCAAGCAACACTCCTTAACTCTTTCCGGACCGCAACATAATGCTGCAAGCCAGTTTCACCATTTTTTAATCAAAAATATCTAAGCTCAGGAATTAATTGAGGTGCTACAAAAAAATATCTTACATTTGGACATCCTTATAGTTTGTAATCATCCACAAGAATCTGATTTTTATCAGTTCTGAATAATTAAAAAACATTGTTTTTCACTGAATATTCACATGCTTCTTTGGGTACTCAGAGTCCCAAAAGAGACGAAAGAGTTAAGAAGAAGGAATAAAAAAATCAATTTTTATTAAAAATATTACATTTCAAACTTGATACTTTGACGCTTGCATGCAACTATGCCGCAATTTGGCACACTTACCCTATGTCCCAAAAAGCACCTTGTCCAGAAATACCACACGTTACCCTATACCTCAAAAATATTTTTGCACCATTTACACACGGCTCTTCGTTATTCGGCACTTCGTTATCCGGGTGACAACTGCCAAACATTGGCGGTTGATGTATTCAAAATTATTTTTACTAAACATGAACTTTCTCCAGTATGAATTAAAGTATTATTATTTTTGTATCGAAGTTTTTAATACATAATTGTGATAAAAAATGAAACATAAGCACACCATGAAGAAAATTCTCTTGTTTTTTTGTCAGACAGAAAATAAATTCACACAGCACAAAATAGAAAAACCGTTGATCATTCAAAAAAACTAAATGTCATTTGTCCCCCAGTCAGGCGGATAACGAAGAGCCGTGTGTACCGTTTACTGGTTCTCAATCGATTTGAACCGACTCAAAAATCACTCAAAAGATCCTCCAAAATACTTTTAAAAGTTATAGAATTAGTTTTCGGATAAAAATTAGTTGTCAGTTATAAATCAGTTCATTACCGATTCAGAAAAATTGAAATCGGTTAAGACCTATCAAGAATTCCAAGATCTTTCTGACGAGCCTAAAACATAATATCATTGGCATGATAAATACGCTCTCTAAAGAATTTTTAAAATTTGATCTTGAAAAAATCGTTATTAGAAATCATTCAAAAACAAATCCAAAAGGGGCGGGATGGGGAAATTGAGGGGCTTGTTTATGGTCTCAGGTTTGACTTTTGTCTATCTGTGGAGTTCTAAGTTTGATTTTTTTACCAAATTCAATTTTCACTTCTCATTTGTACAGTGCCACAAAAATATAAATGAAAAATATTATTTTGACTCTACTAGCTGTCCAAGAAGCTGTATGGGAAAAATTTTCTATCACGTTAAACAAGAAATCTTATTTATATTGCATAAAAACATGTAGCATGTTTCTAATGCATATTGCGTTAGAAACATAAAATTGTAAAATATTTAATGCTTATAGGAATTTTTTTTAATCTTTTAAATTAAGAGAAACCAATCTACTGCAAATAAACTTTATTAGGAATGCTAGAAACAGGGGGTTGACATTAGCTCTAAAAAATGCGACCAGTTTTAGTGTAAATTTTTCCCTGTTTTCTTACACATTTCACGAGATATCTCCAAAACTACGTAGGTTGCCAATTTGGGGTCTTCGGTTGGCTATTCTATAATAAATTGGCTTTTATTTTGTATTTGTATTTTTTGATAATTCATTCTACAATGACAGAAAACAGCTAATAAACTCAAAAGTTTTTTCGGCACGCTAGAATCATATGGGAAACATAGAAAACGTCATGCCCTTGGTTAGAAAGAGGAAAATATTGTGATAAGAAGGCAATTAGTATGCAAAGAAAATTAGTTTACTTTTTTTTTGGGGTAAAGTTGCATTTAGTGAAAGGTGCGAATCCCACGCGGAATTGTCCACTTTAGCATTCGATCTTGTCAGTGGTTGCGCCTGCAGCAGCCTCCGTGGAGTGCGTCATGGTTAACTTGGCGTCCAGTTGGCACACGATTGAGTTCGGCACGTTGCATGGCCACTGGAAAAGACTTGAAAGTGACCTCATGTGACCCCTTCGCATCCCAAGAGAGCCAATGTGATCCACACGCGTTACGCTCTGAAAAACGCCGTTCTTCTTCTTGTCTAAATAGAGGCCACCTCAACTCATCGGCGCACTTTAATCTCCACTCATTCACCTCTTCCTCACCCAGACCTTCTCCATTGGCGCCCACAAATTAAAAGAAAAAAAACGACTCAAGAGACTGCCCATGTCAGCAACTCTCCGCTGTAAGTTCAGTCTCAACGGAAGAAACTTCTTACTTTTTTTTAAAATAATAATAATATATATAATTTATATTTCCTCTTGCTGATTTTTTTCCATCATTACAATCATATAAAAATAGCATTGTTTTTTTTTATAACTATTTTCATTACAAAAAAAGAAATGAAACAGAAGAATATATTATTTTTCTTTGAAATCTTCAAATTAAAAGATGAAAATTCGTATTAGAATTTTCTTGCAACAATATTTTGTAAACAATTGCAAATGTTTCATTTTCTGTAATTTAGTTCTAAATTAGTTTTAATTTTTTGTTTAGGAAGAAACAAATATTTTATTTTCTCACTTTTCAATGTGTAATTTCTTTTTTTTTAATTTTAAAATTTGTTCTAAGCATAAAAAGGACAAAAATTTCTTCTCAAAAAGAACTATTGTTTTTTTTTCTAAGAATTTTTATTCCTCTTCTAACATCTAATACTCAAATTTAATACTATTTTTAATCCTTTTCAACACTTTTCAAAAATCTTTTTTTTTATATAAAACTCTTTCTCTAAAAGATTATGTAAAAAAACATGAAAATTTTGCATCTCAAAGGCACATTTAACAGACACCTTTTTATTTTGTTACTTTGTCGTATCATTTAAAAAGAAAACCATTTTCAACTCATTTTTGAAAGAAGAAAAAATAATTGCTTTTACAAAACAAATTAAGTTAATTTTGATTAAAGGTTTTTTTTCTTTAAAAAAAAAAATTATATTAAGAAATATATTTTATCGATAATATTTTCTCACTTTTTTCCTCTCTCTGTCTCTTTTAAAATAGCATTTTATTAATAATATACTTATTAAAATATGTTGTAAATGTAAAAATAAGACAATTTCAACAATCAAGTTGTTTCGGATTTAATCTGCATTTGGGCATCCACGATGAACACGAGATGGGGAGAAAAAAAAGAGAAATATTTTGTGAAAATCAATATACAAAAAGAAAACAACAATAGAAAAGATAAATTAAACAAAAGAAAAATCAAAAAAAAATAAAGACAATATAAATAGAAGTAAAAAAATGATACGAACCCCACTGGCTACCCCCAATTTTAAAATATAGGGGATAACATTGTCAATTTGCACTTGCCCAATTAGATTGGCGAAAAACAGGTCCTCCATTGTATTTGCATTGAACGTCCTTAAAGCGGGTAATTTGAGCAACAATTTGGCGAAACGATCCGACTGAGACGGATGGTGACTTTGGTCGATGTGGACACGCAAGCAACGACAGGCGATATCCTGAATTCCCTCCAGAGACGTTGAATGACGCATTGGTTCCCGGCGGATGTTATCTAAAAGCAAAGATAGATTTAATCGCCGGAAAAAGAGATTTCAATGATAAAATCAGGAAGAACGCGTCTTAATTATCATCATAAGGGGTAAACATGAAAGGATACTCCCTTTCTAAATGTAACACGATTTAAAAGCAATTCAAGAATGATACCAAAGGGCAAGATTACTGGTTAATCCTTCCAAAAACGTACTTAAACGTACTTACAAGAAGCCACAAGGTAAATATCGATGATATCCTTCTAAAAGGAACTATTATCAGTATTAAACAGGAAGTTAAGTATCTAGGATTTATGCTTAATACTGAATTGACCTGGAACTGACATTTTACATATATCAAGAAGGGCACCAAAGCCCATTGGACATGTTGTCAAATGACTGGTCCAAAATGGAGCCTGATACACCGAATCTGCAATCTTGCCCGCCTTCGGTAACGGAAACAATCCTTACTATAAAACCTCGCCTTTTTTTGAAAAGAACTCCAACCTAACATGGACTGTAGATGACCAGGATCAAAGCCCTTAACCCTTTAACGACGAGATAGTTTTCGCGGACCGAAAATCAGCAATAAAAATGAAACCGATATACAAAATCAGTTAAAGGTCTTACATTTAGCCTTAGAAAATCCAACAGAGTCTGATTCGGTATATTTTTTACATCTATCAGTGATAGGAACAAAAATAGCCCAAAATTTTAAATAATTTTTCTAACAATACCAATGAATGATAATTTTCACTTTAATGAAAAATATTATGTTTGAGTATTGTAGTTTTTTTCCAAAACGGTTTCGCATAAAAAAAAATTGGAAGCATAAAAAATAATTAAAATTAATTTTCATTATGACAATTTAAAAATTCGTAATTTTTAAGCTTAAAAAATTATTATTTAGCAAATAGCTGGAGACTTGCAAGAAATATCCTAGATTCCTTCAACCTTCTACTTTGCAATTACGTATTAACATAAGAAAAAAATAACTTTAGGTAGTCAGGAAAAATTATTTTCTTTATGGGACACCGGCGTTCCAATCGTCCTTAAAGGGTTAAAACAGGTAACCTAACAGTGCACCTGCAAGTTCAAATACCAAAACGCCAATGGAAATCCCCACTTCCAGTAGAAATGCAATTGCATTATCTTCTTATCGAAAAACCATTAATCGTAATTAATCGGTGATCATGTTACGAAGAATGTTTGTGAAAAAAGTACAAACTTTTACGAACATGTTTGTGAGTTATACGATTCACGAGAATTTTGCAACTCCCCCATAGGAATTCACAAACATTTTCGAACATTTTGCAAAATATTTTTTTCTGAGTACACCGAGAAAAATTTGGATGGTATTTTCTACAAATCGTGTCTTTAAATTCTACTGCTTCAAAAGATAGTAGAAAATACCATCCTCCATAGATACTTTCCTTTAGAATCTAACATCTTGACATTTTAAAATTTACTATCCTATGGATAGTAAATTCTAACAGCCGGATGGTAAAATCTACTATCCTCCTTTAGATTTTACATTGACCTCTCTTAGATTCTAATATCCGGGAAGTAAATTTTACTGGCCGCATATTTGATGTTAAAATTTAACTAGAAGACAGTAAATTTTAACGGAGGATAGTAATTTGGATTGAAATTACTATCCAAGCCAATAAAATTTGCCATCCTACTGTTAGAGTGTTATTTTGGAATATCGTGGGTGCCGATGCAACGGTTCCCGATATGCTTTGAATACATTATAGCAATTCGTGGCGCAGCTGGAAGATGCTGGACTGTCATCACAAAGGTCGCGTGTTCAAATCTCGGCTGAGTCGTCAATGTTGGAAAAAGATTTTCACGCATCAAAATGGCTTGAAATACAGAGAATGTCATCCAGGAAGGGCCCCAAGCCCTCAAACAATGGCCAAAAATCAATGAAAATAAGGAAAAATAAATTTTTCCGACATTTTTCATTCTAATATCCGGCTAGTAAAATTTACTACCCTGCCAGTAAAATTTACCATCCGGATAGTAAAATCTAATATCCGGGGATATTAGAATTTACCATCCGGCTATTAGAATTTACTATCCATGCAATAGATTCTACAATTTTTGACAGTCCAATTTAATATCGCGTTTGCTGGGTGACTTTTTTACTATCCGGCCATTAGAATTTTGTATGGAGGATGGTAAATTTTACCATCCACATTTTTCTCGGTGTAGGACAATTTCAGGCAACACATATTTTTGGTAACCCTTCAGAAGCTTCAAGAGCGTTGCAAATCATTTAACTCTTTCGTCTCCTTTGGGACTCTGGGTACCCATGGAAAAAAGAATTTTTTTGGACTATTTAGAATCGATAAAAATCCGATTCTTGTGGATGATTACAAACTATAAGGATGTCCAAATCTAGGATATTTTTTGCAGGATCCCAATTAACTCCTGAGCTAAGATATTCTTGGTCAAAAATCGTGAATTTTCGATTTTCTGCTTCCTTGCAGATATCCTGATTTTTTTTGATATTTCTAGACCAGAATAAGGAAAAACCTCTCGGGGTCAATAAGTATGATAACTAACAATTACAGATAACATAAATAAGAAAAACAATTTTTTCTTAAATTTTCAAAAAACTTGTTCAAACTTTATGGGTACTCTCGTCCCCAAAAATCTAAAGGTCAAAAGTACGGTTATCCCGCCAATGCCCGCCATTTGCTTTCTGACACCAACCTTGTAACAAAATTCCAAGCGGGAGTGACATTTTTGTCAATATGGGCGATAATTTTGACATTTGGCATCGCGGGAGAATGCTTTCAGGGAAGTTTTTCCTATTCTTCCTGATTTTGGTGAATTCTGATTGCCCAGGAAGTGTCTTTTATGCTTTTGAGAAAGCTTAATGCGTCTACAATAACATCATGTTGAAAGAAATGTGTTTTAAAGTTTATTGTGTAAAATATTTTGAGGAGTCTGTTGGCAAACAGGAATTTGGTGTCTTCTTGACCACTTCCTGGACATACCACAAGATACTTGTCAATAATTCTTCTTGTTTTAGTGATCAACATTGTAAAGGAGTCATTTGACACGCAAAAATAATTCACAAAATTGATATTATTGGCTTTTGGAAAATTGAAGTTTGTCTCCTTTTCGTTCTTTTGGGGACGAGAGTACCCATGAGTTTTCCAATTTCCCAGAGGCGGAGAAAATTCTTTCTCTACAAAAGTATCATATTTGACCACTAAGACTTACAATAAAGTGAGTTTTACTGAAATTCGTTCGCTGGTTATGTTGTGGTCCGGAAAGAGTTAATCACTCTCCCAGAGTTGGTTGGCAACGATTCACCAATTTGTTAAAAATGCAAGAAGGGACTCACCTGTGCTGAAAAGCAGTAGAAGTCGAAGTACTGCAAATTCATAGTCATCCACACCGATTCGCTGAATGTTTTGTACAAAATCACACAGTCTTGAAATATTGTCGGCCATCAGCTTGATGCGTGCCGCAGTGAGTTTCTCCTGAACCACAGCCGCCTTGAAGCAATTGACCAGGGATGTGACTATGGTGGAGAAGGCGAGTTGTGGTGCTGATTGTGCCAAACCCAGCACAAACAGCTCTGTCCAGCACGAACGGAGTATCTGCACCTGGCAGTCGTCAGGCAGGGACCGGAAGACGGGCAACTTACTCACCCATATCACTGACGAGAACAGCAGCCGCGATCCCGTCTCGCAGGTATAGTGTAGATTTAAGTACGCCGGCACCACATTGGGTATCTGCAGGGAAAATGGGACACAGGGCTCAGGGATGAGTGGATCCAGGTCACTGGGATCGATACTGATGGCCGTAGTGGCTGTTGGTGATGAACTCCCATCGCCACTTGGGCTACTGTTATCCGTAGACGCCGGTGTACCTCCGGACGGTTCGTGCTTCGTGAAATCTCGCGCACCATTGGCATTCATCTCAAATGGGAGGTTCGTGATGAGCTCTAGTGACTCGGCAATTGTGTGCTTATTGATAGCGGCCTGGAGAAAATCAGCTGAACTGGTGGCAGTTAGGCTCGAAAGTGTGTTGATTGCCGTTGTGAAGATACTATTTGGTGGATTGTTATCATTGGATGCCTCATCATCTTGTTGCAATCCACTTGTGGATGGGGTCGAAATAGGATGATTTGGGAAGACACCACTCTGCTGCAAAACTAATACCATCCAAAAATAGCACAAAAAAGCAAAAGTTTTCAATTAATCATTCAGTCTTCAGTCAAGGATTCGACAAATTTCTTTCTCCTAGCACCTATCAAATGTTTAATTTATGTATTTTTTGCTAAATCAAGTATAATTAAGGCTTTATAGGGCTTGCGAACTAAAAAGAGCTCCAAGGGAATATCACACTATTAAATGAGGAACAGAGAAGTAGTGTTATTCTTCCTGAGTAATTTTCAATATATCTAATAAAAAAAATCTGAGAAATTTTCAAAAAATTATAATACTGATTTTTTTCGCCAAGAGTCGAGATAAGGAACCGTGGCCAAAATTATTTTTGGGTGAACTTTGTTCGGGAAGCCCAATATTGACACTGTCTGCAATTAGCTTTCTTGAACGAAATCACAAATTTTTGATGAGTATTACTCCAAATTTATAGAGACCTTGAAAAAAAACTAATAATAATAATTAAAATTCTTTAATTGTTTACGAAAATATACTAAAAATTTCATATAATTCGGTCGAAAATTTCAGAAAATATAGCTTGAATGCTGTACTGGCTGTTTTTTTTATATTCTTAAGAGCTTGAAAATAATTTTTTTATTATAACTGAAAAAAAAGTCGAGATATGTTAGTTTTTTAGTGTTATTCGCAAATATTTTGCGGAAGGAATAAAGGAATATGTTGGAAAATATGACAAGAAAATTACAGAATTTAAGACCCCTTTCATCAACTTAAACATAAAATAATGAACATTTTAAAGTATCTTTTAAAATATTTTTCTTAAAGATGTCAAAGCAAAAATATCGATTTTAACTAACGTTTTTTCCAAATTTCATAAATTAGTGAGTGTTTTCACAATATTTTGGATACGCTTAACACGAATCCCTTATTCACTGTAGAATTTTCCGAAGAGTTTTTCATTCAAATTTGTTTTTGCATTTTTCTTTTCCAAACCAGTAGCCAAGAGCCTTTTATTGCCAAAAAGAGCTTTTGGAAAATAATTTCAAATGAACATTCCTTATTAAGGATAAACAAATTACATACATTCTATATATGTAATCTTAAAATTGCAAAAATTAAATTACGACAAATGCTTATTCAACTAACAATATTTCATTTCTAATAAGACCTTGTTATAGGAGCTGATTGCGGAAACACCACAAATTAACCCATGCTTTCCAAAAATTAACTTAAAAGGAGTGGCAAAGCGTCCCAGACTTTACGGAATGCTCAAACTCGTGAAGTAGATGCTATACCTCAATAGTTCTTTCGCATCATTAATCGTTTACTGGTTCTCAACCGATTTTAACCGGTTCATAAATTACTCAAAAAGATCGCCTGAAATACCTTAGGAGTGATAAGATTGATTTTCGGATTAAAATCAGTTACCGGATATAAACAGGTTCATTACTCAAGTCTCTATCTCTAACCGTTTGGGTTCTAGGCTTGATAACGTGATAAATGCTTGATAAATTCTACCGAAGTATAATGGCCCCTTATAGGGGGTAAGTAGTGGAAATATATAACTCAAAATCAAGGGGACACTTTAAGAACTCGTGTCAGGACCTATTGACACCCTACTCTGTACCATTTGGAATTTTGAACACCTATCCTTATCGGAAAACGTACACGGTAAAAACTTTTCGACACTGACCAAAATATTGGAACAAGTTTTCCTTGGAACAAATATTTTTGGAATCGATTTGCACCTAGAAAAGATATTTTTTTGTTCCAGAAAGTTTTCTTTATAGTTTTGTTATGAAATGCAGTTACAATTTTGTTAGAGTTTTCTTTTGGAACCGTTTTGATACGGTGGAATGTCTACAAATTTGAGTTGATTTCGTTTTATACAATTTTGTACCAACAATTTTGGAACTATTTTAAATTTAACGTCAATGAATAAGTTGTATGAGTTCATTTAAATCCAGAATGGAATTAGAGAATGCAAAATCTAATGACTTCCTAAGGTTAATTTCCAGATACAATAAATTTAAATTTGACGCCTTAATGATATTAAAAATTGACAACACATGGTGTAGAAAGTGTTTTTCATCTCATAAATAAAATCCCGGAAGATGTATCTCAGAAAACGGAAGATTGTGGCTTTAATGGCCAGTGAAAGCATCCTCATTTGATATGTTAATTGATGAATGTTAGAACTCAGTCAGTTTAACTGAGATAAAAGAGTCGTACATGATCAAAGAGTAAGATGTTGAAGAATGAAGTGCAATCTTCCTGAACGCAGTGGCCAGTGAAGAGCATCTTGGATGCATTGGATAAGGTGCAAAGATGTTCTGCGAATAAATTAGCCATTTGAGCAAGCAGGGGTTAGAAGTTAATTTAAAAGTTAAAAAAGTGCATTAGAAAATAGACGTGAGCACTGAAAACATGAAGAGTGATTATATGAGTACACTTATAGAGGTATTTGTAACGGTTGTACTAAGAATAATATCACAACATTGAGGTAAATGTTTTTGTAGGCAAATAGTTTTTAAGTTTATGTCGTTTGCAAATATTTCTTTTTTTATATTTTTATAAGTTTTATCCTTGATGAAAAGAAGTCTCTTTACTGAGTTTTAAGAGGCAGAAAAAGCGAACTGGAGATGAATTGAGCCTATTAGGGGAATCCGGGGCATAATTAGTTAGGGGTAGAATCATTGGGATATTATAGTTTTTTTTTTGGAAAAAAAAATATTGAATAAACTACTATTTAATCAGAGTAACGAACGAACTTCCTCTCAATTCATTGAAATATTTATCAGTCTGATTCAAGCATGTTTTTCAGAAATTATAGGCAAAGAAAAATGTGTTGGCTAATTCTGCTAAGGTCTTTCCTAAATTTAAATTTCTGGATAAAAAATACTTCGGAAAATGCTATAGGGTAAATGTCCTATTTCAAAACCATTTCCAGACACTTTAACTTTGACAGAAGATTCAACACATTAAGTTCATATTTTTTCTGAAAAGAATTACATAAATTTGCTCCTTGACTATTCTAAAATGTTACAGTTTAGTGATTTTTCTTAGATATAATTTGAAAACTTCTTAAATACTAGAAAAATATGCGAGTGTAAAATGCTCCTATTAGAAACAAATTAATCCAAATGGAGACAAGGGAAAATTTCTAATTGGAGACAAACAGTGTAAGTGAAACCGCGACGAAAGGCTTCCAAAACCTTGTTGAGTTGCTCTTGAGTGCAGGATTTGTTCTTATTCCTGGTCTTTTCTCTTTTCCCATTGAAAACAATAAGAAAATCTCTCAAAAAAAATATTTCTGGGGTTTCCTATTAAAGCATTTGCAGACACTTCAGAAAAACCTTTTTGGTTCACGAAATGGGTAATTATTTCACTTGAAAACTTCACGTACCGTTAACAATAAAGATTAGCACTTAATTTAACCCAGAAATATGACATAAATCTTAAACAAAACGAATAAACAACAGTCACTTCATTGTGTTTTTCATTGAAAAACATGGTCGATCAATGAAAAATTCGATGGTGAAAAGGCACACTTTTAATTTTTCTGAGAAATTAACAAATAAAAATTTGTGAATATGAATGGATTTTTGCTTTATTTGGAGCAAAATTAACAAAATAATGAAACTGTGGTATAGAAAATATATAAATATAGTAATTTAGTGCTGTATTTATCATTTAAACAGTGACGTTTCCATTTGGAGTAGCAAAAAATTTCCATTTGAAGCAGGTTTTGAATTAGCTTAATTTACCCTAATGGATAATAGATTCGTGTTTAACAAACAATAGGCGTCCCCAACGACTACAGTTAGCTGAAAAAAGCAGCGTTTCCGTTTCCAACATAGTTTTGCTAAGTCAATCAGCAAACTATGCTAACCGGTCAACTGTTCTTGAACAAAAGTGCTAACTAAATATATGGAAATTTCACTGCCTCGCGAGTGTCATTTTAAGGTTAGCAGATTTGCTTACTTGCGTAAAACTAGCCCACCCTCCCCAGATGATCGTATCGTAATATCTTACTGGATCTTTCACGATTATTTAATTGAATAGCAATTAGACACAGTTGGGAAATAATTTAGGAACTAAAAATCTCAGTCACAAATTTTAAAATATTTTTACGAAGATCAACAAATCTAAGTCAATCACATAGCTCTATTTTGTTCTATGGATTGTGCATTTTGTAAATGTGGCATAGCACTTAGATTAGCCAGTACAATAATCAAATAGCCCAACACAGCAAAAATGGACTATTTCAGTAAGCAAATGCTTACAGAAAAGATTAATTTTATCCGTTTTTCTTTATATGCCACCTGAATTTGTTCAGGAGTCATCCTTAAAGGGGTTAAGGTAACCAACTTAACAATAAAACCTAGTATGTGTATAGTTTGTTAGACTGACGATAGAGGAGCTGTGGTCGCAAAAATCTTCCATTTAAGCATAATCATTTTAAGCCTTTTAACCTATCCGATAATATTTAATTGAAATTTTCTTTATTAATATTGTCAAAATAAAACGATATTTGTTGTAATTTTTCATTGCAAAAATTACAACGATTATCGCCGTAATATTTTAAACGATTTTTGTTTTAAATATCAACTTTTTGATTAAAAATCACAATGAATATAATTTTATTTGTGAAAATACAACTAGAAAAATCTTTTTTTACGATAATCCTTCACTGAGAAAAAAATGGGAGTGCGATTAACTTTTTTTCCTCATAACTTTAACACTTTTTAGGTGTAAAAATATATCAACATTTTTTTAATGTTAATTTTACACCTTTTTAAGGGTAAAATTAACATAAAAAAGGGTTAACTTAACCCCTAATACACCTAAAAAGGGTAATATTTACACCGATTTCGGATCAATAATGCAGGATAAAATTAACATTTCCGGAATGTTATTTTAATTTTTTCGGATTTCTCTCAGTGTACGATTAATCTTAATTATTGTCCTATTACACACGGTTATCCGGTGAAAATCCGACCTCGTCAGATCGGGTCCTACTACTATTTATTCAGACTAATTAACTCCCTTGGGCACTCAATGGGTCAAGTGGTAGAGGAGTTATAATGCTTATCTCTGTATGATGCAAGGGTCCCGAATCTGAATCCCCTTTAGGTCGCTAGGAATTTTCCTGGCTTTAAACGTATTTGGATTGCATCCAGTGAGTTTCACTGCACTTGATTCAACGGGGCATGAGACTGAGAACCTCATCCCGTATATGAACAAATGATAATGCGTGCCCCCCTTGCGGGAAGGGCTAGTTCTTCTATGGAATGTTCTGTTAGCATTATTATTATTACAGTAGACTCTCTCAAATTCGGGCATATGGGACCGAAATGTCAGCCGAATTAGACAGAAATTCGGGCGACAAACTTTTTGAAATGCAACGATTTTTTATTCATGTGCATATAGATATTGAGTTTACACACTCATATATAACGTAAATGGCATGAAAATCCCTCAATAATGCAAAATCACATCAAAACTAAGACAAACCATGCCAAATTTGAGCATATTTGATTCATTTGATAATCATAATGAAACTTGAAAAATGACAACAAACTATTTTCAAATTTAACCGCTGCTCGAATTAAAAAGTAGCCCGATCTTAAAAGAGCCGAATTTGAGAGAGTCTACTGTATTATTTAACTCCCTTCTTATCCATTGACATATTTATCATTCTAAATTCTAAAGTTTTTAATTAATTAATATCAAGGAAAAATTTCATTTCTCTGCCAATCTGCCCCGCTTTTCCCTACTTAAAAAATGTTCCCAGTCTTCAAAAATCGTATTCTAAAATTAAATTAAAGTAAATTTAATTCAGATTTCTACTTTGTGGAGTATTGTATTTCAAACAAATTGGAATCTAATATTCATAAAAAAATCAAACTAGAGTCCCTTTCCCTATAAGCAATGCACAGAATAAATCTTTAATTTAGCTTGAGTGGAATTTAAACTAAAACCATTGAGTATGTTGCACGTATATGAGTTTATGAGGTGAGAAAAAAATGAAGTGGAAATATGACTTACATGCTCTCTGTCCAAGAGTTGCCTTGAGGTCATTGAAGTTGAATCCAACGGGGAACATCATACTGGGGAAATTGGGTTCGGTGAAGTCATTGGGTGGCCGAAAGAAAAGATAATTGGGACTTGACGATGATGGTCTTGCATTTCCGCTCATTGTGGGCTGATTATTGGATCCCACGCTACCCGGACTTGTTGATGCACCCCCCATTGCACTTGTTCCCCCTGAACTATTGCCCAGACCAGGTGATTCCTTCTTGTCAAGGATGGGCTTTCGTTCGTGCTGAACGGCTGATTTCAAATAATAAATAAAATCAGTCAGAACAGATTTTTGAGATTTGCAGGAGCGTTCCTCAAAAGGATAATTTCAGTCCGAAAATATCCTCAGTTGAGAGGAAAAAAAAGGAATTCCTGATACTCACAGTCACTGCGCATCCCACAGGCAAGACACTTCTGCAGTCGACAGTACTGGCAACGATTCCTATGGTGCTTGGTGACTTCGCAGTTCATGGTACCACGGCACTGATACCCCAGCTGTTTCCGGATGGATCGTTTGAAAAAGCCCTTGCATCCTTCACAACTTATAGCGCCATAGTGGCGTCCGGACGCTCTGTCACCGCACACAAGGCAAAGTTCCACATTGAGGAGCAGTGGCTTCTCCTCGTACTTCATAGGAATATCCTCCTCAAAAGCATTCCCACTCCCACTTCCGGCCGTTCCAATTGACACAATCTTCAGTGGACTGTGCTGCTGGTTCTCTTGCTTTATCGACGTCTGCATTCTCCCGCCCTCTTAGCACAGTGCCCAACAAAGTGGCGCCAATAGAGTCCCCAACATAAATGATGCACTAAGTGGATATATTTCAGAAAATTCTTCCAAGATAGAACATCAAATGAGTGGAAGGTAGGAAGAGAAAAAAAAAACCGAGATGAGGAAAATAAATCAGGCCACAATCATAAGCACATTCCCTCCACCGACTTCACGGCCATGCACACGTGTCGGTGGCTACGGGGCACACGCGACGATAGTAAGTATTTTACACGACGGGGGCCCTTTTGGGGACAAAATTAAGTAATTATTTTACACGGAGCTGCACGGGATTTTTTTATGACAACACTCTATCCACCATTCCGTGTTGCCATCATCGACAGATTTTGACGTCTGACCCGGAATTCACCACGCCCCTTTATCTACAAACAAAGTAGAATGCAATTGCGTCTCGCACATTTGTCTCCGGAATGTCCTATAACAATTCCACGGATGAAACAATAGGAGTCCGATGTTAACTAAAGGTTGCAACATATTAGAATTTTTCTCAGTTTTGAAAAAAAAAACACTATAAGAAAACTAAGAACAAAGCAAGAATTAAGTATATTATCAATGATTAACCGTCATTATATTATCAAAGATAGATCAAGTGTCCCAGGTTCGAATCCCTTTTAGGCCACCAGGATTTTTTTTCTGGCGTTAACCCATTCTTTACCATGGTATTATACATCATACGCAATTGAGTGATATTTGATGATTTATTTCTGGGCAATTTTAGTAACAAGTAAGTAAAATTTTAGTAAGAATTAGTATAAAAGTTTTAAAGAAGAATAAAAAGACATACAGCGCGATGCAACTTTACAGATCTCGTCTATTAGTCTATTAACTTAAGAGATTTGCGATGCAACTTTATGAACGAGATGTCAAATCTCGTAATTTTATTGGCAGGCTCTGTTCAGAACGAGATTTTATATGAACGAGATTTGCGATGCAACCCTGAGTGGTGAATTTTATAAAATACAAATTCCAACCTCAAAACGTCTCATAACTATTGGACACTTTCAGAGGAGCCGCAAAGTACGAGATTTTCTGTTTTTGTGTGATTTTCGAGAGGAAAATTTAAGGAATGGTTTTCTTAATAATCATTTTTTTTATTTGAAGTTGAAAAATCTTTAATTCATTAAAATACTTTTTTTTTCTTGGAAAATACAATATATATTTTCTTCTTAGAAAATAGTGTCTTATGAATTTTCCTTAGCGCAATCTCAAGCTTCTTTCTCCAGTTTGATAATTCTGTTATTACTGGTTGTAGGAATTTTTCTGCCTCTACTAATCGCATGCTCCGGTCCAGAGTAAGACACTGCTCATGTAAAAGAAATTGCAATTTTCGGCGGTAGAAAATTTTAAAATCCTTTTCTTAATACAATTTACTCACTGCTATTGAAATATTTGTCCAATCTTCGACAGATTATTCTTCAGAAAGAGTTATTTTTGCAGGAGCATCCTCTTTACTTATCTCATGCTAAATCTTATCTTCCCCGTGACCTCTTGGATCCTGTTGGATGCTGTTTCGTCCAGCAGACACGTCTTTTGATTAGTTTGTGATAAAATGGATGCAAGCTTTGCCTGGAAGTTGTGCTCTACAAAGACAAGAAACACCTCCGGGTTGATTTTGACTTTCGTTTGATCCCTGAAGATATCTCTTCTTAAAGAATTTGAACATCAGGAAAAATCTAAAGTCACCTTTTCATTGTGATTTCTTGACCTCAAAGAATTATTACTTACCAATAAACTCATCTTTTTTTGCACATTCCTTTGGCCATCGTGTCCTCGCAGAATCAACTTTTTTACTAAAAATATTAAATTTTCCACTTTTTTTCTTATTTTTTTTCTTCCCGCCTTCTGCTTTTCAAAAAGAAAAATAAAGCTTGCATGGTAGTCTCGTTCAAATAAACTCACCTTATAGAACTTAATCTTGCATACCAAATTCTTATAATTCAAAATTTGACATCTTATCTTATAAGATACGAAAATAAAGTTGCATCGCTCTGATAATTAGTGAATTCTATGCTATTATACTTCATTTATTAAACAAAAACATCACAGGATAATTCAATTTCATTCCTGAACATACATGCACACATGACCTTAAAATTATTTTAAATGTAACCGTCGATAAGTCGTCCGGATTACGCCGATCCGGATTAAAGAGCGGGCACTGTATGCTTACATTTCCATTGGTTTGCCTGACATGGTGTGATTTCGGTCCCAAATGCCCGAATTTGAGAGAGTCTACGGTAGTAAATGAATGAAAAGGAGAAAGTACGAATTTTCGTATGATATTCCATGGAGCTCTGACTCATTACTCTCCCGACGAGATATTTATAGGGTACCGAGTTATTCCTTCGTATTCGTGAGACTCCGGTCATTTTCCATTTTGGATTTGAGAAATTAGTGAGTGAAAAACATCGAGAAAATAGTCATTTTGTGCCCCAAACTTTCGTCATTCCAACCCAGTCAATTGTGCCAAGTGCTTTAAGTATTGGATTGTGCATAAATTGTGTGAAGAAAAATGATGTCTTACAAAAAGCTATCAGATTCTGAACATTTATAGTTCACACACACACAGCTGTGTATTTTTCATTGTCCTCCATTGCGCATATTTACCGTTTTGCTGTGTGAAATATTTTTCTGGGTGAAGGAAAAAAGTGAAGCGCCCCTTGGGACTAATTCAGTGGATTAGTGATTTGAGAGGGTGATCGAAGGTAGCCAAGACAAAAAAAAAAGATACAAAAAGAAAAGTGTGAAGGTCACAGGGAGACACGAACTTTTGTGGTGCGCACAAAGAGACTTCTCAGTGGCGGCGCCCCCCAAGTGAGTGTGAAAGAGACAGAGAGAAAATATTTATTGAGCACTGTGTTGTGTGTGAGCGAGAGAGAGGTAGCTCTGTTGTGGACTTTTAGTGCTGTAATGAGCCCGAAATTGACAAAATTGCGAGAAAACAAGCGCCAGAACGACAATTTTATCCACATAGCATCGATTAGGAAGAGACTTTGCATACACCCGGCCACAATGTTTAGAAATTTGCCCATTGTTACGCCACCCGGAGACAATCTGCCGATAAATTTTCAGCTGCCCATCAGCACGAGATTCCCGGCCAGGAACTAAACTCCCTAAACGGCAATATATAACGACCCCCAGGTTCAGGGCGAGTCCTATATATTAAGGTTTAGTGGCTGTATTGTCTGTATTTTTAAACAAATTGCATCGTAAAGAGTGCGAAAGAGATCTTATTGTTCAACAAGTCACACAAAACAGTTCAAAGTAAATTGTCTTAAAGCAAATAAAAGAAGAAAAAAGAAAATTTCTCAACAGAAAAAGAAAAAAGAAATACAGAAATCCCCAAGAGACACGCAAAATCCCCTCCTGGACAGTATGAAGTTGCTGGAAAGCTCACGCTTTGAGGCAATTAACAATGCCTTGTCCATCAAGAAGGGCGACAGCACCATTGTGGGGCGCATCGAGAGCTACTCATGCAAAATGGTGAGTGCTGACAAGGCCCTGTACAAAAGATTCACCTCTGAGCAGGCTGATCTGCAGGCCCTGTCGCCTCCGCAGACTCTAATGGACCTCTCGCCGGCCTTCAGTCGCGGCGGTGGCAGTATGTCCGGTGACGAAGGGGTCATCCTCTGTGACACCATCTCGAGGAAGACCCTCTTCTACCTCATTGCCACCCTAAATGCAGCTTTTGAGCCCGACTACGATTTCTCCGACGCCAAGGTAAGTTCAAAAAGAATCAAATAGAATAGAAGGTCAAAGAACTTGCCAAATTTGGCGCTCAAAGTGCACCCACCCATTTAGCCAATCACTAGCCTCCCTTATCTTTTGCGTGCTCAGCTGACGAATAATGTATTTTTAGCACGATAGCCAGAAAACACACAGAAAACAAGACCCATGGGAGAAAAACAAGAAATATTTTTAATAGCTCTTTCTGTGGGTTTTTTTTAAAATAATTTTCAATGTGTTTGTATTTTTGAATGTCATAGAAGCGTCTTGCATGATTTTCCTATCCGAAAGAACACAAAAACAAAAATAAAATAACAGTTTACATTGTTATCTTTAGTAGAGAGACTTATTGTGAGTCTTGTGAGTGATATAATACCCAAACTGAAATATTATCTTATCTACAAAATCCATTGCATCAACTAAATTTAATCTTTTCTGCTTAAATTTTAAATGAATATAAAATTACCAAGGAGAGATAAATTTTATAATTAAGTTGATTGTAGGAGACACAGGGTATAATATTTAAATGTAGGGAAGACTGAAGTAGAATTAGACAGTAAAGGTCTTGACAGACCTGAGGATTAGCCGAGACACGGCTTAGCGTAATTAGGGTAAGTGCCAAATTTCGGCATAGCTGCATATAAGCACCGAAGTCCAAAGTTTGAAATGCAATATTTTAAATTCGTATTGCTATTTTTTGTTACTTCCTTTTCGGGAAGGCTGTGTGGAACCTTGAAAACTAGTTTATCATCTTTGTTTTCTTTAAATCACTTCCTAAAATATTGAAAAATTAAAGAAAATATAGATATTGATTTGGGCAGTATTCCGGCCACTTTGAGTGAAATACCGGCCACCTTGTTTGTGACGTCAATTTCAAAACGTCAAACGGAACAAGTTTAATATTTAGTTTAATACGTTTATATGACCCACAAACCCTGAGATATCCCGTGTAATTTGTCCTGAAGACCTGAAGAGTAGCATCTCAAATTTACGCGCAGATTCCCGTAGCAATTTGCCCTTCCTGAACTCTTCCAATGCCTTTCCCACATCATCTTTTTCATAGAAGCAATGTTTTTTTTTCTCTGGACATTGTAGAACTCAGAAATTGAAAAAAAAAAAACATAAAATGAATGAGAAATTTAGGAAAGCAAAAGATGTTGCCGGAGTATGCAACACTACCTCACCGGAAAAACGCTCACAAAGTATATACTTTTTTTTACGCGAAATACAGGATCCAGCTGGGAAATTTTATACGAAATTTAAAGATTAATTCACTATTAACATAAACAGAAACAATCTTTAATGAAAACTAATCAATTTTCATGAAAAACACCGAAGGAAAACCTTCTGCACTTCACCACAAATCGCAAGACTGCTAGAAACACAATCGATCTGTCACATTTCTTGTAAGACTCTTTCCACACTGAGTTTTTACAACGCAATTTAAGTTCAAATTATACCTAAAATTTAACGGTCTTTGTGTTAATACATCCTAAAATGAATAAATATTTAAAAGCAAAATGAATTCATTGACTATTCGAAGATTACATACATAATTTTAATTAATTTATTTGCATGGACGAAATTACACTCAAAGTGGCCGAAAATAGAAGCTGGCCGAAATTTGGTACACTTCCCCTATATTAGAAATATTGGTTAAAGTGCATTTCCGGCATTTCCATAATTTTCCATTAAGTCGTCTCTTTGCTTAAATCTAGGTCATAAGGGTGTTAGAGTTTTTCGTAGAAAGAATATTGAGTTTGAGTGTTATTAACTACCTTCCTATCCACTAAATCCCTTTTAACCCTTCAAATGCCTTTTCTCTAATGAACGCAAATCTTTCCAATATTGAAAATTGGGCTTCATTAAATGGATTAGTATTGAATCCGAAAAAGTCCCAGGCTATTGTTATTTCTAAGAAAGCTCTCTCATTTAATTTTCAACCTTTATACCTACACGGTGAAATTATCCCTTTTGTTGATCAAGTCAAAAACCTTGGTATTATTTTCAACTCTACACTCTCATGGTCTGATCATGCCACATCTATTTGCCGTAAGGTCAACTATTCTCTTTACACTCTTAGACGCTTCCGGGACATTACGCCCTATGACACTCGCTTGATCCTCGCTCGAGCGCTTCTTCTTCCTTTTTTTATCTACGGGGCAGAGCTCTTTTTTGCAGCGGATAGTGACACAATTCGCCGCTTGACAGTGTCCTTTAATGATTGTGTCAGGTATATATGCGGCTTAAGTCGCCGAGATCACATCACTCCTCACAGAAATGTGTTCATTGGTTGTGATCTGCCATCTCTTTTGAGAATGAGAGCTGTTTTATATCTCTTTCACCTGCTGATATTTGGATGTCCTAAGTACCTGTCGACTCTTTTGGTTAGGGGGGGTTCGGCCAGGGTTCGGAGTCTTATAGTGCCTAAAGTTAACAGTGATTGCCTTTATCGGACGATTTTTGTGAAAGGCATCACTATTTTTAATTCTCTTCCGTGTGGTAGTCGGAATTCCGCGGATGCTATCCGTGAATTCTTTCTGGCTGAACCTTAGAAGCTTCTATGCTTCTTATTTATCTACTCATTTTTTTTCCTTTTGTTTCTTTTTATTATTAAGATTCTTTTTTTTTCCTTTATTCTGAATTATATTTTGCATTACTTTCTATATGTTCTTTAATCACAATTGTAAGAGGGGTGACCCTATTTTTTGTGATTTAAATATATGCATTATTATTATTATTATTATTAAATGGTTATCAGTCTGATCTGACTCAGTTATGTTTTTTTCCCGGTCTTCTCTAATTAATACAATGTCACTGAAAGAAACAACAAACTGCATTTTGTATGGTAAGGGCTGAATCCTAATTACTGATGGTAAAACGATCTTCGACTAAAGGTTTAACCAAGTTCCTCAAGATCTCTAAACCCTAAATGCAAGCAATCTTATTGGTTTTTTAGTAGGTAAGCTAATATGTAATTTTCCTTATCCAATTCTAAGGCAAAATTTTCCAAAAAAAAAAATTGTCTGATAGAGAAGTTAAGGCCTTAGTTAAGTCTTTGACCTGAAACCGGTATAAAAGTAGAACACATTAAACCAAGATTTACACAAATTAACGAAGAATAGCCTTATACGGCACCTATTCCAAATGGAAATTTTTCAGAAATCTAATTGGGAATACGGATTTTTTCCTCAATAAATACAATAGGAAAGATTAGAACTAATTAGTTAAATTGGAAGTTTCAAAATTCATCATTCTCTAAAACAAGGATAGAGAAGCTTGCAATTGAAGCTACAGATAGCTTTCCTGAACTTTCTTAAACGTATAAAAAGGTTTTATTTAAGAGATTCGACCAAGTAATATGGAAAATAAAAAATATATATGCATATACGAGGTGTGTACAAGAAATAAGGCAAATTTTTGTTTTTCTCGAAAAATATTTATTTATTTATCAAACTTTGTTTTGTTCCATTCAAAGTAATCCTTCTCAGGTATAATGCACTTGTGCTTCAGCTTTTTCCAAATTATTCTTCAAAAAAGTTGTATATAGCAGTAAAATTTCCTATAAGAAAATGTTTATTATAAATTAAGTTTTGTGTTTCCAATCTTTGTTTATTTTTTATCAAATTTAATTTTTCTGCAGAATTTTCTTATTTGTTTTATATTTAATATTTCGTTTAATATTTCGAAAAAATTGATTTGTCCGGAGCTTGAATCGTCCGATGGTTCCCCTACTGCAAGAACTCTGTTATTAAATATTTAAATCGAACTGTGATTGTAGATTGGTGAAAGTTAAGCACAAACTTTACGGTTCGGCAAATTTTAACAAGATTTCATTATTTTGTTGCGAAATTTAATAAAAAAATAAATTGCTCAACAAAATATTTACAGTTTGGCTAAGAGTTTTTGGGTGTTGGACCTTGATTCTGTGCAATTTTTTCTGCTCATAAAATATTTAAAAAAACATTTTCTTTACAAAACAATAATAAGCAACTTATCTAAATTGACTTTATCGTCTTACTAGCCTTTTTGACGACATACACATCGATATTTGAAGATGCTTAAAAATAGATAGATTCAAAAATAGATGCTTTAACATCTGCAACTATTTACCGTGTTTTGAAAACCTTAACTTAGTCCTTTCAGCAATGACTTCTGAAGAGATAATATATAATATTTTGCCTTGAGATGGCTTATCAATGTTTTCAGATTAATTATTTCTATATTTTTTTTTTTATGAAGAAAACTGTTTTGACGGAAATATATTTACACTGCACTGAAATTGTTTCATATTGTCCAACAAGGTAAAAGAATTATTTCTTTCTAGAGAAAAATGAACAACTTAACGTATAATAAATTAATATCGTACTGTGATTTTTAATGAACTTAAGAGTCCAATAACCTCTTACGACAATTAACAACCTTGCGAGTTCTTCTCATAAAAAAAGGTCACTGCATTTTGTTCTATTTTATGTCTCATTTTCTATTCTAGTGATCACATGAATTGTGACCTTTGAAATAGAACTCTATTCTGTTTATTTTGTGCTGTTGGAAGCAATTAAAATCACTTGGCCAAAACAAAAGATCGTGCATTTGTAAAAAAAAAAGAGGTGTAGCTTTTATAAGAATGCGTACGGGGAATTTCTTGATGATTATATTGCTATATAAAATAAGCAAATCGTTGAAACTCGAGAGGTGATAAAGAAAAAATAAACAGAATGGAGAAATCGTCATAATTTACAACGTACCTTCACGAGACAAATTACACAACTCATTATAGTGAAATTTCTCTATTAAAAAAAAATTCAGGAAATATAAATCATAACAGGGTTAAAATATTGATTCCTAAATCATAAGTCAAGTTTGTAGATAATCTGTAAATTTATAAACTTACCTCTCAATTCTGAAATAAGGAAAGCTTAACCCTGGTGTAAGGCATTAGCTATATTATAGCTTAACTTCTGCAATTTCCTATCAATCAAGATTTTCAGGAAAATTTTTACTTTTGAATTATTCAATGCATATTACGTAGGTATTAGATTCTAAAACACCAATAAAATTGCTCGTTATTTAGGATTATGAGACCTACTTGAACTGGACTAAACCTTCAGTCTGAATACCGTTTTTGGGTCCTTAAAAAAATTTAAATGTAGGATTGGATTCTGGGACAAATGATTCATACGAAATTAAAAAAAAAAAACATTGAAATTGATTCTTATTCAGGATTTCGAGACATTCGGAAAGTGGTCTAAGTCTTCAGTCTGACATCCGTGTTAGTCGCTACTTCTCCTGCAGGAGTATCATGCTACTAGAATATTGTCCTGTTCGAGAGTTTCTTTTAAATTGCTTGTAGCTAGGTTATTTTAGTTCCTTCTAGATTTGAAAAAATCTAACTGTAGTAAGAATCTTATTTCCTGAAAGATATGTTATTCTAGTTTGTATATTTTAATTCATAAGTGTGAAAAAACTAAGAGTATGAGTTTTAGAAGAAAAAAAGGAAGACCGTCTGTGGGCTGTTTTATCGGTTTAGGCGTAAAATTTTCAAAAATTACCTAACTTTTTATTTAATTGTTTTGGTTGTTCTGGTAAAATATATTAGATGAGATCATATATTCTGTCAGTAGAAGAGGTAAAAAGTTTGGAGTGGTATATCTCAGCTCCTGATGAACATAATTGGATGAGTGAACTATTGTTGGAAAGCTTGGTTCATTAGCTTTCAGAATCTGGTATATGTAATTGGCTATGGGTAAATCATGGTCATCCAGAACCATATATGTCGAAGAAGACACTTTTTGCAGCGTCATTTTTGACCATCTACTGCTGGGACCAGGAGTGACCCACAATTCTCGCACTTGGACTGTTCGTTAGAGGAACTCAAAGGGTATAATTTGTAGAAGAAACTTTTTTTTTGGACATCTTACTTTTTTTTATTCATCGACTTTTGCAAGAATTTTAAAATGTTAAACGCAAGGAAAAAATTGCAGAAATCCTTCTATTCCATTTTCTGGACAAACTAATGAAGATATCGACTTGGAATGTTCTGAGTACCCCCCCATAAGTTGATCCAAGGAATCCAAATGTCACTTCAATTTCATCCCCACGTCTATCCTTCCCCTCCAGAAATCACTCCTTTAGGAATATCTCAAGAACCAGACCATCGATTCATTTCATTCTTGGAGTATGTTTTAGAGAGTATCCTAGCGGACATTTCATCCATACATCTCAAAGACGTCCGACCTCTTCTTCTTGCACTTGCTAATAATCTGGTTAGAAGAGCAGAATTTCTTCTGATCAATTTTCTGACCAAAGAGACAAAGTTAGCGACTTTTATTGTTCTGAGTACCCCCCCATAAGTCAATCTAAGGAATCGAAACAACACATGCATTTGCCTCTCATCCCACTCCTTCTCCTCCAGAAACCACTCTTTTGGGAATATCTCAAGAAATAAACCATCGATCCTTTTCATATTTGGATATGTTTTTGACATGGCCAAGGCGGACATTTCGTCCTCAGACACCAATATCATCCAGAAATTTATTCTTGGAATTTCCAAGGCCAATTAATAGACTGCGTAAGGGAGTGTATTTTTAACGGATTTAGACAGAATGTAGTTTATTTGATAGATCTTAAATTTTTTTACAAGCTTATTCAATTTTTACTTGGTTAAGTATTTCTTTTATGTTGAAATTCACTGGTACAAAAGTTTAAACACTTATTTTCTAGATTCCAAAAAAAATTCCTGGATGATATTGGTGTCTGAGGACGAAATGTCCGCCTTGGCCATGTCAAAAACATATCCAAATATGAAAAGGATCGATGGTTTATTTCTTGAGATATTCCCAAAAGAGTGGTTTCTGGAGGAGAAGGAGTGGGATGAGAGGCAAATGCATGTGTTGTTTCGATTCCTTAGATTGACTTATGGGGGGGTACTCAGAACAATAAAAGTCGCTAACTTTGTCTCTTTGGTCAGAAAATTGATCAGAAGAAATTCTGCTCTTCTAACCAGATTATTAGCAAGTGCAAGAAGAAGAGGTCGGACGTCTTTGAGATGTATGAATGAAATGTCCGCCAGGATACTCTCTAAAACATATCCCAAAATGAAATGCATCGATGGTCTGGTTCTTGAGATATTCCTAAAGGAGTGATTTCTGGAGGGGAAGGATAGACGTGGGGATGAAATTGAAGTGACATTTGGATTCCTTGGATCAACTTATGGGGGGGTACTCAGAACATTCCAAGTCGATATCTTCATTAGTTTGTCCAGAAAATGGGATAGAACGATTTCTGTAATTTTTTCCTTGCGTTTAACATTTTAAAATTCTTGCAAAAGTCGATGAATAAAAAAAAGTAAGATGTCCAAAAAAAAAGTTTCTTCTACAAATTATACCCTTTGAGTTCCTCTAACGAACAGTCCAAGTGCGAGAATTGTGGGTCACTCCTGGTCCCAGCAGTAGATGGTCAAATATGACGCTGCAAAAAGTGTCTTCTTCGACATAAATGGTTCTGGATGACCATGATTTACCCATAGCCAATTACATATACCAGATTCTGAAAGCTAATGAACCAAGCTTTCCAACAATAGTTCACTCATTCAATTATGTTCATCAGGAGCTGAGATATACCACTCGAAACTTTTTACCTCTTCTACTGACAGAATATATGATCTCATCTAATATTATATTATAATTTTGCAATATATTAATCAAGACGAAGACTGTTTAGAATGAGTAAAATGGTCGATTTCTGCGAATTAAGTGAAATTGATAAAGAAGCAGACTTCAACAGTCGTGATAAATTCCCTAACTCGTTCTTTAATGCCCCAGATCGTGAAATAAAACCAGAAGATGAGCAATTATTTTAAAGGACCTTCAAATTATACAAGGAGATAACGTTTTCGTAACTAGCCTGCGACCTATTACTTTAAAATCAGTCTCATTGAAACACCGAGCTTCATTAACGTTTAATATAATTATAAAAATTATAAACGTTTCTTATTATTATTTCTTAGATTAAATTATTATTTCTTAGATAATCATACAACATTCATCCATAAAAAAATGTTTAAAATTTATTTTACTATTTGTTCACTATTTTTCAATAAAAATATTTCAGTCTTTTTATACCGATATGACCGCCTCCAGGCGGTCTTTACCTTTTTTTACCTGGCGCCCAAACGGAAGGAGATAATGAAGAATGGATGGTTTTTTTTTTTTGAGTTCAGTGGACCATTAATTACCCTAGACGAAATTATTTAACTACTTTTTTTGGGATATTAAAGAAAACACTGTTAGAGGGTTAAGGAGATCTAGGTCTAGTCATCTCACTCTTATAGGCCGTTTTCGAAAACATGTTTACAAAAAAAAAATTATTGTGCGCTTGTATGGGACAAACCAACAATCCATTCTAAGAACTATAATATTTGGGAGAGTGACCTGCTTATGCATAGACTGGTGTGGGTTCTAGACCGTTTTAGGGTTGCCTCAGCAGAGCATTTATTGCTATTAGGCGGGAAATTTGACTGCTACACGCTGGACATTATTTGAGAGAAATCTACTGAGCTTAGGGTGGAGTCTACACTTATGGATGTTATACACTTATGGACAGCGTGCAAAAATCTTAAGTTCTTACGTAAAACAGATTTCAAAACGTTATAAAATTATTAGTTTATGATGTAATTAACAATTTTTTTGGTCTTTCGAAATCTGTTTAATGTAATAACTTAAGATTTTTGTGTTGTCCATAAGTGTGTACAACATCCATAAGTGTAGACTCCACCCTATACAAATTTTCTGGGTGCAGAAAGCCATTTTGTGCGGTTTCTTTCGGTCACGGAAATGTACAAAATCCCGGGATCCCGTGTAAAGAAGATCAGAGAAAGGCATGACGCATGAAGTATAGAAATTATGGAGGACGTCTAACGGGAGGGTTCTTCGAAAACACGTTAGTGATTATCTCAAACTGTGCAACTTTTTTGTGCCTAACTTCAGTCGATTATTTCGTGAATTGGAAGACATAAACTTCTACTCTGTTTTTTTTGGCATTTTCTTATTTTATTACTAATATCATTTAAAGAAATTCGCGTAAGTACTTTGACTCAGTGTTTTTATTTATTTTTTGTCCATAGAGTCATGAGTTCAGCAAGGAGCCATCCCTGCAATGGGTGATGAATTCCGTCGAAGCTAATTTATCGGCTGTGGCTGGTGAACAGTATCACGGTCTCCGTTCGGCTCTCTGGTCCGCTGTGGACGACGAGATCAGCCTAATGGACTGTGATATCTACAGCTACAATCCCGATCTCAATTCTGACCCATATGGTGAACCTGGATGTCTCTGGTCCTTCAATTATTTCTTCTACAACAAGAAGCTCAAGCGCATTGTATTCTTCACGTGTCGCGCGATGAAGTAAGTTAACTTTTTTTTTGTTTGTTTGTTTGTTAGATAAATTGAGATTTTTATGTCTTTTTAGTCAATTTTGCGTGAGGGAGTCTGGTACTTCAAGTGATTTTGCAATGGAGGATGGCGATGATGATTGCTACTAAAAAGATCATAATTTCCAAGTTGTTCGAAAATCAGTTTATTTTCCCCGAAATTTTTTAACACTTAATAACAGAATTTCCTAATCATTCTTTGCTAGATCTTAAGTGATTTTTTTTGTCGTTCAATTATTTTTGAAACCTTCAGGCGTGACTTTATTTTCTAAAGAAACAAAAAAAAATATATAAAATGCGAAAAGTGAATTTTTGTGAACAATATCAAATCTTTTTCCCTCCGGCTCATTTTGTGACGGAAAAGCGGGTGAGAGCCGCGATGTGAGAATTTCCGTCCCGAGATGTGCGCGATGCTGGCGTCAAATTAACTGCTGAAAAATTTGCTTAATACTTAGGGATGTGTTTTATGTTTAACATTAACTTTATAATGAAATAAGGAGAAGAGAAAGAAAGAAAAAACAAACAAAATATTAATATGTACAAAAATAAGAATTCAATCAGCAGTTTTTTTGAGCCCCTGTCTCTGTTAGGATACGATGGGATTTTTTTTGTGCCTGGAAAGGATTAAAGAAAGGTATACCTAAAATTTCTTCTTGTAGTCTTAACAGAGACAGTCTTTATGGTACACTCGAGTGAATGGGGCGAAATTAATTTGGGACAAAATATCAAATTGATAAGCACGTGAGAACCATCCAATCGACTGTACATTCGTCCTTCAGTTTTTTAGTCAAAAAGAATAATGATAAAAAAAAATAATAAGGAATACATAATAAAGGTAGAATAGAAGGTAGATGGTAGTGATAAAATGTTTGTCCCTTAAGAAAAAAAAAACAACTTTACTAATCACAAGACTGGAATACAGTTGAATTTTTTGAATTAATTAATTGATAAAATGAATTTTCTTCTCACCGAACACTTGAAATCCCACAATTGATTTTTTTTTGTTAAATAATAAGTTCTTTAAGTATAGCTTTATAGAATCAAATAACCAGTAAGGAATGTGAGTCTAGTTAGTAAAAAAAAAAATCCTCTTATATGCATTATTTTTTGTGCCCAAACTTCATAAAAGTACAATTTTTTCAATGAATTTTTCAAAGAAAAAAGAATCAGGCATCAATCTCAAAGAGAAAATTGTCGTGAAAATATAATTTGAGGCAATTTTTAGAGAAAGTTTTCTATCTATAAAGAAGAAGAAAAAAAACTCCATGAAAAAGGATGAATTAGTGATGATTTTTTGGGCAAAACAAACACCCAAAAAAAAAAGAAAACAAAAAAAAGCAAAATAGAAAAGGCAGTGAACTATTTGGGAGGAATTTATTGATAAAAGTAGAATTAATACTTCAATTTTATTTTTTTCTTTACTTCTGATATTCTTCTTAAAATTCTTATATATATATGTATAATAATTATAAGCTGATAACACAATCTTCTGAATAAAAATTTTGAAGGACTCCTCTATCTGACTTTAATAGGGCCAGGTAAAGGTGTACACAGAATAAAATTGCAAAGTTTTTTTTTAGAATTATTTTAAAGCGTGATATCCTTATCGATACATCATCACATCGGTGCTTTGATACATACACATATAGGCGTCGCACAGGAGACGCTTTGCGTGATCAGGAAGCATTTTGTCATTGGAGGCTGCCTCATGGAGAGTCCGAGCACTGTCCTCCGACAGCCACTGCGGTAGATCGGACACAGACACCATCTCTGGGATGTTGTACCCATTCAGTTCACCTGTAATAACAATTACAAGTTATTTGTTCTGCTTTTTCGGTAGGACAGACTGCAACTTTCAATTTTATTTTATTTTCTTATGAATACAATCAGGGACATGACGTTTCCTATGTTTCTAGCGTGCCGAAAAAACTTATGAGTTTGTTAGCTGTTTTCTTTCATTGTAGAATGAATTAGCAAATAACACAATACAAAATAAAAGCCAATTTAATATGGAATAGGCAACCAAAAACCCAAAATTGGCAACCTACGTAGTTTTGCAGATATCTCGTAAAATGTTAACGAAAATAGGAAAAATTTACACTAAAACTGGTCGCATTTTTCAGAGCTAATGTCACCCCCCTGAATACAATTATTGTGCATTTAGGTGGTAAATCTTTTAATCGATCTTCAAAGGCTAATTTTTATGCCCTAGATGCACTTATGAGTTAAGTCAAGAGACAGCTTAACGTAATTATAAACAAAATAATGATCAGTAGGAAAATTCTGTAATTTTCGTGGCATTGTCACGCGTGAGTTCGAAACCTGACAATGCCATTCGAGCTTTTTTGTCATATATGAGTTCGAAAATGCAATTCATTGATTTTTTAATGAAATCCCTTTACTTGATGTTTTCATGAAAATACAGTGCGTCTTGGTAGATTTGTTTAACAAAATTCATTGTCATTTGAATTGCCAGAAATCTCAAATATGTGACTTCTGACAATGCCACGTGAGCTGAAATGACAATGTCACGGCTACAGAATCGCATTTTCGAAAAAGCTCTCCTAAGATACGAACCCAGATCACATTTCCATAAGTTTCTGACTAATCTGTCTCTCGGCCTAATGGTGCCTACACACTAGAAGCAATTTTCGTCAAAAATTGCCTCTTTTAAAAAATTCTGACGTTTCTGCCTACAAGGATAGGTTAAATATTCTTTAAATGGCATTTTTTAAAGAAATTTCTAATAGTGTGTAGAGGTCATAAACTGAGAAACGGTTTAGTTAGTGGGAAACTGATGGGAACTTAGTCAAATCATTATTTTGATAATAATTACGTTAAACCGTCTCTCGGTTTAAGTCGTAAGTGTGTCCGGGGCATTATCCTGCGATAAATATATTTAATTTATATTATAGAAATATTTGGTTTTTTAATTTCAAATAAGCCTATTTCGAGCAAATTTATCCCCGAAAACTTTTTTTTTCAAGAAGGTCTCTAAAATTCAAGTCACACAGGCTGAATTTTGAATTTTTTAAATAAAAATTTTAGAAAAAAAAAATTAAAATTTGTAATTTTATATAGGGTAAATTAAGCTAATGCAAAACCTGCTCCAAATGGAAATTTTTTGCTACTCCAAAAGGAAACGTCATTGTTTTCATGATAAAATACAGTACTAAATTACTATAATTATATATTTTCTATACCACAGATTTATTATTTAGTTAATTTTGCTCCAAATAAAGCGAAAATCCATTCATATTCACAAATTTTTATTTGTTAATTTCTCAGAAAAATTAAAAGTGCACCTGTTCACCATCGAATTTTTCATTGATCGACCATGTTTTCCAACGAAAAACACAATAAATTGACTGTTGTTTATTCGTTTCATTTAACATTTATGTCATATTTCTGGCTAATTTTAGTTAAATTAAGTTCTAATCTTTATTGTTAACGGTACGTGAAGTTTTCAAATGAAATAGTTACCTATTTCGTGAACAAAAAGGGTTTTTCTGAAGTGTCTGCAAATGCTTCAATAGGAAACCCCGGAAATATGTTTTTTTTTTAGAGATTTTCTTATTGTTTTAAATGGGAAAGGAGAAAAGACCAGGAATAAGAACAAATCCTGCACTCAGGAGTAACTCAACAAGGTTTTGGAAGATTTGGTAGCAGTTTCACTTACACCGTTTGTTTTCAATTAGAAATTTTCCCTTGTCTCCATTTGAATTAATTTGTTTCCAATAGAAGCATTTTACACTCGCGTATTGTTCTTGTATTTAAGAAGTTTTTAAATTATATCTAAAGAATTTTCACTAAACAGGCTAAACAGTAACATTCTAGAAGAGTCAAGGAGCAAATTTATGTAATTCTCTTCAGAAAAAATATGAACTTAATGTGTTGAACCTTCTGTCAAAGTTAAAGCGTCTGGAAATGATTTTGAATTAGGACATTTACCCTATCTAAGAACTTGAATTTAATAATTTTTTTGTTATGCTGAAAAAATATTTGAGAAAAATATGTTGTTTTATTTAAATCTTTTTGAGTCTCTAATTAATTTAGATAATTGTAGTTTTGAAAGAATTTCAGTCTGTTGGGATGCAACTGGTAGTGGATAAAAACTACTGGATAAAAAAAATCATCAGATCTAAACTAAATCAGATAAAAATTATAAACGTTTTTTTCCTAAAAATTATCATTTCTTAGATGATGTTTTTTGTGCATCGATAACTTTTCTTCAATGTGAACAGCCCGAAAGGCTCAACATGTAAAGTATACTCTTTGAATTTTATATTCCTAAAGATTGAATAAATGAATTGAATTGAATTAATCATACAACATTCATCCATAAAAACGTTTAAAATTCAATTATTTTACTATTTGTTCACTATTTTTCAATTAAAATATTTCAGTCTTTTTATGCCTTAAACCGATATGACCGCATGGAGGCGGTCTTTACCTTTTCTCACCTGGCGCCCAAACGGAAAGAGATAATGAAGAATGGATGGTTTTTTTGAGTTCAGTGGACCATTAATTACCCTAGACAAAATTATTTAACTACTTTTTTTGGATATTAAAGAAAACAGTGTTAGAGGGTTAAAATAACATTCCGGAAATGTTAATTTTACCCTGCATTATTGATCCGAAATCTGTAAATATTATGCTTTTTAGGTGTATTATGGGTTAAAGTTACCCTTTTTCATGTTAATTTTACACTTAAAAGGGTCTAAAATTAACATTAAAAAATGTTGATATATTTTTACACCTAAAAAGTGTTGTAGTTCTGAGGAAGAAATGTTAATCGCATCCCCGTTTTTTTCTCAGTGTACAGAGTAGGGTGTCAATAGGTGCTGACACGAGTTATTAAAGTGTCAATAGACGTTCCTTTTACCATAATCATCTTTTTTAAATGATTAAAATATGACGAAGATCACCAAATTTTCAATAAAATATGCACACTTGGAAAATGAAAATAAAATTGAAAAGTTGCATAAATTCTGACACTCACCTTTGCGATCTGCCATTGAATCGAAGAAACACCAGGGAGCATCCTGACCAGATCCGGCTTTCACAAAAGCCACATAGTGTGATGTCTCGATACAGACGACAGCAAAGAGCTCCATAAAGAGTCGCGGAACAGGACAGTGTTCAGCCATTATCTTGAAGTCATGAGGAACTGAGATCTCTTTCGGCGCATGATTAAGACGCTTGGAGTGAGAATGCGCCGTCTCCAGGCACTTCCGGCAGAATGCTGTACTCTCGAGTCCCACGCCGCACTGTAAGGTGCCAAAACACTCACGGCACTCGAACTCTGCCAATTTCCCGCAAACTGTGCACTGCCGTGGAGCTACATGAAGAGGGGAAACACGGAAAGAAGTTTCCCAATAAGAATTGGGTTAATTGAAATTACAAATAAATTCTTTAAATAACAGAGAGAGAGAGAGAGAGAAAGCATTAACCCTGATTGCAAATAAAAAATTACTCACAATCTTCGATAATGTCAGTGACATCGAGCACTTGTGATGGCAAAATTCTTGGGTACATCTTGAAGTTTTTCCCAAATCGTGGCATCTGGATGATGAGACAAGATGGCACTTCCTTCAGTTTGATGTCGGAGGCCAGGAAGCTCTGTTCGAATAGTTGCTGCACTGACGGAAAACTCAAACGTTCATCCTTTTCCACAAATAACTGATAGTAGAAGGCATCCTGGCCTGAGCTTAGCTTTAGGAAGGGCTCAGCCCTCAAAATCTGGGCCAGGAGACTATTCAGAAACTCCTCGGGATCCTTTTCCTCTGACATGAGCCCCGTGACTGAGCTCAATTTGTCCAGAAGCTGTCGCAACTTCATCACACGATCCGCACGCACGAACAGATTCTTTCGCAGCGGATTGACAATCTCTTCACGCAGTACCGTCTGCACCTCATCATAGTGCGGAATGTCAGCTGAATCTGGTGGTCGGAACAGGAGAGAATCGAAGACACTCGTGAATGTGAACATTGCAAAGAGAGTGGCATCGAGATAGCATGAATTATGATGTCCCTGTATTCCTTTAAATTTTCCACAAATTGTCTCTAGATCATTTGGTTTGGCCACTTCTGTTGAACAAAAAACAAAATCCTTCATGAACAAATTCCCCGGGTTTATCAAAAAAAAAAAACAACTCACTTAAAGGTGGAACAGAACCAGAAACAATTGGACAATCTACATGGCCAAAGAGTTTGTAATTATCAGGCGCTGTGGATGTTGATGGTCGTTCGATGTCCTGAAAACGTCGATCCTTGGTGCATTGTGTCGGTGGAATGAAGAGTGCACGCCCTGGAGGACATTTAAACAGCCGAATACCATTGTAGGAGCCATCTGTGAGAGTAAAGGGCATCTCTGGCTGATCCTCCTCCAATTCCACTCCAACCAAAATCCCCTTTCCACCTCCTGAATTTCCCGGTGAATAGCCAATCCATCGAATAACCCCATAGAGATCTTCACTGACATCAGTTGATACTTCTACAACTGATCCCAAGCCAAGATTCGTCTCTGGAATCTCTGACATTGGCGACGGTGCAATAGGTTCATCATCAGCCCTCGAACTCCCACCAATATTGTCATAATGTGGCTCTGAAGGTTCTAACAAAACAGAACACCCAAATAAGACCTTATCATATTTCCCCGCCCAAAAGAAACCGCAAAAGATCAAAAAAAAAAACAAATAAGAAACCTTCAAAATCTTGAGAATTTTCCACACAATTTTGCGTTTTCGCCTTGAATAATTCTAACACCGTCAATGGAATATCATTCACCGTGATCACCTCGGACGTTCCCATTATTCTACACAGCCACAATGTCCAGAACACAATGGCTTTTTTTTCACAGCACTATTTTTTGGATGGACAATGTCGAAAATTGTGTCTTTCACGCACAAATTGAACGTGGAAGAGGCTACTTCTAATTTTAGAACTTTCATTTGAAAATCTATTAATAGAAACTTCCAATCTAGAAAGTGTGACTTTCGACATTATCTCTCATTTGAAATGGGAAGTTGAACAGTTCAATCCCGAAATTTTCAATTTTTCGTTTGAAAATATCAATCTGGTTAACTCTTTCGCGTCATTAGGGTCATATATGACCCGGGGAAAAACACTTTTTTTTGACTATTTACATTAATTGAAATCTATCGGTTTGTGCACGACATCATAATAGAAGGATCTAAGATTCTTGGCTAATTTTCTCAAGACTTCAGATATTCAGGAAAAGAAAATATTTGAGATCAAATATCACTAATTTCGAACTTTGTGAAATGACTTTTCTTTTTCAAAATTTTTTATATTAATTTATTTTTTTCATAAAAAAGTTCTTTAGAAACACAAAATAGAATATCCAAAGATTGTATATTGCATATTTTGATATAATAAACTACTCTCAATTTTCCAGAAAAACGTGTAAAATTTTCCGGGTCATATATGACCCTATTGTCGGCAAGAGTAACAGTGTTTTCGTCCCAAACCTATAGCGAAATGTAGTTGGGACATTGTTTTTCTTTGTGAAATGCAGGTGGGACATCTTGCTCCTGGACATTTCATCTTATATCTGATGAATTATAACATATTTTGCAATATTTTAGAGAATTCTGCAAGCGTCTCATATTGTGCAATTGTATTGTGTGTGAATAAATATGTTGATAAGTTTATTTTTGCCAAATACCACTCAAAATATTGTGACAGTGACTGTTCAAGGGATTACCAGGAAGATTCCTTGAACACCAGGAGTACAGTGTTCATCACAACAATCCAGTTTGCCATGGTTTTGGCCAAATTAATAACTTCAAGCAAAAAAAAACTCTTAAAAAGCCCGTGATATAGATTTTGAAAATGGTATGTACGTACACTTCCCTTGAGGACAATAGGGTCATATATGACCCGGGGTTTTTCCGAGTTTTCACGCAATGGAATTTTTTTTCCTCTCTGAACTATTATATTTGATCATAAAGCATTAAGAAAAACTCAATTTTACATGAATTCATCTGCTGAATAAAAGTGTGACGCGAAATAGTTAACGATTTAACGATTAACGCAAAAGATCCTTTTTGAGAAAGAAATAAATTAACAAATCTGTTCAAGATGAACATGCACGTTCATACAAATAATTTTCAAATAAGGATTTTTTAATCTTTAAGGGATAATAATGGGTTTTAATTCATATCGAACTACTTTTGAATAGTTAAATCGCCAGGATATTCATCATAAGTCCTCACATCCTAAAAAGGATACGAATTATTCAACACAAAATTTGGAAAGTTTTGGCTTCACCAAGACTTTACAAGGGTTTTCGTTGCCCCTACTTTTTAAGTCAATGACTTATCCTTAAAGGATTTAAGGACTACTACACTATTTTTAGATACTTTTACTACTAGGAATGTCCTGTCATTTCAATTAGAGACGAATAGTTTAACTAATATACGGATTTTAGTTTTGGTTAAATCGAGTCATTTCACGAAGTATACAAAACAAGCCTCACTTTAACGGCAAATATTGAAGAAACTAGGATGCTAAACGATCCTAAACTTTTACCATCCTATTTTCTATATCCTTAACTATATCTGATATCAATTTGCTACCATTCTAACAAGTAGTTTCTATGATATTAGAGATTGAAAATTGTCAAATTCTTATTGAAAGTAGGTCATTATGCTTAGTGCTAATGACACCCGTTCATTCACTTCTTGATCAGCATTTTTTCGTCAGCAAAATAAAGAATGTGCAATTTTGCAATGACGCATTATGGGTTCACGAAGTTCACCTTAGTAATTAAGTGGGGTAAAAATGATTTTGTATAAATAGGGTTAATTTTTGTTAAATAAATCAGATTGCGATAGAGATTCCTGAGTTTCACTTCTAGCAGCACGAGAGTGCTTGTTCCAGAGAAATCGCATCTCCCTTTTGGCCCAAGACCAGCGGCATCCTATTGCCTAAGGATTACCAGCGGCCAATTGGCTCCCTACTGCCAGGAAACAGCGGCTTCTCTTCAAGAAGCCTTAAGACCTAGGGCAGGCTTTGAGAATATTTCTGGAGGATTTTTTCCCTAGAGGCATTCATTTGCCGGACTGCAAGGTTGGAAATTTATTTCTAACCTTGGTTAAACTCTCTCGAGGCACCCCCGGGGGTAGCCTACACAAGGGGGCATTACTGCCTTAAGCCCGGTGGCTCGAAAGAGCCGTTACTAGAGGCCGTGAAAACAGCCGAGAGTCAGTTCAAATAGTGGAAGAATCTCCCAGGAAGTTCTCACCAGAGCAAGGGAATAATCTGACGAGATTCGGATTATTCTCTTCCTCTAGCTTCGGCTTTTCAGCTGTTTGGAGCCGAAACATGGTCCTTCGAGCCGGATAATCCTTACAAGATTATCCGGCATCGTTGAGGTCCCAACCCAAGGTGTACGCAGAGGACGTTAATCACCAACCAGAGGACTGCTTCTTCCCTGTGGACATACGACAAGCAGTTAGAAGGGAACCTCATCAGTGATCTATCAGCGACACTGACCATACCAACGAGAGTATCTTGGAAAGATATTCGACTCACCGTGACGTCAGTCTCCATAAGACGTCATTTCACCAGCGATTGACATCAGTTTCATCGTTTCTCGTCTCATCAGCAGACAGCTAATTCTCCAAGAAGTAGTGCACGACTCCTTGGAAGGATTCCGGCGAAGGTGTCCTGGGACAGCTCATCCTTCATCCATTGTCTTCAGGAGGTTCGCAGACGACTTTTCTAAGTCATTCCATCACTGAGTCCAGTCTCACGTGATCAGCAGATTTATTCCAATCTGTGTTGGGTGCCCTCTATTCTCGAGCGGTGTTCCCATTCAACGGCAAACCGGATCCATTGCCAAATCTTCAGCCTGCAGTATTTCTTTAAGGAAACATCGCAGGATCCATCATCGAGTCCTGTCTCCGGTGATTCAACGATATTCTATCGTTAGAGGACCTCATCAGAAGGTTCCAGACTACAGTTCTCATCGAATCAAGATTGAGAAAGGTCCAACGTCGTTTCAAGGTCCAGTCCAGACGACATCCATCCAGATCTTATTCAGAAGATCACTACCATAAGAACGTTCTCCACAATCCTCGAGGAGAAAAAACACTTCATCAGTTAATTGATCTCCGGTGAATTTACTCACCAGACTCCATCAATTTCTGGGAAATTTACGCCTTTCCAGAAAGAATCCAGCATCCGCCCAGATCCATTGGGAAAGCAATCACATTCGCTGATTGCCACAACGTATTGACTCACCACCTCGCTGCAACACTTTTAGAGAAGACAAGAGGGTGGAAGTCCAAGAATCAAAAAAGCGGCAAGAACACTCTATATCTGAGTGTTTCTTCATAAATTTGCCAATCCAGGCATTTTCCTTGTGGGACACCACACATTCTTCCGTATCCTCAAAATCCACTAGAGATACAGAATTATCACACACTCACTGCACCATCCACGCACTCACGAAATATATTCACGGATATCACTATCACACGGAGAGGTTGCAAAGTCCAACACGTCACATTCCGCACTAATTTCACACAATTCATCTACAATTAAAAATCAAAAGTGCAAACGTTGGAAGATTGAAGCGGCAATCCACGACGCGCGAAGAAGGCACAGTGAGAATCAGATTACATTTGGGTAAATCACACGTCCAGTGTTGACACACACCAAAGCTTTCTTCAATAATTTCCTACAACTCTACTATCAGAATGGCTCATTCAAATCCAACGGAAGAAGAAATTCCATCAACTGAGGAAGACATCAGACTGTTGTATCATTGGTTAGTCCAGTTTCCCAAACTACCTGCCATTGAGATCAAGAAGTTTTCCGGCAACGAAGAAGATTGGCATTCTTTCTTTGAGCTCTTCAACACGGTCATTCACGGAAATCCAAGGCTCAAAGATGTAACAAGGCTCCAGTATTTGATGTCATATCTTGAAAAGGGACCACTATCCTTGATTGATCACCTGACACTCTCCAACGCCAATTATGCCAGTGCTATCAGCATCCTTAAAACCAGATATGAAAGCAAGAGGATTTTGGTCGCATCTTACGTCAAACCATTAGTCAGGTACAAGAAATTCAAAATCTACCCCGCTGAAGATGTTATTGGGCTACATGATCGCATCAACGTTTCTCTTACGGGACTTAAGAATCTTCAGTACGACATCAGTTCCTGGGATCCCTTAATCGTATCCATCGCCATGAACAAATTTGATTCTGAAACTGCTAAAGCTTTTGAGGAGACTTTGCCTGATACAACGACGGTTCCATCCTTGGAAGAACTTCAGAACTTCCTTACAAGAAGATACAGAATCCTAAAAGCCATAGGAAACAACTCCAAGAGCAACTAAGAGGATCCGTTATTCCAGGGCGCGGGCCCCAGTATGTTCAAGATGAACATGCACGTTCATACAAATAATTTTCAAATAAGGATTTTTTAATCTTTAAGGGATAATAATGGGTTTTAATTCATATCGAACTACTTTTGAATAGTTAAATCGCCAGGATATTCATCATAAGTCCTCACATCCTAAAAAGGATACGAATTATTCAACACAAAATTTGGAAAGTTTTGGCTTCACCAAGACTTTACAAGGGTTTTCGTTGCCCCTACTTTTTAAGTCAATGACTTATCCTTAAAGGATTTAAGGACTACTACACTATTTTTAGATACTTTTACTACTAGGAATGTCCTGTCATTTCAATTAGAGACGAATAGTTTAACTAATATACGGATTTTAGTTTTGGTTAAATCGAGTCATTTCACGAAGTATACAAAACAAGCCTCACTTTAACGGCAAATATTGAAGAAACTAGGATGCTAAACGATCCTAAACTTTTACCATCCTATTTTCTATATCCTTAACTATATCTGATATCAATTTGCTACCATTCTAACAAGTAGTTTCTATGATATTAGAGATTGAAAATTGTCAAATTCTTATTGAAAGTAGGTCATTATGCTTAGTGCTAATGACACCCGTTCATTCACTTCTTGATCAGCATTTTTTCGTCAGCAAAATAAAGAATGTGCAATTTTGCAATGACGCATTATGGGTTCACGAAGTTCACCTTAGTAATTAAGTGGGGTAAAAATGATTTTGTATAAATAGGGTTAATTTTTGTTAAATAAATCAGATTGCGATAGAGATTCCTGAGTTTCACTTCTAGCAGCACGAGAGTGCTTGTTCCAGAGAAATCGCATCTCCCTTTTGGCCCAAGACCAGCGGCATCCTATTGCCTAAGGATTACCAGCGGCCAATTGGCTCCCTACTGCCAGGAAACAGCGGCTTCTCTTCAAGAAGCCTTAAGACCTAGGGCAGGCTTTGAGAATATTTCTGGAGGATTTTTTCCCTAGAGGCATTCATTTGCCGGACTGCAAGGTTGGAAATTTATTTCTAACCTTGGTTAAACTCTCTCGAGGCACCCCCGGGGGTAGCCTACACAAGGGGGCATTACTGCCTTAAGCCCGGTGGCTCGAAAGAGCCGTTACTAGAGGCCGTGAAAACAGCCGAGAGTCAGTTCAAATAGTGGAAGAATCTCCCAGGAAGTTCTCACCAGAGCAAGGGAATAATCTGACGAGATTCGGATTATTCTCTTCCTCTAGCTTCGGCTTTTCAGCTGTTTGGAGCCGAAACAAAATCTCAGAATCCAGTGTCTGGGGGTGTTATTGACGTGGATTGGTAGGATAGACGCTGAATTTTTGACCCGTATCGGTCAAGAACTCAGGGGCCGTTTACCCCCTCGTTTCACGATATTCAATAATTAAAAAAAAATATCCTACTAAAAATGAGAATACAGTGGGACCTCGATAGAGTCAATAAATTATTTCCAGGCCTGTTGACTCCATTGGATTCGGTGACTATCGAAGTCCGAAAAAAATCATTTAAAATGTGAAATTTTGATATAAAGGGGTATTATTTTATGTTTGTACTAGACAATTGATAAATTTAACACGATAGTAGAATATTTCATTTACTAAACCTATCAATTCTATACCTTCTGGTCCAAAAGTCATATGTTTGGGCAAAAGTTAAAGATTAAGGAATGTTTTTATTATTAATAAGTATCTTAAGTGAAAATTATTATCCATGTGATAATATTGAGGTCCATTCACGATGTTAAGATAAGGAAATGGTGTCTTAAAGATTTCTTTTTTCACTTTTTTTTTAGAAAAAAATAACTTTAGGTTTGTTAAAAAAAAATTATTTTCTTTATGGGACACCGGCGTTCCAATCGTCCTTAAAGGGTTAAATGAATTATCATTTAACCCTTTAGGGACGATTGGGTCACCGGTGACCGAAACACAAATTTTTTTCTATGGTCTTCGAAAGTTACGTTTTATACTCTAATAGAAAAAACGATTTTTTCTGATCTCCAATCCCGGCTGACACCAGCTGCTAAGTTTCTCAGCATGCTGATACACTGAGCACATGATCAGCAATACTTTCAGCTAGAAATATTGCTAGTCTCAGCTCAATTGTATAGTGCTGATAATCGAGCTAAAATCAGCAACTTTCTCAACACATATTCTAGCGCAAGACTCTAGCGATCGCAGCGGCTGTTTCAGAAAACAGAAACCGGTGTCAAACGTCAAAAAAGAGTGGAAGGAAAACTATCGCGAGTGCACAAAAAGTGTTTCCTTTTCAGGAAAAACCGGCCATATAGGTAAGTTCCCTTCATATTACATACAGTTTGTTTGAAGGATTGGGAAAATAGAACTTCTTCTGGTCATGGGAGAATAGTTTCTTTATTCAAGAAGAGTTCTCCATACCAGTGAAATTTTAGATCTTTTCCTCTAGAATTTTCCGTCCGGGAGTGAAGATTTGTGGAAAATGCGCAAGTTTGCAGGTGAGAGACCAGTTTAAGATCGAGTGTTAGGAATCTCCCGGCCGGGGGAAGACTTTTTTGACATTTCCAGAAGTGTTCTTCAAGAAATGGCTTTTCAGTGCAATTCTCGGCTTTTCCACTAGAATTCTCCGTCCGGAAGTAAAAATTTGTGGAAAATGAGAAACTCTGTAGGTGAGAGACCAGTTTAAGATCGAGTGTTAAGAATCTCCCGGCTGGGGGAAGACTTTTTTGACATTTCCAGAAGTGTTCTTCAAGAAATGGCTTTTCAGTGTAATTCTCGGCTTTTCCACTAGAATTTTGCGTCCGGGAGTGAAAATTTGTGGAAAATGAGAAACCTTATAGCTGAGAGATCAGTTTATGATTAGGTGTTAGAAATCCCCTGGCGAAAAAAACCCTTTCCAGTACAATTTTGGACGTTTTTCACTAGAATTTTCTATCATGGAGTGAATACATTGTAGTAGTATATTTTTTTGCTTATATTTTCAGAATGATATCTAAGTCAAGCGAAACTTATCGTATTACAGCCGAACGCATGTTTCCCGTCTTCTGAATACATTTATTCGAGATACTGAGGAGCAAGTAGAATCTCTTCCTCCCAACAGTCCCACAACATCACACCCGCTAGAAGAGCCTACGACATCTTTTCCACCAGAAAATCAAGCAACATCATTTCCCCCCGTAGAAGATCCATAATCTGACGATGCCCCATTTGTTTCCGATTATGCATGTGCCGCTTCTGAAGATTCTCCTGGCGAACAATCCACCTTGACTGCAGAAAATTTAAAGCATAGCATTTTTGGGCCTTTTTTTTAGAAGAAAATAACATCAAACCTGACCTTACAAAGGTTCATGGCCGATGACTTGGTGATGAAACTCAAGTTTGATCACGCTCCAGAAACCCAAAAGCAATACTAAAGGCATCAAGGACATCAAGGATTACAATTTCTATAAAGTATGGAAAGGCATGTATCAACAATAATTTCCTTTTACGATAACCTATAAAATTGGACTTTTTTCTCTAATATTTAATAATGTAATTTGGCTGCACATTTAGTTTGCAGAGTTAAATTATTTTATATAGATATAGTTCTATTTAAAAATAAGAAAAAAGCCCAATTTCAAAGGTACCCCTTTTCAAAGTTGCCCCACTTCCCCCTATATTAAAAAGGAAATTTTAGTTTTAATTGAGTTTTTGTTTGTTCTATATTTTTAGAAGCGTCAACAGCTTCTGACATTGATTTTGCGAAGTCAATGAAGCGCCAAATTCGTGCAGCAAAATCTCGAAAGTACTCTGCGAAATATCAGGCAAGTAAGTTGCAGAAAAAGACAGAATCAGCAGAGCAGGAGAAGCAGTCGTCATCTGGAACATCATCCAGCTCTGATTCGGAGAATAATAATTAACTGTCTTATTATTGATTCTCCGCAATCCTAAGTCATCCTTTTTTAAAACTTAAATAATAATAATGATTTATGTTTTTATATTGCTCTGGATTGGCAAGTTTATTTTTTTTTTGAATATTTATAGAAAATTCCTGAAGTGAATGCCATCCATTATTTTTTTTTAAATTTTGTATTGATTTCATGAGAATTTTGAGAGGAATAAAATATTTTGAATTCAAAATTTTTTTTTATTCTGAAAATTCCTTAAAAAAATGCCGAGAATATCTGCTGAGTGTGAGCTAAAATCTCAGCATCTAGTTCGGGTGACTGGCCACCATGAGCGCTGATCCGTAACATTTTCATATATTGCCTCAGCACTAATTTCATACAACCTCGCTGAGATTTTAGCTCAGTAATCAGCAGCTTTCAGCGCTGAACTCAGCTAACGGTGTCAGCCGGGATTTTTGACCCTTTAATTAAATTCAAACTATACCTAACATATAACGGTCTTTGTGTTAATACATCCTAAAATGAATAAATATTTGAAAGCAAAATGAATTCATTGACTATTCGAAGATAACATACATAATTTTAATTAATTTATTTCCATGGCCGAAATTACACTCAAAGTGGCCGAAATTAGAAGCTGGCCGAAATTTGGCACACTTCCCCTATATGAGCATTCAACGGAAGAAATTTTACTCTCCCAAAGTTCTCACCGATCTACTTAGTCTGAATGCTTGTTTTTTGACTAGAAGACAAAATGTTTTTGGCAACGATTTCCGGTCTCACTGGCCCCCTCCTCCTATGTCTTCATTAAATTAACATTGTTTAGAGTTTTTTTCCTTTTTAAAACCGTGTTTACTTTCTCGAAAATAAATTCAAGAAATTTTTATTCCTTTTCGAATATATTTCAGAGACAACCCAGACAAATATTTCGTCTATATTTAATATCTATGACTGTAACCGTGATATCACACTAGATAATTTCACATTAAAATTTTAATGTGATTCACAATAATTGTTGCTGATATGTGTCTTAATGTTCAATTTTTGTTTAGAGCTTTTAGAAATTGATTCACTTAGTGATAAAAAAGTGGACTCGAGTCACAAAAATTGATTTAAATATATTAAAATAGCATAAGTACGATTGATAATTAATGAGCAAATTTATGAGCAAAATTTGCTCATTAAATTTTCATTTCAATTTCAATTTTGCACGACGTAAAAGTAGCATACAGGAGGAGAATTTCCTCTTCTTCACTGAAATTACTCATTTTCACTCACACGACTGAAATGCTTTAAAAACAAAATCATTCATTTGACAGCCCGCGTGTCCTCGTGACATTGAGCAATTCTAGCAATGTGTCTTGACTAAATCAGCGATTTCGAGTGATTCTAGAAATTTTAATGAGCAACTTTTCACTTTAAATTTAATGTGAAAATTTCTAGTGTGATAACTCCGTAAAGTTAATTTCTCTTTGAATTATTCAAGGTCGAGGTTAGATATTTTTTTTATAATTTCAAGATTAGTTCAATAACGTCTTTTTGTTTAACTCTAAATTTTTAGAAGAATTTCTATTGGTTCATTTATAAAATATCATATAAGTGCAAAAAATATTGTGCTCACTTTTACGATTTGCCAAGCTACTGCTGCTGTCGAAGGAACTGGATGCTGATTCCTCACTGAATCTTGCAATATTGTCTTTCTGACGCCGTTCAGAACTTCTTGTACTGATCAAGTGAGAAATTGGATTTCCCGACTTGTTACGATCATTTTTCGGAAGTGGCGCATTCCGTTTGTCGCTGTTCAACACTGGAGCTACATCTCCAGCAACAGCTGGCCAATTTGGCCCAAGAATGTCAATCAAATCAACTTCGCTGGTGTTGGATCTTGTGGCATGATCCACAACAATCACCTCACTCTCATTCTTTTCAGACTCCTTGATGTCAGCCTTGTCGATCACAACGATATCGCGATCTTTGAGACTAAGGAATGTATTGGGCTTTACACCGGGTACGGAATGGGGTTTCCTCTTATTAACTTTGGAGAGGACATTTTTGGAGATTTCAGCCTCTTTCTGTTTCTCCAAATTCCTCTCATAATTCTCCACATATTTTACATATTCTTCACTGTTTGCCAGTGGCTTGGTGCCATTCAATTGGGCTGATTTCACGCGTTCAGCCTCGTCGTCCCTCCTTAAGTTGGGATTTGAATACGACGAAGAAATACTCTGAAGCAAATAATGAAATTGATTAAGCGTTTCTTAATCAATTTTGCCAATTTTAGTTGTGTTTATCTTAAACACAATTGCGAAATAAAACAATGTGTAAACGTAAACCAATTCACATAAATTTACGCCTTTTTGAAACGATTAATTTGATTCTTTATAAAAGAAAAGAAACGAAGCTCAATTGATCAATAAAACGTACTTTACGCAAAATTCACATTCTATCTTTAGAGATAAGAGAAGGAAAGGAGATCTTTGAACTTTATCAAAAGATAAAGAACATTGCAAAAAAAACTCACCTTACGATTGTCCAAATCCATTTCTGAATCACGACCGGCAAGCGGTGACAAATCTCTGGCCCTGAAAGCGGTTACGTCTGCATTGAGAGACAATCTCTTCAGTGAATCAGATTTCTCAGCATTCTTTCGGGAACTCCTCAACGTAGCAAATTGATCCTTGGCTTCTTGTACGCGATCAACGGTCAAACAAAAAATCCCATTGAGGAGACCTTTCGTGGAGCGTCTAAATGATTTAGAATCCGAGGACAATTCAATAAAATTCGCAGGCAGAACTAGAGCAAGAGCCGGATCGCATGACATATACTTTCCCAGATACTGCAGCTCATTGGCTTGAGGTGATTCTCCGAATTTAATGTTCTATCGACAAAGAAATGAATTCTCTGATTAAAAAAAAACTAGGAAAAAGATTTCTTGGGTTCTAGTGCTTTTGAGATCTCTCAATTTAAAATACGTAAAATAATTGAATGATGCAAAAATGTCCAAGTTTCGAAGGCTCTTTACTAAAACTTTTATTTTCGGAAGAAAATAGTAATATATTTCGTGAAAAAGCGTCCTCAATTTTAAGTCACGCCCATCTTATGAGCTTATAAAAAAGGAGGGACTAAAACGAAATTTTACTTTTATCAATATTTAAGTAAACATTAGCATTTTAATTTTATCAGGTATTTCTCAATAATAAATTAATATGCTCCATGCTCCGCCCTCTTGAATACTTTCGGAAAAAAAACGAAAACAAGTTAACCCATTCCTTACCATGGTATTATACATCATACGCAAATTGAGTGATTTTAGTTTATTTATTTCTCGGCAATTTTTATCCGAATTACTCTCGGGAATGGACTTTTAGTAACTTTAGTTCTTCAATTACTTGGGGAAAATACTCCGACAGAGATGAAAATACATTTTGTTGTTCTTTTCTTGCTTCGCGGAAAGTCATGCAAAATTTTTGCTCAAAATGGCGGACGGAAAATACGACGTCCCGTCGAATTTGTTAAAATTGACATCTTTCCTGTTATATTGTTTGTAGACTCCATTTCAATTCGAATTAAAACACTCAGAACAGCTTTTTACGTTTTTCTTTATTTCGTCCACTCTCTTTGGCGTCCAACTCAAGTCTGTCTGTCCTTCGTTGTTCGTCCGTCTTCGTCTGTTATAAGCCATCTCGCGGCAATTATCCTAAGTATCGTCCGTCCCGTCTGACCACAACTCGGCCGACCTAACTAGGGATCGACCCGATCCCAACGTCATTTTGTTTCGTCATGTCACCTGTCGTCTACTTAACATCTAACATTTTTCTCTTTTTTTTTTTCTTTTCTTCAAAAAGTCCAGTGAACATCTAATCTAATATAAAAATACTATAACTATCAAAATTCACACTTCATTCTCATCAGTGGCGTGATCCGCCCAACTCCTGCCCTGTATACAGTCTGGGGATCTCCATAGTCTCAAATTTTTTGATTCAATAACTCCGTTATAAGGAATTTGTGTAACTTGACAGTTTTCAACATCTCTTACTACATATCGGTCATGAGGCAAAACTTTGTCCACCACGTAGGGACCCTTGAATTTAGGAATAAGTTTCTTGTTTGTACCTGCCGTAGTATCAACATTTCGTAGCAAAACAAAATCGCCCTCTTTATAAACCAACGGATTCTTGTGGATCTTCTCGAACTGCCTCAGATTTTGCTTCTGGACTTGTTCTATTTTCTTCGACGCGGATTCTCTCAGAGCACTCAAATCTCGTAGCTCATTATTTAACTCTTTAGCATCCAAATGCTCAGTCAAATGATCTACCTCTTCTCCCCTCTGTTCCACACCAAAAAGAACCTTGCTTGGGGTGGTTCCAATTGAACGATGAAAAGAATTGTTAATAGAAAATTCGACTTTGCTCAACTGGCGCACCCAGTCTGCATGTTGAAGAGGTTCGCTAAGTTTCCCTAACATCGGAGTAATAACCCGATTAACACGCTCTACCTGCCCGTTTGCTTGTGGGGACGCTGTTGCCACTTCTACATGGGCAATATTCCGTTCGGCAAGGAAAGACTTAAATTCATTCGAGCGGAAACAACTCCCTTGGTCTGATATGATTCGCACTGGTCGACTATAATAGTCAAAGAATTTTTTCAACGCGCAGCACACTTCCTTCGTGCTTGTTGACGAGACAGCATAAATTCGCGTAAATTTCGTAAATCCGTCAACCACTACTAAAATATGCTTCCTTTTTGATACTAGCGAAGGCAACGGCCCGAGATGATCGATATGCAGAGTATGAAAAGGCACTGGGTGTTTTGGAATATTATACAAGGACTGCATATTGCTTCGCGCGGGAGTAGAGTAAAAGAGGCACTTCACACAATTTTTCACATAACTGTCAATTTTCTCTTTCATCCCCGGAAACCAATAGTGAGTGCGCAATTTCTCATAGGTCTTTTGCGAGCCAAAATGTCCGATTTTCTCATGAATTTGTCGAATCAGATTCACTTCCATTTCTCCCGGTACGTAAAAGAATAACTTCCCTCTTTGATCGCGTCTATAAACCAAACCGTCTTTCAAAGCAAACATTTTATTATCTTCCTTCTCCAACTTGACCCTCAAATCTCTAATCATCTTATCCCTACTCTGAGTCGCACTCAGTTGAAAATCTATATCATCACAGTCAACGGCCGCTATTGGATAACATCTACTCAAAGCATCAACATGATGCATCCTTGTCCCACTTCGGTGGACTATTTTATAATCAAAGTTTTCCAATTCAAGCGCCCATCGTTGAATACGTGGGCTATCTGATCGGTGATTCAACGTCATCGCAAGTGAGCTACAATCTGTAACAATCACAAAAGGTATCCCTTTTAAATAAACTCGAAAACGACTCAAGGCATAAATTATTGCCAAAGTTTCCAACTCATACGAATGGTACTTTGATTCTGCTTTAGACGTACTTTTTGAGAAGTACGCTACTGGATGTAATTTCTGATCATTTTGTCGCTGAAGCAACACAGCTCCAAATCCCAACGAACTCGCATCAGTATGTAGTTCTGTCTCTCTCTTTGGATCGTAAATGGCCAAAACTGGCGAAGAAATCAAACGTCTCTTTAACCCCTCATAAGCCTCTGCACAAGAATCATCAAAATCAAATCGCGCATCTTTTTTAAGAAGAGACAGCAAGGGACGAGCAATAGTTGAAAATCCTGGAACAAATCTCCGGAAATAAGCACAAAGTCCCACGAAAGAATGGACTTCCTTCACATTCTGTGGCGTTGGATAGTTTTGGATAGCTCTCAGATGGTCCTCGCTAGGACGAATTCCCTCTGAAGATGCCTGGTATCCCAAATATTCGATCGATGAATACCCCAATTTGCACTTTCCCATTTGAATAATCAACCCATTCTCTGCCAAACAGGAGAGTACTTGCTCTAGCGTTTTCAAATGCTCATCGAAATTAGCGCTCGCTAATAGAATGTCATCCATATACACCACTATTTGCCCTCCTTCAATGAACTTCCGCAAAACTCTTGTAATAAATCTCTGAAATACACTGGGGGCATTCTTGAGCCCAAATGGCATTCGCAAGTACTCATATTGGCCCTCTGGTGTTACGAATGCAGTATACTGTATGGAATCTTCAGCCATCTTCACGTGATGGAAACCGCTCTTCAAATCAATCAGACTGAAAACACTCTTGCCTCTCAAATGCTCTAGGCAATCTTCAATTAGCGGAAGTGGATAGTTATCCCTAACCGTGAGATTATTCAGTGAGCGATAATCGACACACATTCGTGTATCTCCACTCTTCTTGTCTACAAGAACGATTGGTGAAGCATAAGGAGAATCACTTGGCCTAACTATTCCTTGCTCACACAGATTATTGACAATTTCGCGAACTTTTTCCCTATCAGAATAGGCCAGTCTACGTGGGCGAAAATAAAAAGGGACATCACTTGTCAATCGAATTTTCATTTCAAAATTATAAGATTTTCTCTCTTCACAAAATTTGTCATGATAATGCTCTTGGACAAGTACTCTCAATTTATCTTGACATTCTTCAGACAAATCTGGACAAATGCTCACATCAACCAAAGCTCCAATAAAATCGTCTTGCTTTGTGAAACTATTTGCTTCAGAATATTCAATAATAAATGCCAGCAAGGTTTCATCATCCCCAAATACATCTTCTACGTCACTAATTTCTACAGTTTCACTCCCTTCATTATGCTCAAATTCCTGAACCTCTTCAAGAGAAACTACTTCCTTTATTTCACTCAGTTTATTCTCTCTCTCGCTCTCAAATAACTGATCTTTCTCTTGCCTCCCACTGAAATTGCTTTCCCTCTTCCCCTCATTTAAAATAGTTTGGTCCTCAACTTTACTCAGATCTGAAATTTTAACTTCACTCTTCAATTCATCAAGCAAATTCTTTGCAGTTTCAAAACCAACACCATCCGCTGGTTCATAATTGGACAAAGTACACATGGTCAAATTCTTTTCTTTTGAGAAATTTTCAGGCTTCTTGGGTACAAACTCACTATTCATAAATGTCAATTGGATTCCCAGTAGTTTCAAAGCATCTCTGCCCAACAAAATCTCAAATGGGGACACTTTGTCAGGGACAATAATTAATTCAATGGATTTGCAAACTTTTAGCAGTTGCACTGAGCAAATAATTTTTCCAAAGCTTTCAATTTTAACCCCACTTAGTCCCCGATAAGGTAAAATTGTGCACTCACGTTGAGGCAGAAGCATCTCTGGCACTTTTGACCTTTGAATTAAACTAATTGGACTGCCCGTATCCAACAGAGAAGAGAGACTGATAGTGATCCCCAAACCAGAACCAGGATTGAACGTCACACTTACCGGCTGATGAGAAAGAAGTGGCTTAGTCTCGTCACCCTCTTGAAAATTCCCATTTTCCCCATCGTCAACTGCTGCTGTAGTCTTCGGCTTCCTGTACAGTGGGCAATCCGGATCACGTTCACGTCTAGGCTTTGGACATCTCCAGGAAACGTGGTCAGGCTCAGAGCAATTATAACAACGGGGTTTATTTCCACTCTTAGCAGCAACATCGGAAGCCAAAGAGGCTTTGGATGTGTCCCCACTCGAAGAAGGATTCTTCAAAATGTTTCTTTCATAGCGACGCATTGCCAACTTCAATTCGTCCAAAGTCCTGCAGCCTGCAATCATCGAGATATTTGATGATTGATCCTGAAGTCCCTCGATGATAGCGCAAATGATATCCTCTTCCGGAATAGGGTATCCGGAAACCATGGCTTGAATGGCCAAAACGTACTCTTGACAGGTTTCATCTTGCTTCTTTATCCTCTGCTTGAGTTTTTTCAGCACCTCTCTCACAGTCTCATGCTGTCCAAATTCTTTGATGAGGGCTGTTTTCAAATCTCTCCACTCTCTGAAGCGTTGAGTACGAGTGAGGATTTTTGCTGGGCCAGAATCAATAAGACGCCGGGCAAAAACCAAACGGGATTTTGGTGGCACTTCGAAGTCTTCACACACTAATTCAAAATCCTCAATCCACTGCTGGATCTTGTATCCATCATCTCCAGAAAAATGCTCCACTGCATTCTCAATGTCTTTGAATGAGCATTTTAGCTGATTTTCACTCTTTGAGACACTCAAGGCGCGCAATAATCCACCCAAAATTGCAATGACATTAACGTTGTCACGGAAAGGGACGCTATTTTCGAGGTGATTAACACTGACGCTCGATTCAGCATAATTTTCCACCGAATTTTGGGGCTTCGCTTGCATTGTTCCCTCATAATTGGACGCACTCTCAACACCTGAATCAGTGTCGGCTCTTTGATTGATATTTGGTAAGTTTTCAGGGGAGTCTCCAGCAGAAAAGCCCTTGGCGTCTTTTCTGCATTTTCCCGCCATCGGCAAGCCCACGACGACTCTCTTGAAAATTTTTCGAATCTGCATCATCGATGCTGTGGGCGGAACTTCTTCCCCCATTTCACTCAGGATTTCACTCACTTCACTCATTTTTTCCAGGCTGGGAGCCAAGCTCAACCCCACACCTGAAGTTGTAGACTCCATTTCAATTCGAATTAAAACACTCAGAACAGCTTTTTACGTTTTTCTTTATTTCGTCCACTCTCTTTGGCGTCCAACTCAAGTCTGTCTGTCCTTCGTTGTTCGTCCGTCTTCGTCTGTTATAAGCCATCTCGCGGCAATTATCCTAAGTATCGTCCGTCCCGTCTGACCACATGTTATACGATTTTTTCGCATATTTCTAATGAAGCTGGTCTTATCCAACTCCACTTAGCCCCCACCCCTTTCCGCCATTTTGAAACACTCCTAAATTTTGTTTTCTCAACAACTCAGCTCCCATGGCATGGATCGGTTTCAAATTTTAGTATGTTATAGCTGGGTCTAAAAGCTTTCGATTAAACAAAAATAAGCCCCCGGACCCCACTGACCCGAGCTAGAAAGGGTCAAAAATTGAATTTTAAAATGACCATATCTCCGGTTCTACGAAGCGAACACAGTTAGCCAAAAAAATCACCGTTTTCAGCATATTTTTGCTGAAAACGCCGCTTTTTTTAGCTGACTTTGCTCCCTGGGTAATTGTCGGTATTTGAAAAATTTTGGTGTTTTGGAAAGCTCTCGTGGAATACTACAACTCTTTTGAGACTCTAACTTCATCCAATTTAATCGAAAGTCGGGTTAAGCGAAATCAATTTTCTAAAATTCGATGTCAAATATTTCGAAAACTAGACTATACTCTTTCTTTGAATTTTAGTATGTTATAGCTGAGGTCAAGACCTTTCCAATGATAGGTCTCACACTTACTCCTCCCTCGATCTTCCCTGACCTGAACTATATTAGAAAAACTTAAATTTTGAATATAATTTCTTATTCGAAAGTAGCCCACCTGCTCCTAGCACTTAATTCGACGACTAGCGCTCGAAATCTGACTTGCTTACTAGCATGTTTTTCTCTTGAAATCAAATTTCAATTTTTACTCATATTAAAATGGAATTTTGTTATAGTAGAGGAGACCGAGGCAGAATTAGCCAGCAAATAAAATTTTTCATTGCGTATAATTTGTACAAAAAATGTCTGTACCAGGCTGAAAAATATTTCAATTAATAGGAAGGGATGCATTTACTTCGAATAAGTAATGGTTTTCTCAATATTCTTTCTAAGGAAGGCTATAACATAACATACCACTACTGTGTAATACCATGCGTGGCTAATTCTACCCCGGTCTCCCCTATGCACAAGTATTGGGCAAGGAAATAGTTAATATGTTTAGGAGATCTTAGTTAAAATATTGTACCACTCGTACCAAGATCTGATTGCAAATACTATTTTAAATAATCATTGTTATTCCATGATTTATTATAGATTTCATTATTTATTAAATAAATATTGAGAATTCATTAACCCTTTAAGGACGATTGGGTCACAGGTGACCCAAAAAAAAAACTTTTCCTACGGCCATCTAAAGTCATGTTTCGCTCTAAAAAGGCGGAAAAAAGATTTTTTCTGACTCCCAATTTTAAACCTTCTCGACCTTAAAGGGTTAAAGCCCAGCTTCTGGAAGTTCTGGGCAAAAATTTCTCAAGGACGGAGCATTGAGTACAAAACTTTCTTCCTAACTAAAGATTGTCAATAAAAAAAATTAAAAGAGATAAACTAGGTTTCGTAAATTATGCCCAGCGCACAACAAATTTTGTTAGTAAACATGTTTTCAAAATTTCATATAAGAGTGAGGGAGATAACTAGATCTAGGTCTCACTCACACTCATTGAAATGTCAAAAACATTTTTACAAAACAAAAGTTACTGTGCGTTGGCCATTATATCCATAATCAGTAAAAAAATATCAATATTATGGAGAAAATGCAAAAGAAATATTAAAAGTTTTTACAATTCATCCAATAAAAGAGAAACATTTTAAAGTACCCCAAAAGAAAGCAAATTCAGACCACATTTTAGAACCCAAATGCAAAATGTTAGTGCACAAGATGCAGCTTAAAGTGTAGGAATAAAAGCAGAGACTAAAATTACCAAAAGTTCTAAACCAAAATAACATCCCGGTCCAATTTCCGGCACTTGACCAATGTATCTAACAATGGCTTCATAGTTGATATCTAATCTAAAGGCTGCCCCACTAACAGACACCATATCGCCTTCCTGGATGCTCAAGATGTGTTTCACACGGCGCTCTGACTGTGCCAGTCCAAGACGCTCAACAGGATCGACGATGGCGGCCAGAAAGAGCCAGATGTCCGATGGGATCACCAAGAGATTTGCCAGTGGACAGGAGAACAGATTGTGCTCCCACACAAGATCCTTCGCATAGAAATCGTACACACGTACATTGACAAACTTGGCTGATGAACGCTCCCGGATCTGGAGCATCATGCCAGGATGCAGGGTTAGGAATTCATCTCCCGGAAGAGCACCAGATAACAAACGGATCTGGCACTGTCGCGTACAAATGGCAAAATTTTGCTGTTGACTCATTCTCAATGACACATGCTACCCCACAGGCCCTTCACCACCTTCCTCTTCCTCTATCCAGCCTTTTCCGGAAGGGAAAAACAAGTGACAACCACTTCAAGGTTACTTTTTTGTGTGTACTTAGACAGAATGGCGTAGAAAAATCGATTGGCGGATTAATTATTCACAGGGAAATCTTCCCGAAACTAAAGGCACAGTGGCAAAATATATATTTCTTCAAGCAATATAGTCATGCACTGAGAAATTATCTGCCGGAATCAATAATAATAAAGAATATGCCAAGAGAAAGAGAGTATAAAAAAACATCAATAAAATCATGCACAAATTATTTTCCGAAGAAAATCACCGTTTGCCTAAGTTTACAAACCAATTTACACCTCTAATATCTTTATGGCATACAAAGGAATGTTTTCACGATTGTTTTCCAACAGGAAACACACTTTTAAGGACAATTTTTTGCGTTTTTTTCTAGGAGAAACACACCGCACCTAAAGATTTTCACAACCACTTTTTGACACAAATGCTCAGCTGATTTGCAGGGCCGCACTTAGAAAGACTCTTATAGGACAAAATCAGAAACTTCCACGGATATGTCCAATCAGAAATGAAATTCAATTCTTCAGTCGAAAAATTTGCGAACTTTGGAGAATTAATTTTTTGAAAAAAAACGGCAAAGAGTTAGGGTAAGTGTGCCGAATTCCGGCCAGCTTGCAATTTCGGCCACCTTTTTTGTTCCTCGAATTTCCATGAACTTTGAGATTTTACGTACTCTAGAGATTATACAATGCAAAAGAATAACAAAAAATGTAGCTTCGACAAACAAGATGACGTGAAAAAGATATTGGAAGAATTCCCGAAGGGCAAGGAACTATGAGAATGAAGGAAGGTAGCCGAAATAGGGCACCAAAGCTATGTCTATATTTTTATTCACTTTAAAATGTATTAAGAATGATTTTAGAGTAAATAAAGACGGTAAACTCTTTACAAAGTTCCAAGCAACACTCTTTAAGAAAAAAGAATAAAAAAAATAATTTGAATTTAAAATATTACATTTCAAACTTGAAACTTTGACGCTTGCATGCAACTATGCCGAAATTTGGCACACTTACCCTAGGACCCCTAGGAGGATTTGCAAAAACTCGACAAAAAATGTTTGGACCAAAAAAATCGATAGGCTAACCCCTTACCGTTTTTTCAAAAAATCGAAGATCTGCTCTAGAAACCGTAATTCTCAATATTTCTAGATGAAATCAACACAGAATACTTAAAATGGTTCTACTAATTGATTTTCAGTACGGGATTTGCAAAATTTCGACAGAAAATTTTTGGACGAAAAAAATCGATAGGCTAACGCCTTACCGTTTTTACAAAAAACCAAAATCTGCTCTAGAAACCGTTCTCAATATGCCGGGATGAAAATAACAAAAAAATACTTAAAATAAGGGAAGTGTGCCAAATTTCGGCCAGTCTCTAATTTCGGCCACTTTGAATGTAATTTCCGCCATGGAAATAAATTATTTAAAATTATGTACAGTAGAGTCTCGCTATAGTCCATATTTGGTTTCAAATTTGACACTTGGGTCGCACTATAGTCCATGTAATTTTTTAAAATTATCAACGATTTTTAGTATTGAAATGCTCGACGGCTTCCACTTTCTTTGCGATTGTGGTACTTGTCCTTGCTCTCTTCATTGTGTATCACAATTATCACAACTACTTAATAAAGTTTGCCAAAAATATTAAAATAATTATGCATGTCGCATACTAAAAAACATAACCTAACTTAAAATCAGTGTTTTGAAATCAACGGTCGATAAATTGTGGACTATAGAGCGATGGCCTATAGCGAGACTCTACTGTATGTAATCTTTGAATAGTCAATGAATTCATTTTGCTTTTAAATATTTATTAATTTTAGGATGTATTAACACAAAGACTGTTAAATTTTAGGTATAATTTGAATTTAAATTAAACGCGTTGTAAAAACTGGAAAAAGAGTCTTACAAAAAATGTGACAGGTCGATTGTGTTTCTAGCAGTCTTGTGATTTGTGGTGAAGTGTAAAAGGTTTTCCTTCGGTCTTTTTCATGAAAATTGATTAGTTTTAATTAAAGATTGTTTCTGTTTATGTTAGTAGTGAATCAATCTTTAAATTTCGGGTTGAAATTTCCCAGCTGGATCCTGTATTTCACGTAAAAAATTTATACTTTGTGAGCGTCTCTCCGGTGAGGTAGTGTTGCCTATTCCGGCAACATCTTTTGCTTTCCTAAATTTCTTATTCATTTTATGTTTTTTTTTTTTTTCAATTTCTGAGTTCTACAATGTCCAGAGAAAAAAAACCATCCCTTCTATGAAAATGATGATGTGGAAAAGGCATTGGAAGAGTTCAGGAAGGGAAAATTGCTACGGGAATCTGCGCGTAAATTTGAGATACTACTCTTCAGGTCTTCAGGACAAATTACACGGAAAATCTCTGGGCTTGTGGGTCATATAAACGTCTTAAACTAAATATTAAACTCGTTTCGTTTGACGTTTCGAAATTTTCTATCCGTTACGTCACAAAAGGTGGTCAGAAAAAAGGTGGCCGGAATTTCACTCAAAGTGGCCGGAATACTACCCAAAGCAATGCCCATATTTTTATTATTTTTTCAATATTTTAGGAAGTGATTTAAAGAAAACAAAGATGATAAACTAGTTTTCAAGGTTCCACACAACCCTCCCGAAAAGGAAGTAACAAAAAATATCAAAATGAATTAAAAATATTGCATTTCAAACTTAGGACTTCGGTGGTTATATGCAACTATGCCGAAATTTGGCACACTTACCCTAGTTCTAATTTTATTATTTGTGTGGGATTTAGTGGGTTAGCCTATCTTTTTTCTGGAGTCAAAGTTTTTTGGCTAATTTTAATAGATGCAGCGATTGAAATTAATTAATTAATTAATTTTTAGTATTCTTTGTGGATTTCAGCCGGAAATATTGAGAATTGGTATTAAATTCTTTCATTATTAAGTATGAAAATCAGAAGTCGATATCACTGTTTTATCCTAAACTTTATTTTTCTGTTAATATCACAAAAGTATAAGATCTTTTTATCTCTTGATAGCTGAATGTTTCTGCGTAGTTTTGGATAAAGTTTTGGTATGCCCAGAAGTACGTTGCACAAAAATTGAAGAGACTGTCCTTTTATCTACTTCCTGAGATTCGTGCAGAACTACATGTGGGCTCTCATGATATGTCATCCATGGCAGGGTAAAGCCCAGGGGTGTCAGGGAGGGTATTACTTCTCCGAATGCCTGCACAGGTAGCTCATCTGCGATGTGAATAAAGTGGATGGTATTGGGAGTGGGATAGAAGGAAGTTGGGCATAGGGATGCCTTCACCTCTCCATTCCTTATTTTCGACTTGTTCTGTCGCATTTTGAGTCGTTCTATTTTCCGCTGCTCACGTATCCTCTGCACATCCCATTTCTTCCGGCGACGCTCGTCAATCTCGAACTTGAGATGACTCTTTATGTAAATATCCTCCCGGACTTCATCCTCATATATTGCTTTGGTCTCTCTTTCTAGACTGTCTTCCTCCTCCTCTTCTTCATCTACAATTCGCCAACTGGGCACTTCCAGATTGATCTCCAAGGTTTCCCGTTTCCCAATCACCTGCATTAGCTCTTCCTCCAGGAAAAATAAATCCCAATCTCGTGTCATGTACTGCTTTTTTGTGACCATGGGCGGGATTTTAGGTAATTTCTTGGATTGTTCTCTGAAAATTGTCAATGTCTCGGACGTCTCAGACAGTCTTCTCTTGGGCTTCAAGATCTCGGAAACTGTATTTCGGACATCATCTTTGGAATCAATCATTGGCTCGTCCGACTGCAGCAGGAGATTCTGGCTCTCTGGGAACTGCAAAAAGTGATTTTCAGTGACCTCTTGCTTAATCTCAAGTGGTCCCTCTGCAACTGGCGTGATATTTTGAATATTTTTCACATTATCCAGGACAATTTTCCCAAAGGACAGACCATTGACTTTTACTTGCTTCTCAGCTATTTTTGGAAGAGATTTTTCCTGCCTTATCCCTATTTTCTTCTTAACATTCTGAACTATCGGAACTGTCTGACATTTCCCAGAGAAATTCGTCCGGAAGTGGCCCTTTGATGATTCTCCATTCTGCCTTGTCATTCCATTCACAGTTGTTGGTATATTGTGATTGGGCACCTGCTTATAAATCATCCTCTTCCCCATCCGATCAATCTTGAGTTTCAGGGATTCATTTTCTTGCCGTAAATTAGATATCTGCTTCTCCTTCGTGAGAAGCTGATCACTTTGTTCCTGGATTAGGTCAAGATGCAGCAGTAGCATGGATTTAAGTTGTTTGTTCTCTTTAATGATTGAGATGAGATCTGACCTGGTGCTGCTCTTGATAAATCCACTATTCCTAACATCATTGCAGTACAGATGATCCATGTTCACATCCTGTTTGAGGATTTTCCTATCACTGGACATTTCTACAGAGAAAATGTCTATAACTACAAAATAGAACCACACGGATGTGGTTTCCTAGGCCTTCAGGTGGCAAAAATACTCAGGCACTTTAATCTCCTAATTTATTCACAGTAATAAAATAGTACAAAATTGATATCGCGTGTTTTGTTTTGATTTGAGAAAACTCTCGTCAAGCATTCGCCTAATTAAGCAACTGTTCGCAAAAAAAATACGTTTTTATTTGAATTGAGCGACAAATTGAGCAATTTTTCGCCTTTCTGCTTCCCGCATTTTTTTTTAAGTTTCTCCATTACAACGGCCGTTAAACGTGCTGAGATGAAGAAATCCAGAGAAATATGATAAATTTTAAAAATCTAAAGAAAAAGTAGAAGTAGGGTAAATATCCTAATTCAAAACAATTTCCAGACGCTTTAACTTCGACAGAAGATTCAACACATAGGGTAAGTGTGCCAAATTCCGGCCAGCTTACAATTCCGGACACCTTTTTTGTTCCTCGAATTTCCATAAATTTTTAGTTTTTACCGTTTTTACATACTCTAGAGATTATACAATGCAAAAGAATAACTAAAAACGTTGCTTCGACAAACAAGATGACGTGAAAAGGATATTGGAAGAATTCCCGAAGGGCAAGGAACTAAGAGAATGAAGGTGGCGGAAATAGGGCACCAAAGCTATGACTATATTTTTACTCTTTTTAAAATGTATTAAGAATGATTTTAGAGTAAATAAAGACGGTAAACTCTTTACAAGGTTCCAAACAACACTCTTTCAGAAGAAAGAATAAAAAAAATCAATTTGAATTTAAAATATTACATTTCAAACTTGAAACTTTAGCGCTTGCATGCAACTATGCCGAAATTTGGCACACTTACCCTACACAAGTACAAAATGCTTCTATTGGAAACAAAGTAACCCTCTATCGGTGTTTTCTTTAATATGCGAAAAAAAGTTCTAAAACAATGTTTTCTAGGATAATTACGATCCAATAAAGTTGAAAAAACCATCCATTCTTCATTATCTCTTTTAGTTTAGGCGCTAGGTGAGAAAATATAAAAAAAATTTTGAGAGAGAAAGTCATCCGATACCATAGAGACGGCTTTGTCAACTCCTTAATTAAGGGAATTAAGAAGGTACGAGAATTCGGCGAGAAGCCCAAAGAATTCGATGATAACTCCGTACGGAGTTATCACACTAGAAAATTTCACATTAAAATTAAAGTGAAAAGTTGCTCATTAAAAGTTCTAGAACCACTCGAAATCGCTGATTTAGTCAGGACACATTGCTAGAATTGCTCAATGTCACGATGGCACTCGAGTTGTCAGATGAGTGCTTTTGTTTTTGAAGTATTTCAGTCGTTTGAGCGAAAATGTGAGATTTTAGTGAAGAAGAGGAAGTTTTACTCCTGTATGCTACTTTTATGTCGTGTAAAAGGATTCACTAAGCGAGAATAAGGAGGATGTGGGCGAGAGATTGGCTCCTTCACATGGTGTCGTGGAAATTCTCTGGGGCAATTTTTTTTTGATATAATAATTTTTTCCGGACGACTTCATGGATTAATTAACTTCGGAGGAATTTAAAGAGCTGCTTCAAATCGTAGGGCTTTATTTTCAAAAGAAGACTACGAAAATGAGGGAGCCAATATCACCCAAATTCCGACTTATGTTTGAGTTCCGACGATTCGTGACTCAATTTGTCGCAAACGGCCTCAAAACCATCAGATCGGCTGCCTCTATTTTTGTATGAAGGAACATAAAATGCAGATCGAACACATTTTATACTTATCCTCTTCACAGATCTTTTTCAATATCTCTTGTCCTTTCTCCATCTCGTGCGCGATAAATAATAGGTATTGGAACTACTTTTTATAACAATTTAATCACGAATTAACTTGTGGGAAAATTGTGGCGCAGAAACTACCCGAATGACTGCAATAAAGTGTTACCCGATGAAAATGTAATGAGCAAATTTTGCTCATAAATTTGCTCATTAATTATCAATCGTATTTATGCTATTTTAATATATTTAAATCAATTTTTGTGACTCGAGTCCCCTTTTTTATCACTAAATGAATCGATTTCTAAAAGCTCTTGACGAAAATTGCACATTAGGACACATATCCAGCAACAATTAATGTGAATCACATTAAAATTTTAATGTCAAATTCTCTGGTGTGATACCATGAGACTAAAAAAAGCCAAAATCACAGAAAAATCCCAATAAAATTATCTTTCCGAAAATATTTTTGTTTTTTTTTATAATTATATGCTGTGGTTAATGTTTGAGAGCCATTTTTCAATGAGGAATTTTAGCGTGCACACGCTTCAGTACATTAGAAACATTAATTTCCTCCGGAACAATCGTAAACACTCTTTCGGAAGAGGATTCCCCAGGTAAGGCCAAAACAAAATGCAAGAAATTTACAAACGTATTGGATTGTATAAGCATAAAAGTCTCTAATAAATAAGCTTTTTATGCTCATCAATATCTTTGAGCAATTTCTAGAGGCAGCTGTGTGGAAAGCAATTTTTCCTGATAAGAGTGCAGAAAATGTTGCTTCCTACGCACTTCAACTGCGCACATTTCATTCATAAAATTTACGCGCGCTTTTCTCCTGCAACTCCTAACCACCGAGAAGACACTTCTCCGTGACGCATTTTACCAGGACTTAATGGGGATTTTTTTTTGTGGAAGGACAGAAGAGTGTGGCCCATATGCGATACAGAAAATTGAATGAATCTTCACATTAGGGATGGTGAAGTGTAAAATTGGATTCTGGGCGATAGATTGCTTCTCTGGAGGCTAGATAGTCCCCAGGAAGAGTATAAAAGAAGTCCTGAGAATTTGCAGAGGCATCAGTTTCAAGTGATCTGTGTTGCTGTGCAAGTTGACTCTAAAACTCTTTTTAACCAAAAGTTGGAAGATCTGAATAAAAGTCTTGTAAATTTCTTCAACACCGAGGTAGTTTACTTTTGTAATTTATAAACTGAACAAGTAAAGTTCAAATAAGACATTTTTCTGAAGAATCTCCTATTTATACACCTTTTTAGTGATATAACTTGATAAATTTCAAAGCAGTTTTTTTTCTTATTGTAAATATATTACTTTTCATTTAGCTCTTAGTTTCAAATAAAATTTAATTTGAATCTTTGTTTGAAGTGAATTATTTTGAGCCTATTTCATGAGAGCCAATTTGTATATGTATTTATAACTTTTAGCACTTTTCACAAATTTTGTGTTTAATTATATTAAAAAAGAAAGTTCCAAAAAGAAATCTAATATAAAATTTTAAAGGTATCAGTCAAAGCAAGTGACAACTAAATTGAAGAATTGAATTGAATTGAAGAATCAATAATTAGGAGCATCTTTTCAGGTAGCGAGAGGTCCCCAATTCCTAATTAATACGAATAAGATTATTCAAGGAATAGGAACAGGGGGAACAGGGGCTCATTAAACCTAATAAAAGCGAAGCTATTTTTCACTTTTTCTTGTAAAAAATTTGCAAAAATTGGCGACTTAAACAAATTTACTCGTAGTTCTTGTATAAGTTTGTATTGTAATTCTCTTTAGTTCAAAAACACAATTTAGAGTAAAGTAGGGTAATTTATGGCTTTGGCACACCTTTTACATCAGGAAAATTTCATGAAATCGAAATTCACATCCCTTTTTATCTCAAATCTATTGCTTATGCCTCCGGCATACCTTTTAGATCGTTAAAATTTCATGAAGTCGAAATTCGGATCCCTTTCTTTCTCACATGTTTTGAATATGTCTGTTTCATTCTCTCGCACTCTTCTTCTTCTCTTAAATGTCACTCCAAATTCAATTTAGCTCAATCGAATTTGGTATGCGAAAGAATGAGAGTCATATGCAAAACATGCGAGAAAGAAAGGGTTTCGAATTTCGATTTCAGGAAATTTTCCTGATCTAAAAGGTGTGCCGGAGCCATTATGTCTATCTCATTATTACGCACTCTTCTTCTTATTTTAAACATCACAACAAATCCAATTTAGCCCAATTGAATTTGGAGGGCAAAAGAATGAAATAGACATATGAAAAACGTGTGAGAAAGAAATGACTGTGAATTTAGTTTTCATTTAATTTTCTTGATATAAAAGAAAGTGTGCCGGAGCCATTAGAATAGAATTTAATCTTGAATTTTGAGATTTCTTTACTCTTTCAGATGAGTGAAGAACAAAGATCACGATGAAGTGCTCTTCTTTTTCCTCTTTTAGGATAAAATATTTGGTTGTTTGACATGTGATAAATTTGAGTATCGAGAGTACCATAAACATTTCTTTTGTTTTTTAAACGGGCTCGGAAAATGTTTTCCCAAGATCCAATTATCGAATTTTCAAAATTTTTAAATAATGTTTTTAGAAAATATTTTTCAGCTTCTCTACTCTATCTATTATATGCTTAAAAGTTTGCTTTAAAAAATTGATATGGGCCGGTGGGGCTACATTGAAAACGCTAATTTTTCGCAGATTTTTAAGGGAAGTTAAACCTAATCATAATTAAATTTAGATCCCTAATAAAAATTTGTTACCCTCCAAAAAATCTTGAATTGGATTTTGATATTTTTATGGTGTATTTTTAGATTGTTTTTTTTTCGATTTGGACACAATAAAAATATAGATTGCTTTTGACCGTGTAATTCAAGCTACCCCCTTAGTTAAGTACAAAATCATTTCCTTTTAATAATAACTTATTAAAAAGTGTGCTTGAATTAACCTACGCAACATGTCTCTTTTGTAAAATACCTGAGTCAAATCCTGCGAGTTAAAAGTGATAATATTGCGCTAATAATATATTTATTAAAATAAATAATATAATAAATAATATTTATTATTTAGACCTAAAAATTGTACCGTGAAACTCGAGAAACCTGAAATCCTTATCAATAAAAAATGGGAATGACCTTTTCCTTGCTTGATTTAAAAAAATATAAAGGAAGATTATTACTATTTACTCACTCAATTCCTTGTACTTACTGACGTTCAGTGATTTTTATCACAAGAAGCCCTTAACAGCCTTCTCTATATGCAGAAATTTTGTGCGACACTGAAGAGAAAGTCTTTCTTCTAAACATTTTTTAGTACATGCCTGCTCTCATGTACTTCTGCATAAAATACTCTTCTTCGTGTTGGTTCCTGTCACGACAATTTGGTGTATTTTGGAGCACGACGAGGTTGGAGAAATCAGTCGAGACGGTAACCAAAGAAAAGTCGATAATGCAGAAGCACATGAGTATAGTCATAGACAAAAAAAATGTTCAGGAAAAAGATTTTTTATTGGAATAGAACCATTAGATTTATAGATTCGATCGACATCGACGCCAACGTTATTTATATTTTATACTTTTTAAAGCGGGACCTAAACGAGAAAATTCATTTTTCTCTCCTGTAGGACAATTAAATTGGATATCACAGAACTCAGAACAAGACAGATCACAGAAATAACTACAACTCGTCAGCATAAGATGGTATCAGCCACCCGACTCCTAAAGGCTCTGGTCGCTATTGTGGTGCTTCTTCAAGTGACTTGTGTTCTTGGTTTCCTCGACACGCGCCGCTGTGGCGCCGGCGACACTTCTTGTGATCTCCGCCGAGAGTTACGACGCCTTGACGATCGCCGATTGAGTGAACGCAAAATCGAAGATCGAAGGGTTGACGATCGACGCTTTGACAATCGTAGAACCGTAGAAGATCGGCGAGTTGACGATCGAAGGGTTGGTGATCGACGCCTCGAAGATCGAAGAGTCGACAATCGCCAAGTTGACGATCGCCGAGTCGAAGGTCGAAGGGACGTGGATCGACGCCTAGAAGATCGCCGAGTTGACGATCGAAGGGTTGGTGATCGCCGACTAGAAGATCGGAGAGTCGATAGCAGACGAGTTGACGATCGTCGCTTTGACGATCGCCGAGTTGAAGATCGACGAGACATCCGCCGCGATTCCCGCTCTGTTGAAGATCGTCGAGATTCTGCTCGTCGAGAGGCTGAAAACCGTCGAGAAACCAGAACTTTCACACGTGAGATCCGTGATTCCCGTCGTTCGGACATTCGACGCCGAGAAATCCCACAACGTCGCGAAACAAACTTCGTGCGACGCAATATCGATGCCGTGCGCCGTGTGCGAACAGAAGGAGATAGACGCCGAGAGGTCGCAAATCTGGTGGACAGCCGCATCCGGGATGTAGAATTCAGGCAAGTGGATCGTCTTGATCGACGAGAGGATCGCCGAGAACGACAACATCGTCGAGAACGTGAAGACCGCCAGGGAGAACAACGAGAACGCAGTGAACGACGTGAAATTCAATCAATTCCTGAACTAACAGAGCCAAAAATCATCTCAAGTACTTCACTTTTCTTGCCAGCTTTGCAAACGATCCTAATTCTTGCGATCATCCTTCGCACCCTGAAATCCCAGGATGACGTGAACAAGTCCAAACTGGCTCAGATCCTGGCCAAATTCCATGGATTTACTTCTAAAGTCAAAATGGCATAAATCCCTAAATAACAAAGACAACTCCTGCTCAAGATCCTAGAGAGAACGCCAAAAGATCACTCTCCATGACGACCCCCTGCTAATGAAAAAGTGAATTTTCTCTATCTCTAAACCCAATTCAATGTGTGTTAGAGTATTTATATATAGTAAATCTGTGTAAACTCTGGTAATCAAATCACTAAAGGAATCAAAATATAAATTTTCAACCTGGAGGTGGGTGTATATAAGAATAAGATTTTGTGTATTGATCTTAATCAAATATCACAAAAAATAAAAAGAAATATATATTTTTCTGCTCTCTAAACTCCATCAAATACCACAAATTATACTATAAATGTCTAAATAAAAGAAAATGTTGTAAAAAAAATAATCAAACATTGTTGCTGGTGTATAATAAAAAGATTATTATTGTACAATTTCAATCGTCAATTTTTTTTATTTTCTTCTCAGAAAAAAAAATAAATAAAACGTTTTTGTCAATACCATAAATTAATCCTTCAAAAATACTCTCTGTGTGATCTTTTTTTTCTTAAAAACACTCAAATATCCTGGCAGTACAATCACAAAATGAAATATTCCAGAAGATTGAAGGAATTTTTGTGCATCAAACAATTTTTATCTATAGTATTACTAGAAAAATATCTTGAGTATTTACTTTTCAATTTAAAGCATCATTAACTTTTCTAGAAAAATCATATTTTCCTTTTTTTGCTAAATGCTCTTGCTAAATTTTTAAAATCTATTTTTTTCTTGGTAATTATATAATTTTTCTCTATAGTTTCTAGTATAATAAAATACTATGAATTCCTCAATATGGCAAGATACTCGCTAATAATTTACAGGAAGGAACTGTAATTCACAATTTTTGGAAAATAATATGTCTAATCAATTATTTAAATTAGAAAAGTATATTTTTTTGTTTTAATATGTTGTTGTTTACAATTCAAGGATTTTCCATATTTACTGATACCTTTTATTTGTCACAGATCTTCATAATCAATAAAATTATAGTCCCTTCCTATAGAAATTTTAGTAGATCAATTCTCACGAAAGTTATTTTGAAAAGCAAAAAATGCACAAAAAACACTATTTTGCTTTGATTGAGAAAATTCTTAAAATTAACATGCTATATAAATTCAAGATATAGAATATATGATATAGATATAATATAATAACCCTCAAATACGTATTTTATTTATGTGCTGTACATATTGCAGTATAATTAATTGCTTTGCATTGTGACTAGAACAAACGTATACGTGGTTGGAATATTATTTTCTTAAAAGGTCATAGTTATCTTATACCCAAAATAAAAGTTACACTAGTAAAAATAAAAGAATCACAGGGTGTCATTCATAAAAAAAGCGTGTAGGGGAGACCGGGGCAAAACTTGTTAAAACGCATATTTAATTCTTTCACGAGCTCTGAGAAAACTTAAACGTTTTATAATGAGCATATTATTAGGAAATTTACTGCTCTACAACATTGCAGAAGACTATTTTCCTCTATCTCGAAAGAAATGTAATTTTCGAATCATTTTCTAAAAGTCGATTTTGTGGAGATTCTCAAAATTGCTGGGGCAAATTTTGTAAGTCTTCGGATAATTTGTGACGTTTTACTCTCGCAAACGTTAAAAATATCAAATAAACATATTTTTATAGGAAATTTATTCCTCTACAACTTTGTCAAAGATATTTTTTCTCTATTTTAACGAGAAATGTGATTAAATTGAGCTAATCAGTATTGATAATTTTCTGTAATGGTGTCTAGGTCTACACATTGTTAGCAGTTTTCATCAAAAATTGCTCTTTTGAAGGAAATCGTCTGCACTATTGCAGGTAGAAATGTCAAAATTTTGTCAAAAATGCAATTTTTGACGAAAATTGCTCCCAATGTGTAGAGGCTTTAAGCCAAATACAGTAGACTCTCGCAAATTCGGCTCTTTTAAGATCGGGCTACTTTTTAATTCGGGCAGCGGTTACATTTGAAAAAAGTTTTTGTCATTTTTCAAGTTTTATTATGATTATCAAATGAATCAAATATGCTCAAATTTAGCATGGTTTGTCTTAGTTTTGATGTGATTTTGCATTATTGAGGGATTTTCATGCAATTTACGATATATATCAGTGTGTAAACTCAATATCTATATGCACATGTCGCCCGAATTTCTGTCTAATTCGGCTGACATTTCGGTCCTATATGCCCGAATTTGAGAGAGTCTACTGTATTCCAAAAATATGGCTCAAAATTTCATTATTTTTTGCTTTACATAGTTCTTCTTCGAATCCCTTGAAACTTTGTAAGTTTAAGAAGGTTCATGAAGGCTATCTATAATAAAAATTTCAAGCCTCAGTCTCTTATTTTAGAAAATAGTGAATATTGAAATTTTCGTTTTGACAAATTTTGCCCCAGTCTCCCCTATATGAAAAATTTTGACCACCGCTTGACATGATGCCAATCGCAGTCGGCTTTGGATTTTGTTTTTTTTTAGTGAAATTCTTGTAAAATAATATTAACTTTTGATAGAGTATAGCGAAATTGACCGTGAAGGATGCTCGTTGATTGACTATATCGTGAAAAAGATAAGCCAAATAAATATGAACATTATTGGGAACATTAGGGACAATTAAACCCAAAAAACGGGGAAAAAACAGGATTACGGTATAAAGGCATTTTTTTTTTCAAAAAATGTGCTTACAAAAGCGTTTTGACAATATCGAAATTCAAAATTTCGAAGTACGAATTGTTCGATCATCCTCGTTAAATTGGCTAGATTTGTCCTTCAGCAACATGTGTCTGTTAGAAAACGTGAAGAAATTTCGCTATGGGCAAACGATTTTGAATCAAAATCGAATAAAGAAAAAATAGCAGCCGTAGGAGCATGTTTTGCTGACCTTAGAATCACTTCCACCATGATTTAGAGTAGAAAAGAAATAGTTTTGCAATTGTATTTTGCCTTTTTTATGTCCGTTTTCAGAACTTATCATCACCCGACCATCCATTAAACACGAAATCCGTCGCTCTTATTAGGATTTTCTGAGCTATAGAAATTCTTTTATAAAAAAAAACAACTTTACAACAATAACCAATATAGCAGAATTGTCTTCTACAGAATGGTAGAGCCAATTTTTTAAAATTCCAGAATTCTGGTAGCTCGCTAAAAAACATTCATTCTGTCACATTTTACCCTGCATTGCCCTATAATATTTGCTTCGGAACTTATTTTCGAAATCTCAATAAGAATGAGTGATACCTCTAGATCTCGTCATCTCGCTCACTCTCATAAGAAATTTTGAAAACATATTTTACAATCAAAAGTTATTGTGCACTGGCCATAAGGGCCACATAAATACTATTATAATTGTTACTTAATGCCCAACGCACAATAACTTGTTTTGTAAACATGTTTTTCACATTTCAATGAGAATGAGTGAGATCTAGATCTAGTCATCTCGCTCACTCTTATAGAAATTTCTGAAAACATGTTTACAAATAAAAGTTATTGTGCGCTAGTCATAACTTTGAAAAAATTAGTGCTTGTTTTCTGTTAATAAGAATTCCATTTTATAATTCTTTTGTAGTAGCTCTAAAGGGTGCAAAAAACTCTACGTGTGGTGCTTTTATACACCCTTCCTTTTCAATTTTTTATACAATAATTTGAGGGTTAAGTAAATTTATCGGAACTGTATTATTCTCGGTGGTCAATGAGTATTAAAGTAAGATTAAGTTTTTTAAGTATGTATCAGTTTTTCCTTGAAACCCCAATTTTTTCTTAATTTTATTTTACAATTCATAAAGACCTAAGTTTCAAATGCATATTTTTATATATTGATTTGATCCCTTCTAATTAATACTGTTTTGTGATTTTCTGTTATTTTTTCTTTGATTTACAAAATCGTTTAGAACAATTTAAATTAAAAATATCATTTAGAAAAATCTTCGAACTCTTAAAATATCCTTTTGCGAGAATTGATCATTGTCTTTTTGGGAATTATTTATAAATAGAGATATTTTAGCAACTTTATAACGTCTAGAAGATAGAAATATATTTTGTGATCTAAGAAATAATTCAAGACAGAGGGAGAAGATTTAAATGTACGAGAGATAATTTGGATTTTTTTTTCTTTTGAACCTTACTTAAATTTATACTTTTTAATTGATTAAGAACTGACTTTTCCACTTTATCAATTTCATTGACAATTTAACAATATTATTTATTTGCTAACTGAACGGAAAATTTAAAGAGAGAGATTTATTTTCTCAATAACTTTCTGGACTCAATTATTGTCAATTTCCTACATTTTCTGCTTCAGTTGAAAATTATCCAAAACAGAACAATTGTTATTGATAGTGGAAAATCGATTTTTTTTTTGTCTTTTTGAATAATTTCTCTCTGGACGATTTAAATTACTCTATCACACGACTTGTCTTTCTATGAAAATCAAGGACGGCCTACATCACAGGAACAAAGAAGACTAAATGCGTGCAGAAAGCTTTGAAAATAAAGAAACCTACAATTTACAGTGCAACTCACTAGAAATTCATCAAACATTTACCTTTTTGAGAGAAAAGAAAAATTGTTAATATTTGCAAAATGAGGCATTTTTGTTGTCCTTGTTATCTTTTATAGAAAAAATATTTCACGACATTGAAAAGGATGTCTATGAAATATTTTTCTTATTTTTGGTATATAAATTCCGATTTAGAGCATCATTCTCATATTGCGATGAGGTTATTTTGGTATGTGAGGTTATATTGAACTTAACCTAAAAATAAAAATGTATTGTCATTTATGCATCGTGACTATCCATTCTACATTCTTATATTTCTGCTTCTTTTAAAAGTCTTTTTGCAATCATAAAATCAATTTAATCCTAAACCCAAAATTTTACCAAAGGATCTTATAATATTTTTTTTTTATAAAGAACGTGTTAGGTTAGGTTGAATTATAGGGGTGCGATTCGATTGCGAAATTACTACTCCCTGGCCTCGTTTTGGCTCACAATGCATCCCCAAGTTAAAATAGGTTAGAAAAGTATGCCAAATTAATTTTTATCTATGAATAAAATTAATTATTTAAAAATCCAGTACACATATTTTTTAAATTGTTTGACACTTTGTATCAGGAATGAGTACGTTACACTGAGAAAAAAAGAAAGTACGATTAGATTTTCGTGATAACACCTTCTCAGGTGTTAATTTTAGATCTTAAGTTAATTTTACGCTTTCTTAAGGGTGAAATTAACATGAAAAAGTGTAATTTTGACCCCTATTACACTTTAAAAAGGTAATATTTACACAGATTTCAGATCAATACCGTAGAGTAAAATTAACGTTCCCGGAATGTTTTTTAAAATTTTTTCGGATTTCTCTCAGTCTGTGTAAAAATTATTCTGAATAGAAATTTGTGAACCTGAGTTCGCCCTCAATTAAATTATATGTCCCGGATTAAAAGTGCTATTCACTGAGAAAAAAAAGAGGCTACGATTAACTTTTTTCGTCATAACTTTAACACTTTTCGGGTGTAAAAATATATCAACATTTTTTAATGTTAATTTTACACCTTTTGAGGGTAAAATCAACATGAAAAAGGGTAACTTTAACCCATACTACACCTAAAAAGGGTAATATTTACACCGATTTCGGATCATTACTGCAGGGTAAAATAAACATTTACGGAATGTTATTTTGACTTTTACGGATTTCTCTCAGTGTTCCAAGGGGAAATGTGGAAATTTTTGACCTGGACATTTTTTTAGTATATACTGTTCTCATGTGCTACAGCGTTATTAACTTCTCTTAATGTGTTATTTCCTGTCACGACTATTTTCCTCAGCTCTCATCGTGTTCCAAAACCACCAAACAGTCTTAACACGAACTAATACCATTTTATTTTCTATTTTATTAATCTCCTAAGAGGTTATGTTATTTTAAGTTTTTAGAACCAGGACATATACCTTCTTGGATACTTTTCTTCCGAATATTATTGTTATGAAGAATTTAGTAACCTAACAATGAAAACTTTTCACTTTATAGATAGATATTTTTTTATCTATTTTTTTAATCGATCGCCTTGATTGAGAATTAGGTTAGAATTTGATGTTTCTGGGGTAAAAAAGTACCTAAAATATTACTACAAAAATAACAATAAAAGATAATAATAAACCAGCATGAGTTTCTCTGTTTTTTATAATATTTTTTAGGTTAATCACAATTAACCTATCAAAATCAAATGTCTCTTGAAGATCAATGTTTTTTTTAGGTTAGGCTCAACATAACCTCATTTAAAGAACCTCCTTAATTAATTAGAAAATCATCGACTGAAACTCGCAAGGGATCTTTTCGGTTCTCTCAATTGCCATGATGATGATGGCATCGCGAGCAATCGGCATTTGTTAGAGAGTCCTCGAGGAGTTGCCCATTGACCAGGCGTCCCTTGCTGAGAGCCTCCACGAGCATATGAAGCCTCTGTTCTCGCTCCAAGTGCCTCCTCTCGAGGGATGTCACCTGATCACACCAGGAAGTATTGTTTGTTATGCAAAATGGGAAGGCAGAAAAAATTGCCCAGAATTAGGGAATATACAAATCACCCTTCCATTATTATACAAATTATTATTTATGATGAATGTCAAAGCGAAAATGTGCTATGAGTGATTCTCGACTTTTCCCGCCAATTCACAAACACGTGCGACTCTTTTGATGAATTGCGTGCGACTTTTTGGTAAATATTTCTCAAGCGCTTTGTATTTTGCATCTAAGAGAGAAGAAGCGCAAAATTTGTTAGTGAGGAGAAAACCATGTTTTTTTTTTTGCACAAGAATAATTTTAATTAGAAAATAAGCATATATTGCTGGTAGCAAATAAATCACAGAACTAACTGAAAGATGTTCGAAAAGAAAACAAAAAGAAACCATAAAACCAAGAAAACCATTTTGAGTTAACAAAAACCAAAGCGATCATTGGATGAGGTAGAGAAAAGTGAATAACAGAAAATGATAAATTGCAAGTAAGAGTCATACCTTGGCTTTTAAGGCATAGTAATCCACAGGAACTCTTCGACGCTTCTGCATGGCAAAGGCTTCATCTCTCTCCTTGAGACGTTGCTGGAGGATATTGACGGTTTCATGGCATGAAGCCAATTCCTTCTCGTGAGCCGCCTGCAGAGTCCGAAGCTAAAACAAACAACTTCTAAATCCAATTCATCGTCTAAATTAGAAATAATTGTTGCACTTACATCCTGAAGGCGTTTATCATGGAGGGATTTGTAGTCAAATTCGAGGAGTTTGATTTTGTTCTGGGCCTCCTTCAGGCCAATTGCTTCAACATTGTTCTGACCATCGGCCTCTGAGGCCTTTTTCGTGATATTTTTTGCTACTGGTGCCAAACCGACTGCAAAGGGAAGACAGAAAGAGATGATTACCATGTAATCAATGACTGAGAGAAAAACGCAGAGATTTCAGGGAGTTATTATAGAAACGGAATTAATAATTGTCCAGATAAAAGATAAAATAGGCCTGATGATATATATTTCAAATCGTTAAAAGAATAAGCAAAATTAGGGGAATGTATATAGGCTTCGCACGTGTGAGCTTTCGAACGATGCGAATTTTCTCTTTATTTCCAAAGAGTTCCTTTATTTCCAAAGAGAACCTTATCTTCATTGTAAAAATAGGCAGCCAAGCCCTTCTTTCCTAGGTGCTAGGATCACAAATAGATTGGCCCAAAATGGGTAATTTTGATGGCGCACATTTCATTTGATTTCTCATAGTTAAACTAATTTCTAAAAAAAATCACTTACACAGTGGATGAAGAGTTTACTTGAGATGATATTTACGTAATAATTTTTTGCATCGCAGGGAAATTATTTTCACAGTGGCGGAAAATTCGCAAGTACTACACTGTGTGTGGTTTCAAACACTGAATGTGTGAGCGTTCGCACATCCATCAGACAACTTCAGCTTGAAAATCATAACCTCAATAAAGCCTCATAACCCCATTGCAAAAGAAAGCGGAATAGGAATAACAAGTGAAAAATTCCTTGGAATTTTCCACTGTTTTTCCTTAAAAAATTCCATAGGAATTTTCCATAATAGGTTCCAAGGAAAATTTAATGGATTTATGCTGGATTTTTTCTATAGAATACATCCGTGGAAATGCTCGTGGAATTTATGTGGATTTTTCCACCAAAATAAAATGGAGAAAAAATGAAGCTGTCACATGCACCTCATGATTTTACTTCCGAATTTTATAGAAACGGCAAAGATTACGAGGATTATAATATGTTTTTATAAACCAGCAATAACGAATTGACACTTTGAGCAATAAAAAACTATTTTATTAAAAAAAATTTTTTTTCCTAAAATATATTATATATTAATTAACATAAAAACAGTATTATTTTAGGTTGGCGACCTATTTAATGTAATCACTTCACTATTATCTACACGAAACGCAGTGTCGCATAATTAATTATATTATAATTGCCACATGAATCACTAGAAATGTTTGCGAAAGGTTTGGAAACAAATTCTAAAAGTTGTCGCAACACCATTTTATTTGTTTGACATTTCAGAAAACTAGTGGAAAAATCCATATAAAACACTATGGAAAGATAGTGGAAATTTCCATATGTTTTTTCCAGCTTATCCCGCGGACGTTTCACGTGTGAGTTTCCATATAAATCTTCCGCGGAATAATAATAATAATAATAAGTTTATTGGTTCATGCCCAGGATACAGAAAGTAACATGTAGGACTATACAATATAAAATATTTAGATAGAGATAGTTCGAAATAATTACAAAGGTGTGTAGCACAAAAAAAATGACTTATCATGGGAAGATTTCGGAATGTACAATTGTTTTGAAAGTGTAGATCCTTAACATTATTTAAACTTGGGTATTTTGTAACAATTTTATTGTAAGCGCTGATGGCTGTAAATTTTATGGATTTTTGTCCAAATCTTGTAGAGTTAGGTCTGATGTTTTGCAGGGTGTGAGGATTCCTTGTATTTTTACTGTGTTGTAGTGTTTCAAATTTTTGATTAGAATGCAAAAAATTATTAAAAACTTTGAAAATAAAAATTACTTGCTGTGACGTTATTAACTGAGTGACATTACTTAATTTGAGGTGATTGTACAAGAACAATGAACCAGTACGAGTACCGAATTGAAATATTGCTTTTACACATTTGTTTTGGGTTCGTTGCAACTTTGCCAGCAACTCACTAGTGATGCAAGGTCCCCATATCACAGCTCCGTAAGTGAGAATTGATTGACACATGGCGAAATAAATAGTTCTTCTGGTTGTTCTATTGATACTGTTGCAAATACCTCTCCGAAGCGCTCCAGCAATGGAAGACAGTCTACGTCTCAGGTCCTGCACATGAGGCTCAAAGTTGAGCTTGTTGTCAATAATTATACCAAGGTATTTAAAGGTTTCAACTTCCTCCAGCTTCGCTCCATCCAGAAAGATTCCAACAGACTCTCCATGCTCCCCAAAGATTGAAAATTTGGTCTTTTCTGTGTTAATTGTAATTTTGTTTAATTCAGACCACCTCAAAATTTTAGAAAGATCAGCATTCGCCATCTCAGCCAACTGGTAGACACTTTCTCCAGCATACAACAAACACACATCGTCTGCGTACATGAAGCTTTTTGCAACCAGATCCTCATTCACCAAATCGTTTATAAATAAGGTGAAGAGGATAGGGCCGAGCCGACTTCCTTGAGGAACGCCGGCACCACAGATTGCCTTTTCAGATTGGGTGCCCTCATAGGAGATGATCTGGGTTCGATTGTTAAGGTAGTCTATGAACCAGTCTCTCGCTGTTCCCAAAATTCCATACTCGGCCAGCCTCCTTGTTAAGCAAGCATGATCGACGGCATCAAATGCCTTCCGCACGTTGATGTATATCGCAATTGCACATTTTCCAACGTCTCTTGCTGCTTGGATATTTGACACCAAGTCAAATACGGCAGACTGCGTTGAAGATTGTGGGCGAAATCCATATTGGGATGGGGTAAGAATAGAGTTGTCCTGCAAGAAGCGAGTTAGTTGTTGTGCCACAACTCCCTCCAGAATTTTTGCCATCACTGGCAAAACACTTATTGGTCGAAAATTTGACAAATTGCTTCTATCCCCACCCTTGTAAATTGGAGTTACTCTGCTGGCTTTTAAGATGGACGGAACCACACCCTGCTGTAGGCTATCGTTTACGATTCTGGATAGATGACCAGAAAGGGACGAAGCACATTTCTTGTAAAGTGCAGTATTATGCCCATCGACACCACAGGAAACTGAGTTTTTTAGTTTTTTTATTAAAATTAAAACATCATTTTCTGTCGTCATTTCAAATGAAAATACCGCGGAATTTAACGCTGGAATTCCAGCATGTCGTACTAGTAAATTCCATGGAGCACTATGATTTCCATGGAATTTCCGGCTTTAAATTCCATAGGAAAACTTAGTGGAATTTTAGCGTCAAATTGTCAAAATCTCTTGTGTGATTCGCATGTGACTCTGCGTTGTCTATCAGTATTTTATCGTTATTTCTTAATAATTTTGAGGAATACATTAACACTGTGCTTCTGAGAGTTTTCTGCATTGACCTGTATAGAAATTTGCGCATAATAGTGGATATATTTTCCAAAAATTGGTTATTCATTTGTTCTTCTGTGGTGCCTGCTAGAAGTGAGGTTAAGCAGTGGAAGAGACTTGTCATTATTACAGCGAGGGAAGTTTCCAGTGGGGGTGTTGATTCGCTTAACCCCCACTTAACTGTGGATGCCCGGCCTTCTTGACACCTTGGATAAGCTTCTGTGCTGGCGGCTGAATGATTGACGGACTTTATTCATATATGTGAGCTAATAGTCATCATTAATTGGTGTCTCGGCTATCACTGGTTTTCTGCGTGATCTGACCGCTGCGGGAGTGACTGAGAGGGAGTCATCGGCTCTACAAAAGAACGTTCACTATTGACTATTAATTGTCACTAGTTCTGCAAGGTGAAATTCCAGTGGGGGTGTGGATTCGCTTGGCCCCCGCTCAACTGGTAATTTCCATAATATTATAAATAAATAGAGCACGGGGTTGCTGGCGACTTTTTTTCGTTCTCCAGCGGATTTTTTTTTTGACTGCTCCGACGCTTTGAGTGAGCTGCTGTGGAGTCATTGAGAGAAGGTGGTTTCTGGTTTTGGGCGCCAATAGGCATCATTAACTGTCACTGACTCTGCGAATGGAATTTCCAGTGGGGGTGTGGATTCGTTTGGCCCCCGCTTAACTGGTAATTTCCGGAAGATTTTTAAAAAGTGCTCGATTTGCTGGTTTTGGTTTTTGTTCCCCAGCTTGTCTTGTGGTTGCGATCTCCTGGTCATGCCTGCTGAACAGTGTGGTTTGTGTGCATCTGTCATCGACCGCCGGCACGGTTCAGGAGTCTCCTGCGCTGGTTCCTGCGGGAGGTGGTACCACGTTCAGTGCACCGATCCTCCGCTTTCTCCGGGTTCGGAAAAACCGGTGCTGTTTGGTACTGCGTCATGGCATTGCAAGCTTTGCATGGAGAACAGCAGTGGTGGCTCTTCTGCAGTGCAGAATGGGTCCGGAGGTTCCTCGCTGGTCGACGCCGGGTCTGCTAATGTGACACTGGGCTCTCTGATTTCCCGCCTAAATAGTGTTGAGAGTCTGTGCATGGGCTTGATTGAGGAGAATAAAAATCTTCGCTTGCAGGCGGCGGAGTGTATTGAACTTAAAGCAAGAATCCGAGCCATTGAGTTCCGGCTTGACTCGGTGGGCTCTTGGTCGATGATGACACCGGGGCCCTCTCTTCATCCTCCTTATGCTGAAAATAGACTAGAATCGACTATGCTGATCGAGCGTGAGTCTCTTGGCGGGAATCAGTGTCTTGCTGGGGTGAAAAATGTGCCTGTGGCTGCCCCACCTACAATTAGTCGTCCAGTGTCTGGATCAGGTACTTCTGGTTCTGGGAATGATGCTGTAGCTACATTTTCGCGCCGAAGTTTGGATAATACTGCTGTATCACGGTTGAGGTGTGTTGGGGGTGATGTGGTGCCTCCTCTGTCAGGACGTGATGCGAATGATGCTGTGGATCCACAATTGAATGGTATTTTGGGGGATGTTGGGCCGGCTCATGGGGGACGTGGGCGTAGGCCTGTGGTTTTGGGTCGAGCCAAGTTTACTAATGGATTACCAACTGTGCAGAAATTCCGTTGGCTATTTCTGGCGCGACTTTCTCGGCAAGTTACTGAGGAGCAATTGAGCTTGACCTTGTCAAAAAGACTTACGTCAAAAAGACTCCCTAAATGCATTTGCCTAACAAAAAATGCGCCTGTTACCAGAAAGGGTGCTTCATTCCGTGTCGAGCTTACGGATCCTGAGTTTCAGGAGGCCTCCTCTGCGGATTTTTGGGAGGAGGGCATTCTAGTGAAGCCTTTCTTTTTTTACCCAAAACGAAAACCAGCGCCAACCGACGACCCGGGCTCCTTTCCCCGCGAGTGTGATACGGGTGCACGATCAGACCTTGCTACCGAGTACTGCGACTAGCGTTCCCCAATCTACTCTGAATGAGACTAATGTATCCATGACTTTATATTGTGGGTCATCCCTGTCTAATTCCTTAAATCATAGTTTGTCCAATAATAATCTTCTTAACGTTAATTTTAATGATATTTCTGCGGTTTCTCAGGTTCAGCTTGATAGTGTGGCCGACGTACATTCCAATTCACTCTCTATAGCCCAGAATCACCTTATAACTAATCCGCGTTTTTCTTCAATTATTGCTCATATAAATGCGCGCAGCATTAGGCGCCATATTGATGAGATTCGTGCTCTTCTAAGAAAATCCTCCATTTCGGTACTGTGTGTCTCCGAGACCTGGCTTGACTCCTCCGACTCCATGGAGTCGGTTGGTGCTCAGGACTTTCGACTTCTAAGAAGTGATAGATCTGGTCAAAAGAGAGGAGGTGGTGTCGGTATTTATGTCCGAAATTGCCTCAATTCTTCTGTGCTCTGCAACGGCACTTTCGGTAGGTTGGAGTATATTGGCCTAAGTGTCAAATTCCCTGACTTAACTCTAAATATTTTCACCTGTTACTACCCACCTCCAGTAACGAGTCTTATGGATATTGAAGGTCTGTTTGATTTGGTGCTATCATACGACAACTTTATGGTTCTGGGTGATTTTAATGTTAATCTCAACGCTGGAACTTCAATAGCCAAAAAATTCCTAGAATTCCTATCTGAGCACTCTCTTCATCATGTACCTTTTAGCCCAACTCGTATGGGGTCACTTCTCGATTTAATGATTCTTCCTTCCCATGATTCACAAAGAATACTTGAATACGGCCAGGCTCCTCTTCCTGGTATATCAGACCACGACTTAATCTTTGCTTCTTATAATCTGCGATTTCCTAAACCGTCTAATAAATTTAAAATCATCTTCGATATTAAGCGCTGTGATAGCAAGGTTGCATGTTCTGCTGCTTTAGAGCTCTGTTGGGGTAATTTATACCTTGAAACTTCAGCCACCAAGAAAGTACAAGTTTTTACATCTTTTATCAACGATTTATTTGAGAGAGTAGTGCCCAAGAAGCGCTCAATTATCCCTCCCTTGTCCACTCCTTGGATTGATGACAGTGTCGTGAATCTTATTAAGCACAGGGACTCTGCATATATTAAATGGAAGCGTTCTCGCAATCAGGTTGATTGGGCCATTTTTAGGAGATTACGAAATAGAGTTCGAAATCATATCAAGTTTCGCAAGAAACAACATTTTAATAGAAGCTTAAACCCTAAGCTTCCATCGAGAACACTTTGGTCCAATATTAAAAAGCTTGGTATGCGACCATCTGTCTCACATGGGGAGGTGAACTCTCTTTCAGCTTTTGCTCTATGCTCATTCTTTTCTTCTACATCTGCTGATTCCTTAGTCTGTCCATCGCTTCCCTCAGCGCCCTGGGAGGGTTTTAGCTTCATCTGCTTCGCACAAGCAGATGTTATTTTCGCTATTTCCCGTGTCAAGTCGGGTGCTATGGGGTGTGATGGTATTTCTCTAGATTTCATTAAGATTCTCCTCCCGGTAATCATCCCAGTGCTCACAGATCTCTTCAACCACATTATCACAACTTCCACTTTTCCGGATTCTTGGAAACGAGCACTTGTTGTTCCGATTCCCAAAACGTCGAATCCTAAATCTGTTTCTGACTTTCGGCCTATTAGTCTTCTTCCTATTCTTTCAAAAGCTTTTGAAAACCTTCTTCACGAACAAATTTCCCAGTATTTAACCGACAATGGTTTGCTTTGTGACTTTCAGTCGGGCTTCCGAAAGGGTCACAGCACTACGTCGGCGCTTCTCAAGGTTAATCATGACATCTCTTCGGCTATCGATCGTGGTCACTTTGTGATTTTAGTTCTTCTGGACTTCACAAAGGCTTTCGATAGTCTCCCTCACAATCTTCTCTGCTATAAATTGTTTGCATACTTCAATTTCTCATCCTCAGCTATTGCCCTCATTCGATCTTACTTCACAGGAAGATCTCAAATTGTCAAATTTGGTGAAGATGTTTCACCACCTTGTTCCTTAAGTAGAGGCATTGGTCAAGGTTCCATTCTTGGCCCTCTTATGTTTTCCCTCTTTATTAATGATTTGCCTACAGTATTACATAATTGCTTATTTCATCTCTATGCAGATGACCTCCAAATTTACGTTGAGGGTGATCCTTCCAATCCTCTAAATGCTTTTAATCTCATGAATTCAAACCTCTCTAGTATTGAGCACTGGGCAACTTCAAACGGCTTGATTTTGAATCCCAAAAAGTCTCAAGCAATTATTATCTCAAAGAAAACATTATCCTCTACTTCTTATCCCTTGTTCCTTAACGGAGAGATTATCCCTTACGTTGATCAGGTCAAAAACCTTGGTATCATCTTCAATTCAACCCTCTCATGGTCTGATCATGCCACATCCATTTGCCGCAAGGTCAACTATTCTCTATATACCCTCAGACGATTCCGGGACATCACGCCTTATGATACTCGCTTGATTCTCGCGCGAGCGCTTCTTCTTCCTTTTTTTCATTACGGTGCAGAGCTTTTCTTCGCGGCGGATAGTGACACAATTCGTCGCTTAACAGTCGCTTTTAATAATTGTGTCAGGTATATTTGCGGCTTAAATCGCCGTGACCACATTACTCCTCATCGCAATGTATTTGTTGGTTGTGACCTGACTTCTCTTCTGAACATGAGAGCAGTGCTCTTTTTGTTCAACTTGTTGCTTTTTGGACGTCCTGAGTACCTATCGAATCTTCTGGTTAGGGGGGGTTCGGCAAGGGTTCGAGGACTTATAGTACCTAAATCTAACAGTGACTGCCTTTATCGCACACTGTTTGTAAAGGGCATAGTACTTCACAACTCCATTCCGGCTAATAGCCGTAACTCTGCGGATGCTATTCGGCGGCATTTTCAGGCTGAGCCTTGAGAAATTATCGCCTAAATTTTTCTTCTTTTTGTTTATTTTTCATTTTTTTTCTCATTTTGATGTATTAATTTTTTTTGTAATTTTTTTTTCTCTTTTTCTTTTTTCACAATTGTAAGAGGGATGACCCTATTATTGTGAATTAAATAAACTATTATTATTATTATTATTATTAAAAAAATTCCAGCGAATTTAGCCATTTGGACGCAAGTTTTCCATTGGAATTTTTGCGGAATTTTGCTATGGAGAAGCCACAGTGAGACATTCGTGGTCATTTCCTCTTCGACAGGCGTATAGTCTCCTTCCCATCTCCATGAGACGACGGTTATTGACAGTGTGAACCGTGTGAACATGTTCATAGTCGATTTTTCGATATTAATTTGGAAGAAAAACAGTGCTCCAGAAAATGTGAAAAAATGTGTTTTAAAGATCTTCTTTTAGTGCAGTGATAGTTTCCGCGGGTTCACGGGGTTACAGTATAACAATCGGAAAATAATTTTTAATTGTAGATAAAATTTATTTCGAGAAAAAAAGCAATGACGAACCCAAACCCCCATCGTGTGAACGCTGCCCCCCCGGGGGCAAGAATCGCACAAATCGTCATATTTTTTTTCATTTTCCTATCCAGGAAAAACCAACAATTCTGTGATAGTGGACTAGGCATGCATAGAAACCTAAAAGATCAGAGAACTTTTTGGTGTAGTGCAATTCACTGCCCATTTTACAGTTTAGTCAGAAAAAGTCCTGAATATGAAGCACGAAAAAATGTGCGAAGGCTGCCTACATTCCCCTACTGAATCTATTTTTCAAAAAATGCATGTTGTGAAAGCGATTAGATAAATTTAATTAAAGCCTCTTTCGTACAATAATTCAAATAGTTTTTCATAAAGACTCAAGTTGTACTTTGTGATTTCTTCGCGCGCAAAGAGAAAAAGAAAACCACAAAGTACAAATTCTACACTGAAGAATGCTTCCTACGAAAAATTGAGGAAAAATCAAAGTTCGAATTTAAATTCTGTTCCAGATTATCCCATTGTACCCTATAACAAAAAATCCTTTTAGGCTCGGCTATAACATATTGAATTTGAGATCGATCGAGTCATAAAAGTTCATAAAAGGTCATAAAAGTTGAATTATTGAAAAAAAAAAAAAAAACAAAATTTGGGGGTGTTTCAAAATGGCGGTTTCAAAGCGGGGGGGGGGGGTCTTGATGGTTGGTCTAACATCACCAACTTCTAGCCACCTATAGACATTTAACCTTTACCGAAAACCGCTTGTCGATATCTCTTTCCGTTCTCTCTCCAGAAGCGTTTGTACCTCGGACGGGACGGGACAGAAATTACAACACGCAGTAGTACTGATATGTTGCAATCTCTTTTTCTATTCGTGACTGAATTGTTAAGTTTTTGCCATTTATGACTGAATTGTAAAATACTTTAACTTGTGACTGAGGGGTCACCGAAGATTGGAAGTCGGTATCTCTCACCGTTTGGCTTACAGGTTAATGACAAAAACAAATATATTACATATATTCTGCTTCTTCTTTGAATTCTAGCAGTAGGGTAAATGTCCTAATTCAAAACAATTTCCAGACCGTTATTATCACTAGAGTCATTGAAATTGATATATTGCATTTTTGAAAATTGTCGTAACTTCTAAGATTTCCACACATTGGAAGTTACGGCTTTATAAACGATGGAAGTTACGATAAAATCTTATTGTGTTTCATCGGACATATATCTCAATATCTCAGCTTTTAAATCATTTTGTAAAGATTTTCTCAAGTTAACTTACATTTTATTAGTGCCACTTTTATTATTTTGACTCAAAAGTATCGCATTCAGGGCTCATTTTTAAGATAAATAAAGCTGAACTGAAAATATCGTTTCCTGAAAAGTTGTCAAAAGGAAGTTACGACAAATGCTGATTTAACTGACGATATTTCAATGAATAGGAAGGGTACTATATATTTAGAATAAGGAGTAGTTTTCTCAATATTCCTTCGCAGGCAAACTATAAGATACCACTATCTAATACTATACGTGGCTAAATCTGCCCCGGTGTGCCCTACTAATTTTTGAAATTCACAATTTGAAGAATTTACACTATAGGGGAAGGTTTTTAGGCTTCGCACATACTTTGGTTTCGAATCTGACCGCACTTTCTTCCGGAATTGTGTGATTTACGATTAGCTATTAAAATATATTGCCGTAAGTAGGACTGATTCATTCGACATTTGAAAAAATAAATTGTTCGAAGCCAGAGTGTGTACGAAGCCTGAAAGCCTTCCCCTATATTTTTTTAGATCAACTGTTTGTTGCTCGTAATTTCTAATTTAATGTTTACAAAACAAATTTGTGAATCCACCTATAAAGATCAAAAATCTTAATTTATGAGTCATTTGAAGTGAAAAAAAAAAACACCTAATAAATTAATTATTTTTACATTTTTTTACTTTGCTAAAAAAAATAATAAGCAAGATTATCTCGGTCAAGGTTGTATAAATATTTTCCCGTATATAATTTCATCTAAAATAAACAACTCAGAATGAAAATAGACTTACCTTCCCTTTCTTTCTGCTGTGCCTTCCGAATTGTCTTTTTGCACTCTTCCAGTTCTCTCGTAAGCCTCTGCAGGGCTTTCTCCTTGATGGCCAAATCCACTCTCATCCCACGAATTGTGGCCATGAGATGGGGATCATTTCCATGATTTATCTGAGATTCCGAGAAGGAATTGACAATTCGACTAGAAGATGCTGATTTCTTGACAGTCGCTGGCGTTGATGATGGTTTTCCCACAGCGACTTTCTGCTCCGTCTGCGTGCCCGTTGAAATCTTCTCGATGGGGAATTCTCTTTCTGGCTGCTCTTCGGTCTGTGTAAAGATACTAGCATAGACTGTGCTGTTCCTCTCGCGAATTATTGCACTCTGAGATTCAATTTTGTGTGTGAGTTTGGAATTGAGATCTTGCAGACTGAGAACTTGAGTCTCCAGATCAGCAATGTGAGTTTCATACTTGGATTGAACTGTACTGAATTTGGCTTGGACATTGGCAAGAATTTTCTGAGCTTTTGCATCCTGCTCCTTGGCATCAGTTTCGAGTTGGGCAATTCGCTGTTCGAGAACGCGCCGTGTCGAAGCTTCTTCTTTGGCATTTCCCACTCCTTTGGATGCCACAATAAGAGCTGACACAGAATCCGGATGTTTTCTCATGAGTATCCTTTCCATTTCTTTGCACTGTCGCTGCAAGTCAAGAATTACTTTGGCATCCCTTTCAGTTTGTTCTTGGAGTTTGCGTTTTTCCCCACGAGCTTCTTCAAGTTCCGTCTGCAGGACTTTCAGTACTTCCTGACCCTCAGCACGATCACTCCGGGCTGCCTGGACTTCTGTTCTGAGAACTCCAGCACATTCTGTTAGATGCTGCACCTCCAACTTAAGGCGTTCTGTCTCCTCCTGCATCGTCGATTGGGATTCACGCAGAGATCGATGATGAGACGACATTGTATCATGCTGCAGACGAAGACTGTGAAATCTCTCCTTAGTATCCTTCAACTGTTCCTGCAGACGCGAAATTTCATCCTCAAGAGCCCTCTCACGCGGTGGCCAGGGAGTATCATTTACTGGAGTAAGACTCCTTGGTGAAGGATTTGTGGATTTATCGAGAAACTGAATATCAGTTCCAATGCATTTATCCCTGGAATTTTCCACAAAAACCACCTCAATGGGCGTCTCCGGTGACTGTAGCGGTGAACTCTCCTGGTTCTCAATCTTTCCATCCACATCAAACTCATCAACATTGACAATATCATCACTTGGTACCACCTTCTTCATGTCACTGCCAGCTCGTCGCTGAAAGAGAGAAAAAAAATCACAAATAGATCTGGCTGGAGGAATTTTAAATGAGACATTTCAATATGTTTAATTAAAATATTGTCACCCAGGGAAAAGAAGGTGTTTACAGTTATAATGCTCTTCTTTTTCTTCCGTTTCTTTCCCATATCTCACAACGCGATTTCGAACAGGTTCTAACTGCCGGGACAATAAACGGCTCAGCACAAATCTCTCCTCCTCATAATTTCCCCAACTTTATAAATTTGACCCCTGGCACAGCAACCGTTGTGGCTTGAAACCACGGGGAGCTGGTTGGAAGAGCTAATTTCTGTTCCTGCCCAACAAAGAGAGGTTGCTAACCTGCGCCACCACTCAAGTCTCATTGCCTTTTTACCTCCTCTCATACCCCTTTTCCCAATTCTCAATCCAACAAACTCTTCCACTTCTTCAACCACCCAAAAGAATTCACGTCTCTTCCAAAAGCGCGCGCAATTTTTCTGCAGCAACAGTACGTGGATATAACAATGCAAACAACGCTTACGACAAATTGTAAGTTAAGCTGCATAAATAAAGAGAAGAAATAGCCATTTTGCCTTTAATCTTTTGTTTCTTTTTCAATAACATTTTACTGCTAGAATTCAAAGAAGAAGCAGAATATATGTAATAAATTTTTTATGTCATTAACCTGTAAGCCAAACGGTGAGAGATACCGACTTTCGACCTTCGTGACCCCTCCATAAGCGAACATTATTTCCAGAAGTTTTTTCTGTCCCTCCCCACCCGACTCCTCCTTCGGATATATTCTGAAGATACAGTAATGTTCCTCAAATACGAACGACGGATGAATTCGGAATATAAAATTTGAGGTTATGTGAAGAAAGTTTTCTCATTATCATCTTCTATTAACTTCCTCGACAAATTTAATGTATTTACTAATAAATCTTAATCAAAAATGGTCTAAAAGTATTTTTCTTAATTTTTTAGAGAAAGTGTAGAAACAATTTCAACCGCTTATCCCTATTGGGGTCGCGAAAGTGCATTTTCCATGAATTTCGTTTCGTTTTTAAAAATATTGTTTAAATTTGTGAAGCAATAAATGTCAGTTATACCCCTCAAATGTTCATATTTGAGTAACTCTACGGTAGTCAATGAGCCCAAACACAAGTAGATTTTGATTCTCCAATAGTGTCTTGGATGAAAGGTAAATGGAACTCTATTTGCACAAAAAGTCGTTGATGTTCGAAGAATTCTAATTCAATTTCGAATCTTCATACTAAATTTTCGAACAAGGTGGGGAAAATTTATCAAATATCACACTAAAAGGCTGGCACAAGATTTACTCAGTAATTATGGAGTGATTAAATAATAGGACAAGAACAGTAAGCATCGCTGTTCTGTTTTTTTTCCTCACAAAAATGTGAAGAACGACACACTTTGACACTTGAGCACTTCGAAATTCGAACAGGATGTACCTTCGTCACCTTGCGGCCTTATCAAGAAGTAAGAAAGTCTCTTTTTTGGATCTTCAAATAGATTTTCGAATTTTTCAAGATCTACTTGTGGATGGGAAGAATGTGAATATATCGTCCATAGATACCTATGACCGAAAATCGTTTCGATATCGAATTTTCAAAGGTCCAAAGTCAAGCCACTTTAAAGGGTCTATTTCTCAAAGTATTTTTTTTTAATCCGACTGCATCAGTCTTATAATCAATATTGAATCGATAATATGCCGTTTTTCGTTTTTCGATGCGGTTTTTCGGCTTCGGAATAAAATTCAACTGAAGCATTCCATAGAGTCAAAGGAGTACCTATTGGCACTTTAAGAATGTGTCATGACATGACCTATTGGCAGCCTATTTTGTACCATTTGGGATATGAAATTTGAACATTTTTCCTTATAGAAAGAAGTAAATAAATGAAAAAAAACCTCATATTATTTGAATTTTGTTAGATACATTAAATAAATTTGAATATTTTGACAAAATTGCCAATAGGCGTTCCCTGCCGAACAGATATTCCTTCGACCCTAAATATATAAATTAAAATACTGCGTGCATTATTTTGCTTAGGATCTGTTATATTAACTAAACAAATCGAACAATATGTGAGAAAAGCGATTTCTTTCGCTTGATAAACTAAAGTGTCTCTTAACCGCAGCAAATTATTGCAATTTCCATTCAAGAAAAATTACAATGAAAGAAGAAACGTGGTGAGGAAGTGAAATAGATACAACCAAAGATAAACAATTAACAAAAATTGTGCAGAGCGGAAAAAATTCCAAACATGTCTTACATTATTCACTCTCTTTTCAAACAACTCTTTTGTTGAAGAAAGAAATTTCAAGTGCGTGCGATTTTTAGTTTTTTTTTTCGGTGAAAAACTCTTAAAATTCAATGAACTTGACATTATTTTGCGTAGAGTGAAAGAAGAAGTGCCACATATTTTGAATTTGTTGTTGATGCTCTTGAAAAAAAGAAGGTGAAGATGAAATAGGGAAAAGGTAGTAAATCACTTAAAGGTTGAAATATGTTGACGAGAAGAAAATTCAATTAAAAACCATTGATTTATTTCCATTGTATAGACTTGAGGAAAAACCATTTTAATGGTAATTTTTGCGGTGCAAATTCACACGCGCATCTTCGACGATGTCTCACAAATCATGCAACATTTCTATCGATTCACGAAGCTATTGCACAAAATATACAATTTCCCAGTGAAAAGTGAAAATATATATAAGATATTATATATATTTATATATATGTATATATATATTGATGTTTCCACGTTCAGACAAGATAGAATATGCATGAAGTGCATGAAAATGTGCAATCAATTGTTGAATCCATTAAGAAGAAAATTTAATGATCAAAATATTTGTCATTGTTATTCGTAGAATAACAGAAGTGTTCAGGTTTGAAGATTTTATATTAAAAAAAAAACTTCAATTAACATATGAAGTTAGTGAACATATGAAGCCTGTTTATTTGAGCTTTCTAAGAAATCAATGAAACCCCTCTGAGCCTAAACACAAGTAGATTTTGATTCTCCAATAGTGTCTTGGATAAAAGGAAAATGGAACTTTATTTGCACAAAAAGTCGTTGATGATCGAAGAATTCAAATTCAATTTCGAATTTTCATACTAAATTTTCGAACAAGGTGGGGAAAATTTATCAAATATCACACTAAAAAGCTCGCAAAAGGGTTAGGACTTTAAAAAAAAAACTTAGGAAATGTTCTTTGAAAAAATCCTGTTCTATAATCTTTTACATCACCAATTTTGATGATTTATACGGATCTAGACAAAGGAGTACAAAAACGTTTTAGTTACTGAGTAGTCTTTCAGAGAACTGTGTTTAAGCTTGAGATTATCTAAAACGAAATGTTGTTAGATTGGCTCTTTAAGAGTTTATTGAAAAAATCGGTATTAATTCTGTTTTATTTCGAGTTTGACGACTTTAAGTGGTGTGGTTTAAACAGATCATAAACTGTTTTCATCAGTTTTTTCATAGAATGAATATTAGTTTTTTTTTGTTAAGAAAAATTTATCAAAAATAGCTTTAATTTTCCTTTGAAACTTTTTTTGTAATTTATCAATAATCCATTTCATCATCTAGATTTTTTCTGATACACAAATTGTTTGTAAAGAAAACTAGAACATTTTACGGATAAATTCTTGAAAATCACTTCAAAATGGACTTTTCTTGATGTGGGAAATTCAGTGAAAATTCGAATCAAAGATTGTGGAAAAAGTTCTGTAGTTCTTTATTTGAAAATCTAATTTAAACTCAATTTTAATTATTCTGGCGGGTGTATTTCGTAAGTTTAAAGTTTACTATGAAGACTTTTATTGATATGAGAAATTAAAAATATTTGTTATGTAAACATTAGGGCTATCTCTTAAAACGTGTTTAGTCGAAAATCTTTAACTAAGTATTTGGTGAAAATACTTTTCATATCCCTAATACAAACTACTCAATTAAGGTAAAGTACCCTCAAGTCGACCGGTTCCTCGACTCGACCGGTAGAGTTATTTATTCAATTTATTTATATTTGCTATAATATTTAGCATATGATTTTACATTAATAGGTCAATTATTATATAAATAATACAAATCAGTGATAATGTCATAGAAATTGACTATAAAACATTCTCAAATTGACCATCGGTCGAGTCGAGGAACCGGTTGAATTGAGGACACTTTACCTTAGGCCTTAATTAAATACTTAGTGTTAAGGTTGAGTCATGTCATGCCATATTAATTTTAATACTTGGCACAAAGCACTGACGATTCTCTAATTTTTATACATTTTTAAGTAGTTGAATGTTTTATAACTCCTTAAAATTAAGTCATTGAATTAAAAACTTATTAAATACATATTAAGTATATAATGCTTTAGCTGGAAAATTAAATAAATTTGGCAACAAAAGATCTTTCTAAAGACAATAAAAGTACTTTCCTTTGAATGCAAATGCCCTTTCAATGAAATTGCTCTGAATGATCAATTTTACTAAAGAATTTTTGGAGGGATAACTCGGAACACGGATAGGAACCTTAGATATTGCAAAATAAGTAGTTCAAAATTGGTTACTTCAGTAAAGTATTTTTTTAAAAGACGGCTCAAAAAGCTCTCAATAACTTATTTTTTATATTTGGTTTATTCCTTGTGCGGATTTTTAAAACATTCGGGTGTCTGAGACGGATCATAATGAATATACTTTATACATATACAGTAAAAATTTTAATACTTGGTTTTTTTCATCTTGAAAGATATTGCAATTTTTGGCTCGTCAATATTAGCCCTACGTACGCCTTACTAGGACAAAATAAAAAAAGAAGAATAACTCAATATATAAAATATTTTTCAAATTCGGCTAACAATGTCTTAGAATCCTTGATGCTGAATTTTATTTTATTAGATGTTTTCACATTCAAATAATGATTTTATTTATATGTTTTAAATTATCAAAGGACCTCTTATCAACATTTACTTTTAGATTATATCGCTAGGTCTCTTGAAAATATTTGACTGAAATCTAGGATATTTACTTTATACCAGAAATTTTCCTAATTATCCACTTGGATTCGAAAACAATTCTCAACAAATATCGAAGCTTTTATTTATAGAAAATAAGCTCTTAGGAGAAGCTTGTAATTCCGTAAAAACTCCTAATTATGTGTCTTTCTCTTCTTTCTTCTTCATTATTTTGTTAAAGATTTAAATTGATTCTTGAATCACAACCAATACTTTTTTCTTGTCTTCTTCAACCACATTATCTCCCTCCACTTTCATCCCAGCCTCCATCGCACCCAGCTTATAAAATGTCATCAACACCGCTGAATCCCGATCATTTCCCACCAAAGTGTTGATCAGTGAAGATCGCACAAGAAAGTGCCCCAGAGACAGACAATTTGTGTGTATGTTTTTTTGGTTAATTTGTAGAAAAAAAAAATGTTGCCATTGATCTTGTCCGCGGACTATCGTGCCGTAAAAGTGAATGTGATTGTGTTGATTTGCATCGTGATCGCGGTCAACGCACCACTTTCTTCTCAGGCATCACCAACAACACCAACTGCAGACGTGCAGAGTGATGTTTTAGTGATAAGTCCACAGCCATTTGAGAATAGCACCGAACCGGAATTATTGGATAATCCACGTGATGAAGATGAAAGTGTTTCCACTGATCATCCAGTCAAGTACACTGGTGCCCAACTTTGGCGCATTTCGTACGATGATCAAGTACGGAAGAATGCCGTAGCAGATCTTCAGCATAAATTCAGTACGAGAAACTCTACCCACTTTCGCTCTATCAACTCTTTCTCTTACTTCCTTTTTTTTATTTGGCCTATTGCCGAAAACTTTTCACACAATCAAAGTTTTCAAATGATGTAAGCTACAAATTGAACATTTAATTGTTCTCCTGACAGATGTTGCAATGTGGAATCTCAATGGTACTTCTGTTGATATGTTCCTCAAGAAGCCCGTGATTGCCGATGCTAGGAAATTGTTGGAAAATGCCAAAGTGCCCTTTGATGTTGTAATCGATGATCTTCAGCATGCAATTGATACTGAAAATCCACCGCCAGAAGTTATTGAGCAACTTCAAAATCGAAAAGGTACGCAAAATACACGAATATTCACCGTGATAGAAGGATCAACGCATTCAAGGATGTCTTGAAAATCAAAGTTTCATAGTGATAATTTGAATTCACAAATAGACTGAGGCTGATGCCTGAGAATATTTAGCCTGTAAAATTTTACAGTAATTAGCGCAAAGTATCATACACTGAGGGCTTATGATTACGGGTTAGATGTCCTTTGCACAATTTTTTTTTTACCTGGATCTTTACAGCTAAATTATCGCCAAATTTTACGAGTTAAATATTCTCAAGGATGTGCGTAAGTCTGTTTCACCGAGAGAAATCCGAAAAAGTTAAAATAACATTTCAGAAATGTTAATTTTACCCTGCAGTATTGATCCGAAATCGGTATGAATATTACCGTTTTTAGGTGTATTGGGGGTTAAAGTTATCCTTTTTCATGTTAATTTTACCCTTAAAAAAGTGTAAAATTAACATTAAAAAATGTTGATATATTTTTACATCTAAAAATGTTAAAGTTATGAGGAAAAAAAGTCAATCGCACCCTCTTTTTTTTCTCAGTGTTAGAGCTAAAAGCTAAGTGGTTTGATGATACCCATAAAAATTACAATAAGTTCTTAAAATCGTGGTGCTATCGAATTTTTCTCTACTTCGGGCGACATTTCGGTCTCAAATGCCCGAATTTGAGAAAGTACTGTGTTTTTTTTGTAAATTATTAACTTTTTCACCCTGTTAGTAGTCATTTTTAGTGTCTTAGTTAATCTTAAAATTTAATCGTCAAAAACGTTAGCAACAATGTATATTTGCTAATTTCAATTCGAATAAAATAAATCTCCTTTTCATGAATATTCCTTTTTGTCAGTTCGAATTTTCGAACTTCCACCGGATTTTTGAAGTTTTATTTAAAGAAAAGTTCTCTCTAATATTTCCTCGAATCGATACAGAAGAAACTCTACCATAAAGAAATCTCAAAAGAGAAGTTTTGGGAATTTTTATTACTGAACTAAGGAATTGAATTCTATTCAGCCACAGTTTCGATTCTGGATGAAATCTGCAGACTCATTCAAAAGGCAGAAGATTCTACTAATGATTGAACAAGAAGTGTCGATGTAAAAGTTAGTAAAAATTAGTGTTCTTAGTGTCCAAGATAATTATCTCCCAAATTCTTTAACGTCCCTAAAGATCCCATATAGGATTGACAGGTTGAATAATTAAAAATAAATCGAAGAACGTAAACCAGTTGGGGAATTCTGTAATTTTCGTGGCATTGTCATGCGTGAGTTCGAAACCTGACAATGCCATTCGAGCTTTTTTTGTCATATCATATGAGTTCGAAAATGCAATTCATTGAATTTTTAATGAAATCCCTTTACTTGATGATTTAATGAAAATACAGTGCGTCTTGGTTGATTTGTTTAACAAAATTAATTGTCTTTTGAATTGCCAGAAATCTCAAATATGTGACTTCTGATTCTGACAATGTCACGTGAGCTTAAATGGCAATGTCACGGCTACAGAATCGCATTTTCGAAAAAGCTCTTCTAAGATTCGAACCCAATTTGTCATATGGCATTGCCAGAGCGTTACAGAATTCCCTTCCAGAAGAGGAATTCCGTAACGCTCTGGCAATGCCATATGATAAATTGGGTTCGAATCTTAGGAGAGGTTTTTCGAAAATGCGATTCTGTAGCCGTGGCATTACCATTTCAGCTCACGTGGCATTGCCAAAAGTCACATATTTGAGATTTCTGGCAATTCAAATGACAATGAATATTGTTAAACAAATCAATCAAGACGTACTGTATTTTCATAAAATCATCAAGTAAAGGAATTTCATTAAAATCAATGAATTGCATTTTCGAACTCATATGATATGACAAAAAAACTCGAATGGTATTGTCACGTTTCGAACTCACGCGTGACAATGTCACGAAAATTACAGAATTCCCCTCCAGATCAACTTCTCTTATTATCAACTTACTTTTTCGAACATATTAAATACGCGTGCGTATAGTCTTGAAAGAAATATTATTAAAATTATTTCCAAGGTGTCTAAAATTCCGATTTACAGAACAACTATTACTTTTTCTTATTTATTTACCTTGATTAGTAAAAAAAACACCTGAAATAATTACTTCAATTCTGATTTCTAAATCTAAATCAAAATATTTTGAAATTGTATTACTATGTGCAATTTCCGTTATTATGTGTCTAATAGGGTGAGATGTGGCCTCGACGACTTAAGCCGCAAATATTCCATAACACAATCATTAAACGAAATTGTAAAGGTGATGAATTGTGTCACTATGTGCCACAAAGAAATTATTTAGAATTTTTGTCATTCATTCTGTTTCTGTTTCTGTTTTTTTTTGTTTAATTTTTTTTTATCACAATTGTAAGAGAGGGATGACTCATTTTTTTTGTAATTGAAATGAACTAAGAATGGTTCTAAAAACCAGAATATTATCCATTTAGGATGATTTTTGGGATAAGAATTAAATGAGAGTAAAAGGGGTAATTTGGAACCATTTCCAATTTAGAAGATTTGAGATTTCCTCAGTGTTTAAAATGTGCAGATTGAAAAAGATCACAAAATAGAAGAAAAGGGGTGGTAAAGCGTCTCAGGCTTTGCGAACTGGTTCCAAGTAATCCCATTATACTCAAATTCTACGTTAAACTTAAATTTAAAATTGTGTTTAAAAGTAATCTTACTTAACGAAAACTCCCGAAAAACATTCTTTCATTTTGATTTCGAAATTAAGATCAAAATTTTTCGAAATTCGAAATAATTACAAAAACCAAAGGACTTTCTATTTTGCGTGGTTTTTTGGAATCAGAAATTTGTATTTGTCGATTTATTGATTGACAAACATTAGCAATTACCTCTTCGTTGAGGTTTAATCTTGATAGGGGTAAAGCGAAGATCAGTGATCACAGAATTTCGATGTTTTTTCGAATTCTAATATTTTTCTAAAAACTATAAACTGCTACTTTACGAAAATTGTAATTAAAAAAATCCGTAAATGTTGTACACTATGAAAGATAAATATAATTCAAAATTGATCTAAGGTTAAGGCATTTAAATTCGAAAAACAATCGTCAAACATTGTCTTACAACGACGTGTGAAAATGAAAGATGATCCCATCGTGACCTTTAGTCATTTCAATAGCCAACATTTTCTGCATTTATCTGGGAGTTACCCATTCAAAAAGCCCGGCTTTTGCCACACGTATGGAGAGGAAATTGTTTAATCAATAAAAATGCACCACAAAAAATGATTAATGTAAAAAGAGGGACCACAGTCCCTCCGTCTAAAGGCAGGCCCTTCGTGAAAAACTTTCATTGCCCCACACACTTTTCAATCAACGCCAAATACACGGAAAAACCTGAAGAACGGAGAGTCCCGCAGGAAGGGCGTCATGGACGACTGATTTCTAACTCCTTTTTCCCTCTTTTCTATAAATTTCCCACCTGAGACTATAGTATTTTCTCATGTACCTCAACCAGGTCCAATCAAATTATTCTTTGGAGTGTTTATTTCAATTCCACACTGCGGCAGTTTTATCACCTTTCCGAAACATTCTCAGTGGGACTCCTCTCTGAGAAAGGCAATAAATACTACGATTTTACGACTCAATTACAACTGGAGAGTGTCACAGGAATTAACATAATTGCACATTTGAGAAGATATTTCTTTAATTCTTGCATGGGGGAAATTCCTCAAGAATTTTTGGTTAAGAATGCGGCAATTAGAATTTATCGAATCGTTCAAAGAATTTTCGTGACACGCAGAAATAAAGATAAAGTAAAATCATAAAGTCAGTCAAAAGAAGAGATGGGGATAAACTTTGTAAAAGAAGTTCATCGTTAAATTAATTTAACAAATTGAGGAAGCGTCAAAAACACTTTAAATATAACTCGTGCATATTTTAGAAAATTTTATTATCTTATAAAGAGTTAAGAATATCTTAAAATATCGCTGTTTTATAAAGATTTTTGAGATAAGTTTGAAGAAAGGTCTGAATCTTAGCTTGAAAATATTAAAAGTTAATCGATATCGAAAATGGAAATTTCGAGAATTTGAGATTTAAATTTCGAAATTCAATTTTTCGATATTAGAGTTCATTTGAAATTCTAAAATGTTGACGCATTTTGCTAGATCTTTCGACAAGGGTTGTGGCTATTTTAAGATTTATCGTAAAATAGCCTAATTCAGAACCTGCTATAAATGAAAATACATAATCTTTCCGTACAGAAGTAGATCTTGAAAAATTCGAAAATCTATTTGAAGATCCAAAAAAGAGACTTTTCTTCTTAATACTTTTGCAAGGTGGGGGAAGTTACATCCTGTTCGAATTTCGAAGTGCTCAAGTGTCAAAATGTGTCGGTTTTCACATTGTTGTGAAGAAAAAAACAGAACAACGACGTTTACTGTTCTTGCCCCAGTATTTAATCACTCCATAATCACTGAGTAACTTGATAAATTTTCCCCACCTTGTTCGAAAATTTTGTATGAAAATTCGAAATTGAATTTGAATTCTTCGAACTTCAACGACTTTTCGTGCAAATAGAGTTCCATTTAACTTTTATCCAAGACACTATTGGACAATCAAAATCTACTTCTGTTTGGACTCATTAGGTAACCTCTACTAAAACATATAACCAAGAGCTACCAACTATATAACCAAGAGATAATCTGCGTCTATTATTTCCATATTGGACTGTAGAAAATTGTTAGGATGTTTTTTGCAAGGATTTTGACATTTTCTAAAATTTTTGACATTTTCGAAAGTCTCTCAAAATAAATATCACGATAATTATGATTTTCGCAAAAAAACCAACTTTCTCAATCACTTCCATTCAAGTCAAATATTCAATTATACAATTTCCCATGAGAGTGAAAGAAACGCAAAGGTGAATAAATTTAATTACATTGCCTCCCACAAATTTAAGAAATAAGAGACATCCAATTCTTGTGACAACGCACTTTTTTTTTTTTAAATGATTAATGCAGAAAATGTTGCGACTCTGTTTTCACTCTCTTTCATCTTTTGTTACTTTGTTTTTTATTTGCTAGTATTTTCATTTTTTCAGTCTGTATTTATTTTTATGTTTTTTTTATATAATTTCTTTTTTTCTTATAGCTCTTGTACATCTCTCTCTTCTCTCTGGCTCTTTATCTCTTTTTGTTTCTTCCATGACCACTGTCTTGCCTTGCTCTGTCTCTTCTGTGCCCTCCTCTTCCTCTTGCTTAATAAAGTCAGAAATGTGAATTTCTGGCGCAGATCAAGCGCTGTACCTGTCGCTAATCATAGATCACTAAGCTATCGACGCCTCCGTGGGGCATTCCTTGGCTACAATTCCCTCGATCCACCCATGGAACTGTGGCCAGACGCCAGATGGGGTAATGTTTCAGCTCTTTGAGACCAGAGATGTGGACCAAGATTACTAAGACATTTGTTTAATTCTTCATTGGAAAGCATTTATATTACTGTAACTGACTGCGATATTTTTTTCAGCTTCAGGTAAATTGTTTTGTTCAGAATAAACTTAGCCCTATTATTTTTAAACCACGCCCCGTCAAGGGATGACTTAAACAACAATATTTTTAAACTTTTTGACATTTGTAGAGTTTTACTTTAATTATTTGAAAATTAATTTGCAGTTTTTAGAGTTAATCTTATTGCTGAATGCGTGTGGCCTAAATTATTAGCTAAGACTTGTACAGGATTTTTAGTAATGAATTACAAAAAGGGAGCATCTAAACGGGGGGATTTTATTTCGAAACTGCCATTTTGACACAAAAGTCCCCCACTGAGCTTTAGATCGGTCCATTGTTGCCTATCTTTCGGCGCCTAAAATCTCCCTCTTCGAAAGCTCCATTTGTTTATGTTCGAATATTTTGACATTTCAAGCGATTTCAAATAATTTTTCTCGTGAACTATTTTTAAAAAAAATCGAAAAGCAGGTGAAATAGGGACACGATATCGATCACTCTTCTGAATGTATCGTTTAATCTTTATTAGAATATGGTCGAATTGTTAAATAGACATCCTAAATACTTAAATAGAATAAAGTTGATTTATAGAAAAATAAAAACTTAGGATGTTTTCTTAATTTAGCAACAATATTGGCATAAAATCCTGCGGTAGGACGGTTTTGATATAGAGGATGAGTGCCCCATCTCCTCTTCCTTAGAAAATGTTCATCACCAGGCATAAATATTAACTTTACCACTCTTTAACAAATTCTTTGATTGTAAAACGCTGTGTGATTGACGTTCGAAAAGTTTTGAAATAAAATAGAAAGTCTGCCAGACTATCTATTTTAGTTAGTGCACATTTGGGAGAATTATAACAGAAGGTGGAGAAAATTTATCACAGGAACGAACCACTAAGGGAGATTTCCCGAGACTCACCGGTGCATAGCACAGTGGGGTGCATTTCGAAATTGTCCCGTATAGAAGACGCCAAAGGATCCATTCAAATGGGAACATTTCGAAATGCACCTTAAACTATGTTATGCACCGGTAAGTCATAATAAATCATTCAATTCGATATAAAAAATTCTCCATTGAGCTTTATACAACTTTATAGTAGTTTAACTTTATACAACTGAGCTTTATAAACGCACAATATTCCTGTCAAAAGAATTTGCTATATGACTGAGTTCGAAAAAAAGAAAATCTACAAAACGTTCTATTTTAGTCAAGACACTCTTGGAGAAGCTATAAAAGAGACTGGAGAAAATTTATCTGAGAAACCAACCATTAAGCAAGATTTTCCGAGACACACCTATATATAGTAAGATGAAAAAATTGCGAAAAACTTCAACTAAAAGCTCGTAAGAAAAATTGCTAAGTGATTTTAAGAAGAATTACAAGTATAACAAGAATATTATGAGTCATTTCTTTGTTTTTTCTCACAAAAAATTGAAGATTGACATTCGAGATACTTCGAAAATCTACCGGGTGGTAGAATTTTAGCTACCACGTGGACGAAACTAGAAGTAAAACTGTCTTTTGTTTAGCTTTCGAAACCAGTCTTAAAATTTTTTAAATTCTAACTGTGATAAGCAACTCCCTTTTATTCACAGCTGGGCTTTCAAAAATTGATTTCAGAAACCAAAAAAAAAAACATATTTAATTCTCGTTTCGTCTGCATGATGGCCGAATTATTTTCTCTTCAAATTTCGAAGTCTTGAGTGTCAAATTGAGTTCCAATTACTTTTTATCCAAGACACTATTGGAGAATAAAACTCCAGCCATCAAATGAACCAATTAATGGTCCAAGAGGTCCAAGGGATAGAAATGAACGCCGAAAGATAGACAAATATTTAACTCTTTCGTCTCTTTTGGGACTCTGAGTACCCAAAGAAGCATATGAATGTTCTATGAAAATCAATGTTTTTTAATTATTCCGAACTGATAAAAATCCGATTCTTGTGGATGATTACAAACTATAAGGATGTCCAAATGTAAGATATTTTTTGTAGGACCTCAATTAATTCCTGAGCATAGATATTTTTGATTAAAAAATATCTAAGCAAGCCAATTTCACCATTTTTTAATCAAAAATATCTAAGCTCAGAAATTAATTGAGGTCCTATAAAAAATATCTTACATTTGGACATCCTTATAGTTTGTAATCATCCACAAGAATCGGATTTTTATCAGTTCTGAATAATTAAAAAAACATTGTTTTTCATAGAATATTCATATGCTTCTTTGGGTACTCAGAGTCCCAAAAGAAACGAAAGAATAAATCATGGTAAAATTCAGTGTTTTATTTAGCTGAAGATTTTTTTTCTAATTTCGTAAGGACGATTTCGAAATTCGAATTAAAACAGCCCGCCCATTTAAATAGGAGTAAAATATGTAAGATTTTCAATTAAAGTCACAGTAATATATGTAAATTCCAGTCGCCCTAATCAACCTACATCTCTGGTCAGTAGCATCTTCAGATTATTTGAGAGAACTTCCAATTATTCTGAACCTCAATATTTTAGCAAGTTCTAACAATTTCTTTTTCTTCAATTCAAAGGACACCGAATGACATGGAGTGCATATCATAGATTGTCTGACATACACGGATACCTCGAGTACCTAGCTAATACCTATCCCGAGATCTGCAGTGTGCAGTCCATTGGGAATTCGATTGAGGGACGTCCTTTGCTGGTATTGCGCATCTCAAATGGCAATGCCAAAAACAAGGCGGTTTGGATTGACGGTGGAATTCACGCCAGGGAATGGATTTCTCCAGCAACTGTAACTTACATCATTGACCAGTTGGTGGAGTACCGGGAGGATCAGCCTAAATATGTACAAGATATCGACTGGTACATCCTCCCAGTGGCCAATCCCGATGGCTACGAATACACACACCTTGTGGACAGGCTGTGGCGTAAGAACCGACGTCCATCGGTCAATGGACGGTGCCATGGGGTAGATTTGAATAGGAACTTTGGGTATCACTGGGGAGAGCAGGGAGCCTCTAGGCAACCCTGTGCTGAAACATTTGCCGGCATGTCAGCTTTCTCTGAGCCAGAATCTCTGGCTCAGAAGAATTTCTTTGAGAGGAGTGGAGCTGACTTCCAAGCCTTTCTCAGTTTCCACAGCTATGGCCAATATATTCTCTATCCCTGGGGATATGATCGTTTTGTGCCCCCAGATCACAAAGAACTCGACAGACTTGGCCGTGAAGCGGCTGTGCTCATGAAAAAGTCAGGAGGAGCTTCGTATTCAGTCGGACCGTCAGGAAGCCTTCTATACCCGGCTTCCGGAGGCTCAGACGACTGGGGCAAGGGTACCCTGGGCATAAAGTATTGCTATACAATTGAATTGAGAGATTCAGGGCGCACTGGCTTTATCCTGCCCGCCAATCAAATTATCAGTACAAGCAAGGAAGCCCAGATCTTTGCGTACAAAGTGGCTGAAACCATCACTCACGGCTGAGTGACATCCCACCATCCCATTCCCCCCGTGACTTATTCAATTATTTAATAAATATATCTCTAGAAATACTAAAAAATAAAGAACTTACCTCTAACGAAACTTTCGGTATGTCCTTTTCTTTCTCCACATTAACTTCCGGACATGGCCTTTTGCTATTCTCATCCTTTCCGGAAGCTACTGCTGGACTCGTTAATAGCATCAACATCTCTGCTTCTTTGAGGATCTCCTCTACACTTCTGTCATCTGACGTGTTGGATAGACGATTGATCTCCTCGAAGATGCTTTCGTCGACATCTGAGCTGGCTCCCTCCAGCAGTTCCTCCAGAAATTTCTGCTTGTGTTCATGGGAGAGGAACTCAAGGAGGGAGCTCGAACTCGTCAAATCATCCAATACACTTTTGTCCTCATCGTCGGGACTGTCTCCTACATTAGCCTTCTCCCCCAATTCACCAGATATTTTACTGGAGACACAAGCACTTGCCATTTTCCTCCCTCACAAAGTTTTACGCATTTTTTCTGGAAAAACACTCCCTTAATGACACATTCGCGACGATATATCGATATATCGAAAATCAGCAACCCCGGCCGGAACAAATGTTATACAATATTAGATAAATATTATATACCAGGGGCGCCCACTTTACCGGTTTTATTCAAACGGAATTTAGTCACATTACATCGTATTTTTTCGCTTATTGTTCGGGACAAATTGCGAAAATTTAACCCAAAAAAACATTAATTACGCGTAATAATTAATCCAGAATTTATTACACCATGTAAATTATTAATATTTTTATTTATTTATATTTTTTTGAAAAATGCGACTGAAGAATGTACTGGGACTCAATAGTTGAAATATAAATGCTTGTGGTGTTAATAAATTACAAATATGATTTTAAAGCTAAAATAACCGAAAAAGCTTTTTTAAATTTAAACAAAATATTTGTCATATAAAACAACTCTGTTGAATGAGTTTTAAGCGAGAGTTTTCTCATACTTTAATTTTGTAAGAGAGTGCTAGTCCGAGTTTATTTTCTTAGTGGCTTTCTTGATAAGTAAACCAAATAGGCAACAATTCTTATATAATATTAAATTTTAAAACACAATACTAATTTCAATACTTATTTAATCTGATATTTTTATGTACCTAATTATTTTAATTTTCTTTATTACCTATTCTTTTTTCACATCACATTTTCTTTAGTAAATTTGGAAGAGGATGTGTGATATTGAAATATTCATACGTTCGAAACAGAACAAAACGCAGACTGTTAGCTCCAAAAATATACAATACATACAAACGAGGACTTATCGCTCGAAAACGTCTAAAAAAAAACTTGCGAAATAGGACAAAATGGGAATTGTTAGTCCGAAAATGTCCAGAGTACTTGCAAGATAGGACAAAACGAGGTCTTTCAGTCTGAAAATGTCTATAATACTGGCGATATAGGACAAAACGGGGAATGTTAGCTCGAAAATGTCTAGAACTGAATGTTTGAAAGCGTCCAGAATACTTGCAAAATAGGGCACAATGGAAACTGAAAAACCGAAAGTTTCAAAACGTCCAGAATACGTGCCAAATAGGATAAACCGGAGACTATTACTTCGAAAACGTCCAGAATTCAATTCAAATAAATTTGAAGTTAATTTTATACCTAAAGATACAATGATGTTTCTGTTTAAGGCTACACAAAACTCTTAAGTTTTGATTTTGTTTAGTTTTGTGTAAATTATGATTTACAAAAGTTCAATTACATTTCTTTTAAAATTTTATTGTATATTTTTCAGAATTTCTTTTTAATTCATAGAAGGCTATTGTAAATAGTTTTTGAGTTAGGAATACTTGCTAAATAAGAAAAAATGAGGACTTTTAGTACGAGAACGTGCAGAATGCTTTCGAAATAGAACAAAATGAAGACTATTAGTCCGAAAACATCCAGACTATTTGCTAAATAGGACAAAACGGGGACTGCATTGCCGAAAACGTTCAGAATATACTTGCTAAATAGGACAAAACGAGAACTTTTAATCCAAAAACGACCAGAATGCTTACGAAATAGGACAAAACGGAGACTATTAGTTCGAAAACGTCTAGAATGCTTGCTAAATAGGACAAAACGAAAATTTTCAGTAAGAAAACGTCCAGAATGCTTGAGAAATAGAACAAAACAGAGACTCTTAGTTCGGAAACGTCCAGAGTGCTTGCTAAATAGGACAAAACGAGGATTTTCAGTCAGAAAACGTACAGAATCTTGCGAGATGATACAAATTAGCACGAAAAAAACTTATTTTAGGACAGATTGTCCTTCTAGTCAGCGTCGGTGTTTGGAATAAAAGTATCATCCATCGTCAACCCATATTTCTCTATTAGCTCGAAAACGTCTAAAAGACTTGCGAGATAAGACAAAATGGGAATTGTTAGTTCGAAAACGTCCCGAATATATTTGCAAAATAGGACAACACGGGAACTCTGAGTCTGGAAGGGTCAAAATTCTTGACAGAAAGGATGAAACGAGAACTGTTGTTCTGAAAATGTCCAGAATACTAGTGAAATGAGACAAAATAGGGACTTTTAGTTCAGAATACTTGCGAAATTAGACAAAACTTAGATAGTTAATCCATAAATAGTCTCCGTTTCATCTTATATTGCGTTATTCTAGAAGTTCACCAGTGTATATTCTAGAAGTTTAGCAGCTGATAATTCATATCTTGCCTTCTCTCGTTCGTATTCCAGGCGTTTAATAAATAAATGTAATAATTATGAAATAAAAGTCACCGTTTTATGTAATATGTCGAGGGTATTGTGAACTAAGAATTCTTGTACTGTCCTATCTCGAAAGTATTCTGGAATTTAGCGGACTGATAGTCTTTATTTTATTTTATCTTCCAAGTATTCACAGTAATGGCCAAATTTCAGAATCCAGCGAGCACAGTTAGATGAATAATGCAGTGCTTTCGGCATATTTTTGCTGAGTAGATTAGCAAAAATATGCTGACTGGTTAGTAATTCTCGAATAAAGTTCTTACCAAATATATGAAAATTCCAACAGTCTCGCGAGCATCGTCAGCTGAATTGAAAACGGTTAGCATTTGGTGCTCGCTGGGAAATTGGATATTTATTACACTTTTAGTGAAATTTGAAAGGGTCACAATTGTGTATAAGATCTGCACTACTGTAGCATAAAATGGTTAATATTATGTACAAAACCTTCACGTCTCTAGTATAAAACATTATAAATTATGGATAAAACCCGCACAGCGTGACCCAAAACGGAGACGTTTTGTCCCATCTTACAAGTATTCTAGAAGTTTTCGAACTAAAAGTCCACATTTGTTCTATCTCGCAAGGATTCTGGACGTTTTCAGACGTACAGTACAGTCCCCGTTTTATCCTATCTTACAAGTCTTAGATGTTTTCGAGGTGACTGTCCATGTTTTGTCCTCTTACGCAAGTATATTCTGGACGTTTTCGGTCTTACTGTCCCCGTTTTATCATATTTCATAAGCATATTCTGAATGTTTTCGGATTTATCATCCCCGTTTTGTTTCATATCGCAAGTATTCTGGACGTTTTTGTCTTACAGTCCCCGTTTTGCCCTATTTCGCAAGTTTTTTTTTATGTTTTCGAGCTAACAATCCTCGTTTTGTCCTATTTCGCAAGTCTTTTAGACGTTTTCGAGCTAAAAGTCCCCGTTTTGTACCATCTCGCAAGTACTCTGGACGTTTTCGAACTGAAAGCCCTCGTTTTTGTCCTACTTAGCAAATATTCTGGCAATTTTCGAACTAATAGTCTCAGTTTTGTTCTATTTTGCAAGCATTCTGGACATTTTCGGTCTTACAGTTTCCATTGTGTCGCATCTCACAAGTATTCTCAACGTAAATTCTGGACAAAAGAAATTTACAAACAAATATGAATCGAGTGTTGAAATACATAATATGTATTCAATTTTTGAAATTCATTAAATAAAATTAACATTTACTCTTTATAATCTTAACGAAAGTTTTACGGACGTACAATTCACGAAATAAACTAATATTATTTATTGGACTTTATAAGGTGGAGGAAATATTGGTGTCCCTCCGTCGTGATATCCGTGGTACTGTCAGTTAGTTATGATGACGGGCGCCTCGAGTGGGTCAGTGGATAGAGCAGTGGCTCTGTGACTGCGAGGTCGTGGGTTCGGAGCTGAGCGGCAGCAGAAAAAAGATTTCTCATGCCATATCGGCTTCGAATTCGTCCAGTGAATGAATGAATAGTAATGTCAATGGTGCATATTGGCAAAAAAAGTGAACCGCCTAAAAACAATAGAGGCTGGTACGAAAACGAGTTTCGACATGAAAGTGGTACTTCAGTCGATACAAGTATTCGCTGTCACTGATCCCAAACACACACCGAGAAGGTATGCTGTGATATAGTAACGGCACTGATTGTCCACACAGAGCTGCGATATAGAGCGACTACCCATATCGGGGGATAAGATAGAATAGGAGTGGGGAAGCATAAGGGGCCCAATTAGTGGCCTGGATGCATCGGAATATCCGAAATGGAGAACTGACCCCTGGCAAGATCTTAGTTATGATGACCTTTTACTCTGCTGCAAGTTGCAATATTTACATTTACACTGCTAGAGTCGCACTGTAAAAACTCAACTTAAAAGTCTGGAAAAAAATCATACGTAGATTAATAAGTCCTTTTATGCCAACATAACGAACTTTTTATTTTGATTTTTTTAGTATTCTCAGACATGTTAAAGAATTTTGTTTATTTAAAATAGAAATAATTATAATCCGAGGCAAGAAATATAGTATCACGGCACTTATTTTTGACAATTGGCGGTTAATATTATTTAATATTTTAATTATTCACTATATTAATTGGGTTATACTCCTTTTAACAAATTTTTACATAACTTTCTCTAAAAATAATTGCAAAATGTTTAACGCTCAAAAATAAGGAAACCATTAACGACTTGAAGGCGAAGAACAATTTGGAACAATTTAGAAGATCAATTTTGGAACAATTGAGGAGCTCAGAGCAAAAAAAAAACGCTATTTTAATAGGGAAATGCATACGACTTAGAGTTTTTTTTTGCTCCGAGCGCCTCAATTCAATCTCAATATAATGCGACGATATAAATGGACGACACAAAGACTTTAATTTTTCCCATATTTTTGTCCGTTAATCAATCCAACAGTGTAATTCCCGTAATTTCCGTGCAAATTCTCAACAAAAATAAAGTAAATGTTATTAAAAAGAATTCTAAATCAATTAACATAGTTACTAAATTGAATTATTAAATGATATTAATCAATACTTGCCAAAAATAAATACCCTGACACAATAATTATTGTCTGATATTCCCGCTTAAGAATACAAAATTATGACAGTTTTGGGAATAGTAAGAGTTAAGTATCAAAAATTGCGTTTTTGTACTTAGTAATGCACGTATACATTTTTTGGAGACTTTGTTTTTGTTAAGTTTTTTCATATATTTTAGGTGGAATTATAAATATTTCCACTACTGTACAATCCTTTAGCCTTTAGCGACTCAGAACGGTTGCAAAATAAAATTTTCGAAATTATGTTTTTTTTTACATATTTTACACCAGCCATATAATATTTTTATACCGCGTAAAAAATAACCATATTGCAATAATTCTTCCAGAAGAAGAGTGACAAAAAGTGCAATGGAAAATTTATGAAATTATGAAAAGAAAAGCTATTCCATCGACATTCTTTCCGTCAGACCACCTCAGAAAGCCCATTCTCGAAGGGGCTCATTGATTGGAATAGCATGGAATGACAGAAATATGTTTTTTCGATGGCACCTTCCATATGTTTACATTTATTTTTATTTTGTGAGGTTACGGATGATACCGGATGACCCCATGAAATATTTTACATGACAAAACCAACACGAAAGTACACGAAGATCGACTCGAAGTCAGGAATTTGATCACCCATTCTTTTTGTCAAATTTGACACAGAATGAAAACGTCAGGGCGCCCCTGTTATATACTAATAGGGAGAGTAGGCCTACTATAGTCGGGATAGTAGGCCGATTGTAGGCCTACCCTCCATATAAAAGACTGTGTCGTTTTACTAGTGGAAGAGACTTTTTGCCAGCATTAGTATTGGTGTGACTGCCGTGTACGTGTGAATCACAATTATTAATTTTATCATCTGATGAGGCCATTTTCTTACAGGAAACGTAATTCTTAAGCTTCATTGGCTACTTTTACGCCTCTTTTCGTATAAATCTTTGCAAAATAGTAAAAAAATTGCACATTTATTTTCGATGTTATTGTGGCAGTGGAACATATCAAAGACACTGTAGAATGAGTGGAACATATCTCGGACAATTACAGAGTACGAATATCATATATTTTTAAATGAAAAATATAATACAAATCGGACTCAGATTTTTGTCAGACTAGTATCATGGAAATATGTTATAACTCCGATTTTGTTCCGGCCGGGACTTAGCCAAGACAATCACCACAATTTGAGCGACAAACTGCTTAGTTTTGAATTGTAACGTTTGCGAAAACGTGGTTTTAAGAAACATGCGATAATTTTGTAATATTTAAAAAATTGCAACTTAATAACTTTTTAACTAATATTTGAACAAATATGTTTATGGAAACTGCGTTTCTACGTCAAAATACACTTTTCATGCCTGATTCATAACAGCAAGTCCAGCAAGTAGATGAAAGTTCCAACTAAACAGCGATTAATGCAAATTTTTGTGTCCAGTATTGTTTACGGTTCAATCAAGTGGGAGATATTAGGGTGAAAATGTGTACACCACTTCCAGGCACTTCCACAATTTGCATGGAATAGCCCTGCGCACTTCCAAAACTTCGTAACACTCTCGAAAATGCTGCAATACTTCCAGCACTTCATGCACTAATCAATAATTTATTTACACTTACTAATCAATAATTTATTTAATCTTATGAGAAATCTAATTAAGAAAATTAAAAAAAAGTATCTCAAGAAATTTATTATTCCGCATATTTCTAACATTTTGATTATATTTTGAATTTTTAGCGACAGATATTCTTGCATACTTTCAGTACTTTAATATTACAGTAGACTCTCTCAAATTCGGGCATATGGGACCGAAATGTCAGCCGAATTAGACAGAAATTAGGACGACAAACTTTTTGAAATGCAACGATTTTTTATTCATGTGCATTTAGAAAATCCCTCAATAATGCAAAATCACATCAAAACTAAGACAAACCATGTCAAATTTGAGCATATTTCCTTCATTTGATAATCATAATCAAACTTGAAAAATGACAACAAACTTTTTTCAAATGTAACCGCTGCCCGAATTAAAAAGTAGCCCGATCTTAAAAGAGCCGAATTTGCGAGAGTCTACTGTATCTTTGTTTTACGAAAGGGTATCAACATATTTTGAATTTTCCTAATAGACCAGTGAAGGTACTTTTGGAAAATAGAGTCTCTAAAAAAGTCCATCTCTTAGATTTGTTCAAAATTACGCAAACATTAAATATTGCAAATGTTCCATTTCGTTTCTCGTTTTGTAAAAGTTCTCAAAAGCACAAATCGACGTTTTTGAAGAATACTTTTGAAGAGACGTAACACACTAAAACCTTGGATGCCCCTTAACTACATTTACGAAAAAGTCCCATGAGTTTATGCAATCATCCAATATACATATTACGATAAATTATTAAAAAGAATATATATCAAATTTATTCAAAGTCAATTGAAATAGCTATGTCATTGTTTCTGCCGTTTACCTGATGAGATCGGTAGTGGTAAGTCGGCGGCAGACACAATTAAGCAAGATTTGAGGAGAAATATATAATTGAATTAATTTGAATTGAATTGAATTATTTGTGACTAACTATATGAATTTGAAAGACCTCTAAAAATTAAAGAAAATTATTATTCAGCTGAATATTTCCTCGGAAAAATTACAACACAAATTAAGATGTAATAAATTTGAGCATATTTACTTCATTTCATTGTCATAACCAAACTTGTAAAATGTCAAAAAAGATGTTTTCAAATTACACTGCCGTTCGAATTAAAAATCTTAACTAAAAGTAGCATAGTCTGAAAAATATGGAATTAGGCAGAAAAACTTTATAATCGGGCACTTCCACTTCCAAAGACTTTCAAGCACTTCATTTTCAACCGTACACCACTTCCAACCCTAATACCCCCCCCCCCCCCCCCCCCCTTGGGTTCAATGTTCTAAGTTTGAACGTTTGAAGTGTGATATTTTCAATACTAATTATTTATTTTGTTACTCTCTTTTCTGAATCGTTGTTCAGAAACTTAGCAAGCTGTTTATCGTCTTTATTTTTACTAAAATTAGTCCCAATATGTTTAAAAATGAATTGATATGTAGAGGTGAATTTGATTCTAATTTTGGACACCTTGGTTGTAAATTTGGACACCTTGAATGTAAATTTTGACAGCTAATCCACCTCAACAGGATGCCCATTATTCTCTATTTCAAGAACCTATCTTACCAAGCCCTCTTCCTGTTTATGTAAGGGAACCGTAGAATGTCACAAGAAGCCCGGAAACTTTCCATATCATTCATTAAAGTGAGTTGACTTCGGTACTCCAAGTACGCGCGGATCCGCGCATTAACAGGTCTTTCCGGGAGGCTTTCAAGGCTTTTCTTTCTACATCTCTTACGTAGAGATGATACTCCTTTGTTTCTCCAGGCATTTATACTACCAAGTCATTACAAAAGCTAAAACTTTACAAAATTTCGAGAAAAAAAACACCTGTCCAAAAGTGATCTGCGTAGGTCTGCCGACGATTTTTTCAGGCTGAATCTTGAGGAAGCACTTATTTGATCTTTTTTTCGCTCATTTAATTTTTATTTACCTTTTCTTAAACTATTGTAAATCCTTCTTTTATTTTTCTTTTTCTTTTTTATGTTGTTTTTTACTTGTTTTTCTTTTTTTTCTTTATCACAATTGTAAGAGGTATGAACCCTATATTTATGATTCAATAAATATTACTAAATATTTACTAAAATAAGAAGTATCACATCACCGATTGATGAATATCTGAGAAAGCCCATTTATCACACGAAAAACATAATTCACAAGGAAAATCTCACACTTCAGGTCAAATATACAAAAATATCACTCAAAAAAGCGAGGAAAATTATTAGTACATCACCACAGCTAAATAAGACTGAAGTAAACACGAAGTTCTGTCATATTTCTCGTAAGCAATTGCTCACACTAAAATTTTAACAAAGCAATTTTAACTCAAATCATATTCAAAATTAAACAAAATTAGTGTTAAGATCTTCCAAAAAGAACAAATATTTAAATAAAATTAATTATTCATCAAATATTTAAATAAAAATCCATAATCTTTATCAATTTATTTTTATTGTCCAATTTTACCCTCAAAAATGCCCAAAATTAGAAACTGTCCAAAATTATCAGCACTTCTACTGAACAAAAATGTTTTATTTTTAATTAAAATGCCCTACTTGTCCCTTCCGTACAAGTTCTTTTAAGGTTGGAATTGGAACTTGTGCTTGGATTGGACCGTATTCACTGTGTCTTCTACCGTATGTTTGAGTGTATAGTAATTTTGCAACCCCAAATTATTCATATAACCTTTACTGAGACAAGAATAGATAAATAAATCTAATTGTTGATTAGTCATTTCAACATACCTTTCCATCTATTAATTTCTTCAAAGAGATTGGAGCAATCGGCGAATGTCTTCTTGCATGGCTACTATCAAAACTGGACGCAATAAATACCTTTTAATTACTTCATCTGCAAGGGAATGGGGAATTCTGTAAACACTTTGAGTAATTATATAACATTGTCTTTATTTGCTGCAATTAACATTTAATTTCATGCTACATTTTTTTTTCATCATTTACTAATTCAACTATCAATGGTATTTGATTTCGCTTTCAACATAATAAAAATGCATCAATATCTTTCAGAGTATGAGAAAGTACATGCGAATATTTGTTGTATCTTAAAATCTCTTCTTTTATATATGAAAAAGGTTTTATTTCTTTTATAAGATTGTTATATATATTTATTTGGTGTCTTTTGGTGTGAATACGTTCACTATTGGCCTTTAATGGTAAGATATAATTCTTGCTTCTTTTTTTTTTAGCAAGATATTCTTTATTATTCTTTAGATTTTCTTTACGCAAAAATTCATTGTGCATTCATTGAACAGTGTGAAAGGTTTTTTTTGTTGTTAAATGCAACGAAGACTTTCCTTCATTTCTACGATAAAGCATCACTCTAAGTGGAATTTTCTTATATTTTTTCTTTTTAAATAAAAGGGAGGATTTATTATTTTCTTTTTAGCATTGGTATTGACTTTATAATTATTATTCTCTAATTCTTGACTTAAGTTTAGGAACCCACGTGCACTCTGAATACTTTAAAGTTGAAGTATACAGAACATCTAATAAAACTTATCAATTTTAAACATTTAAATATCGTTGATCCTCTTCTTTTCAGCAGCTCAACTGCTTCTTTATTTCATTGGCCAAGAGGTTTACTTTGTGTGCAACGATATTAAATCACAATAGTGATCACATTATTTCAAAATCTATTAGCAAATTTTATACTATTATACTGTCTTTTTTTTATGCTTCACATCATCCTCTAACAACACATAAATCATACCTTCAAGCTCTTCCATCTTCACTCTCATTTACCATTTCTCAGGCCTTTTTTTTTACCCAACATAAATGTAATTTCACATTACGTTCCTCTTACTGGCTTCAGATAAAAATATAATTGATATATAATCTAATGGAGGTAAAAAGAGATGGTTAGCAGAATTTTTGTTACCAAAATTTCATCTTCAGCATTGAATTTTCACCACATTGTCTTTGGCATAATTAATTTTCGATTAATATAGGAAGAAAAGGACATATTATATTTTAAGACATAATTAACACTGACGTCTTACGCATCCTGGCTTGCAAAAGCATTCAAAAAGATTTGTTTAAAATTTGATACCTTGAAGGCCTATTTAAACGAGGGTATTTTGGTTTGAAATCCCCTTTTCAATAGAAAAATCTCCCACAGAGCTTTACCCCAAATCGATTTTACCTACCTTTTGGCGAATTCAAACTCATCTGAAAAGTCACAATGTTCGAAAAATATTCGAAAATCTGAAGGAATCGGATTAAATACCCAGTAAACTGTAATAAACTAAAGTGCAAATGATACAAGGAATACTTTAACCGGAAATTTTATCGATTTGTTGATTAAAGGGTGTCGTGGTCGTGGGTGTCATTTTATCTTAAGAGGATATTTTTGAGTGTTCTAACTTGAAAATTTCGAGCATTTCGAAGTTTCAAGCTTTCGAAACTGAAAAATTTTGATTTGAAACCTTCATTTCGAACTAAAAGTCCTCCATTGGGAGCATCTAAACGGGAGGATTTTATTTCGAAACCGCCATTTTGACACAAAAATCCCCCACTGAGCTTTAGACTGGTGCATTTTTGCCTATCTTTTGGCGCTTAAAATGTCCTTCTTCGAAAGCACCATTTGTTTATGTTCTTCAAATATTTTGACATTTTAAGCGATTTTAATTTTTTTTTGTTTTTCAAGAGATATTTTCTCGTGATCTATTTTCAAATTATCAAAAGTCGAAAAGCAGGTGAAATATAGAGACAGTATCAATCTCTCTTCTGAATGTATCGTTTAAATCCTGCGGTAAGACTGTTTTGATATAGAGGATGGGTGCCTCATCTCCTTTTCCTTATGAAATGTTCGTCACCAGGCATAAATATTAACTTTACCACTCTTTAACAAATTCTTTGATTGTAAAACACTGTGTGATTGACGTTTGAAACGTTTCGAAATTAAATAGAAAGTCTTCCAGACTATCTATTTTAGTTAGAGCACACATGGAGAATTTATAACAGAGGGTGGAGAAAATTTATCTCAGACATGAACCACTAGGGGAGATTTCCCGAGACTCACCGGTGCATAGCAGAGTGGGGTGCATTTCGAAATCCCCCCGTATAGAAGACGCCTTTAGGGGGATTATAACCTTTATAACAGTTAGTAATAAGATAATATTTCAGGATCGAGTTTTATCTTTTATCGTAAAAACTTTCCCTGAAAAACTGTATTATTTGAACTTTTTTGGAAATTTTGTGCTTTTGAAAAACAATCAATCATAATAAGTACGATAAATAAAGTAAAAAGGTTAAAAACAACTAACATGCTTTTGCAAATAAGTAACAATTTTAGTTTAAAATCATCCAATGGAGTTAATACAAAGAATGGAGAGTCCTTTATCTCGCCATTTTCAATTTTTTTTCACTAGATATATTTTAAATTGTTGTTGACGAAGTTCTCATTGGCCTCGAAACTTTACGTTTTCGAAATAAATTGGGGATCAACGGGCTAAAATATGTACATTTAAAATTCCAATTCTCTGTATCATTGTCGTAAAATACAGTTTTGATATGTCAACTTTAAAAAATGGCCAATGAACATTATTTTAACCTGGGAAGAAAGTATTTTTTACTTGGATTGAGGATTTTGTATTTTAGCCGAGACACACGTGGGGGAATTATAACAGAAGGAAAAGATATTTCATCTCTAATACAGCTTTAGGAACGCGTATCGCCTTAAGAGTTAATTTTGTCTAAAAAATATGTCCTTGAGTATACTATTTTCTGATATTTGTACACAATTTCGAGAAACAAAATGTTCAAAGGTCGAATTGTAAATTTAAAATACCAAAAGATCAAAAACGAATAAAAGACAAAATGTAACGATGAAATGTGGCTAAAAATGAAATGTTGGGCACAAAAGTTCCATATCCCAAAAGAGATAATATATTGTGATGTTTCCATATTTTTATCATCCTACAAAATGACACATGAGGTGGTGTTTCCTTTGGATTTGGTGGCATTTGCTTCCTCTTTGGCAAGGGTTTCCTTCAATTTGGCCATCAGAATTTGCTTTTGCAGACGATTTATAACTATTCGGTAAGCACCTGCAGTGAGATTTACCACATGAGTTATCAACTTTTCACAGATTGTAAAAACTATAATTAATTTACAGCCTCATTTTCAAATCACTGCACATAGAAAGTGGAGTTATTTTTAAACTGGATTTGCATAAACATTTGTTAAGATTGAGTTGATTGATTCTCATGGAAAATGAATTCTTTAAGTGAAAAAAATACTCAGAATTGACGAAATAAAAAAGTAAACACTTATACTTGGATAGAAAGCAAGGGGTAACTCATTTCCATTTTTTCTGACAAGGGTTTCTGGTTTCTCGGGTTTCGCGATGCAATTTTTGGGTTTCTCGGGTTTCGCGATGCAGAAATTGGGTTTCTCGGGTTTCGCGATGCAATTTTTGGGTTTCTCGGGTTTCGCGATGCAGACATTGGGTTTTTCGGGTTTCGCGATGCAGAAATTGGGTTTCTCGGGTTTCGCGATGCGGACATTGGGTTTCTCGGGTTTCGCGATGCAGAAATTGGGTTTCTCGGGTTTCGCGATGCGGACATTGGGTTTCTCGGGTTTCGCGATGCAGAAATTGGGTTTCTCGGGTTTCGCGATGCAGAAATTGGGTTTCTCGGGTTTCGCGATGCAAAAAGTGGGTTTCTCGGGTTTCGCGATGCAGACACTGGGTTTCTCGGGTTTCGCGATGCAATTTTTGAGTTTCTCGGGTTTCGCGATGTAGAAATTGGGTTTCTCGGGCTTCGCGATGCAGACATTGGGTTTCTCGGGTTTCGCGATGCAGACACTGGGTTTCTCGGGTTTCGCGATGCAGACACTGGGTTTCTCGGGTTTCGCGATGCAGACATTGGGTTTCTCGGGTTTCGCGATGCAGAAATTGGGTTTCTCGGGTTTCGCGATGCAGAAATTGGGTTTCTCGGGTTTCGCGATGCAGAAATTGGGTTTCTCGGGTTTCGCGATGCAGAAATTGGGTTTCTCGGGTTTCGCGAAGCGTTTCTCGGACAATTGGCGAGGGTTTCTCAATATGAGTTACCCCTTGATAGAAAGAGTAAAAAATTACTTACCTATAACATCGCTCCTTGGTCCACTTGATATGGAATGACAGAGCATCTCTCCAGTGATGCCCAATTTCTCGAGAATGCGCCTAGTTTCGATTTCCAGCGGATGGAGGTGGTTGAGATCGTAAGTGAAGGTGGGTCTCATGAAGAAATCCCGCACTTCATCATCCTGTGTGCTACTGGTCTGAATATCCACCGCTGATTTTGACTCAATTACAATGTGCTTTTTATCATTTAGCACCTCATTGGCGCTCATAATTTCCACGCAGCTGCTCCTCTTGAACATCTTTCCCGATTCTCTACGTTCTGTCTCCATAGGGCCTATCTTCTTCTTGGAATTGGCTCCAAAGAAAGATCTACGCTGCTGAACAGAATTCACTTGATCGTTATCTAGCTCATCACGCGAGATAACATCCAGGGGAAAAAGGAAATTTTCCTCAAGAACACTATTTCCCCGACGAGTGTTACAAGCAATTGGGACCATACTGCGAGAGTCAAGTTGACTGAGATCCTTCGTTGAGCGAGATGATCGGATGTTTCGGGCTTTAATACGCCAGAAACCTGACTTTTTCCGGTTAATCTCACTCGGTGGTTTCGGCGGGTTATTCAACCACTGGCACTGAATCATTTGTTCGATTGTGGGACGCCTTGATGGCACATGAACTAAAATTCGCTCTTTAAAATAAGAGACATTGAGAAGCATTACTGAGGGAGTTCTCATTAAAGGAATTCGGGGATTCTTGTTAAAACTTACGGATTAATCGAATTAATGGAAGAGTTAAGTGACCCGGAAGGAGGTAGTCTCCCTTGAGAACAGCAGCTCTGAGGGCAGGAACTGTAGGTGCCCTGAAGGGCATATTTCCAATTATCATGAAGTATAGCAACACCCCCAATGCCCAAACATCAACTGGCTTCCCCACATAGTCATCATCACTAAACAATTCGGGAGCAGCATATGGAGGACTTCCGCAAAAAGTGCGACATGGTTCTGCGGAAACATTGTTGTCTCATTATAAATTCATTCACTTCACTGAAAATGTTATTATACATAAAAAAAATCCAGGGTACAGAAGCGACGAAGGTCATGAAAAGTTTTAAAATAGGCCATTTTTAAATATTAAAAGAAACAAACAGATTTGTTAGGCAGCTTATACAGATATTCAGTAGAATGCACACTGAACGGCCTAGACCTTCCCTTAATATTCATTATAGTAAATAAATAGTAAAAAGTTCTTATTCTTGGGAACTTTGCAACTTTAAAACTTTGTACATTAATCGTTATAAATTATTTTTATTGTTCGAATTCAAACTCACAAAAAGGGCAATATGGGCTATATCGTCGGTTGAATCAGCAATTATTGCAATTCCATCAATAATTTTTGACGACTATACAAGAATTATTAATTTAGGAGACGAGTAAGTTATGATAATTGTTAATCCAAGCATCGATATCTAAAGATTTTTCAGATTTTGCATTTTGTCACCATTCGGGAGACCAAACGGTATGAGATATCGATTTCCGTCTGCGATGACTCCCCAAAAAATTTGATGTAAAGCAATGATGTAATGAAAGAGCGACAGGGAGGAGGGTTCGCTACCCCTCTTCTCTACACACTATTTAAGAATTATAAAAAAGAAACATAATAATAAAAGTTAAAATAATTCAAGTACATTCATGTTAAGGGAATTAAAAAAAAAAATTATAGAAAGATATTTCACTGAGAGAAATCCGAAAAAGGTTTATTTTACCCTGCAGTATTGATCCGAAATTGGTGTAAATATTGTGCTTTTTAGGAGTATTAGGGGTTAAAGTTACCCTTTTCCATGTAAATTTTACCCTTAAAAATGTGTAAAATTAACATTAAAAAATGTTGGTATATTTTTACACAAAAATTGGATGTAAGTGAAAGATCTTCAAATATACAATACGATTTCATAGATTCTGACATGTACGTACAGGTAATGACGAATCACTAATATTTTTTTCTTAGTATTTTAATTTATTATTGTCTTTCTTCTCATTTGTAACCCAGTTTAAATTGTTAGTATACCCTCGTATATAGGGTAAGTGTGCCAAATTTCGGCATAGTTGCATGCAAGCGTCAAAGTCTCAAGTTTGAAATGTGATATTTTAAGTTCAAATTGATTTTTTTTATTTTTTCTTCTAAAAGAGTATTGCTGGGAACCTTGTAAAGAGTTTACCGTCTTTATTTACTCTAAAATCATTCTTAATACATTTTATAATGAATAAAAATATAGACATAGCCTTGGTGCCCTATTTCGGCCACCTTCATTCTCATAGTTCCTTGCCCTTTGGGAATTCTTCCAATGCCTTTTTCACGTCATCCCGTTTGTCGAAGCTACATTTTTTGTTATTCTTTTGCATTGTAATCTCTAGAGTACGTAAAATATAAAAGTTCATTAAATTCAAGGAACAAAAAGGGTGGCCGAAATTGCAAGCTGGCCGGAATTTGGCACACTTACCCTACTCCAAAAAAGTAGCGGTGCCATAAATTTAACGAGTGCTCTATTTTGTGAGTTCGAATTTAGTTATTTTGACTACTCCGTGTTCCAATTCTTCTTATCTTATTTCCTAACATTATACTGGGTTTTGTAAATGGAATTGAAAATTTAGCGGCCGATTTTGCGGTTATAGGTTATTTCTAAGGTTAATTTATTCACTCAGAAAAATAATCGAGTAAAATTTACTCGAATCGATGTTAAATTGACTCTTTTTCGTTGTGATTTTCGATTAACTATATTTTAGAGTTGATTTTACTTCTATTTAGGTGTAATATTCGGAAGAGTTGTTTTAACCTTTTTTCCTAAAATTTACATGACAAAAGAGTGTAAATAACTCTTTTTAAGACTGAAAATAACTCGTTTTAAGAGTTAAAATAACAAATAACTCGTTCCAACAAGAGTTAAAAAAATCTTTTTTTGGAGTTAAGATAACTTTTCCAAATCCCAAAATGGATAGGATTTTGCAATTTTATGTTTTTTTGTTTTATCATTTTTTTCATTAATATTTTCTTGACCCTCAAGTTCCCTATATCGAGCGAAATATCACGTATGCTGCACGCACATGTCTTCATGAAACACTGTTAGGCATATTTTTAGTTAATGTTCCATATGAACTTTGTCACACGAAAATCTTCTTGACTGAAGTATATTCTTAAAACGAAAACACTTAAGCATATACTTCAGTCGAGATGAAATTTTACATCGAAAAAGAGTAATAATTACATCGATATCCGACGAATTAATTCAACTCGCACGAAGAGTTGTTTCAACTCTATTTACTAAAATTTACAACAAAAAAGAGTAACAATTGCATCGATATTCGTAGAGTTAATTCAACTCTGTCATAGACTTGTTTTCCCTTTTTAGGTTTTTGCTTAGTGTTGAAATCTGTTCTCCAATTTTATATATTTAATTTTAGAAATAATAATTAATCAAATATTGCGTCTCCTGCTTTCTAAATAATTCCGAACATGAACCTTTTAAGCACTATAATTTGGACTCATCCTCTACCGCAATATTTTTCAAGTTTATTTTTCAAGAGAATAATCCTGACTTTAATTACGGCTTTATCTCCAACGAAATTTGGATTATTTATGTATAAATATCGTTCGAGTTTGCCACAATTCAAATTTTCAATGAAGGAATCGCACCTCTTTAATCTGATCTAGGCTTATCACTGGCTTTTTTACTTTCTAGAAAAGGCTGAAAGTCAATTCCCGCCAGTGAAAAATCCGAAAAACTAAAAAAAATACATAGGTAACTTTCTCTCTTAAATTTCTTGCTATTTGTAGCAATTTTTCACACGAGATAAGGATGAGGGTCTCCAAAAACTTCAAAACAAGGATGAATAATTCGTTAGAGAAAACTTTCAACTGAAAAATAGTTGGAGATCACAGAAAGTTTCTTCAAGAGAAGTTTGTCTGAGACTAAACAAATGGGAAAAAAATAAATCTCACGGACTTTCAATGTTTCCTCATTTTTTTTCAACTGTCTCTCGAAATTTTCTCTTTTATGTCCTTTCTGTGATAATTGCCCCATTAATATTCATTGGGCGTTCATGCATTTATAACTTTTTCCTGCTATGAGGAAGAGGAAAATCCTAGCAAAGTTTGCAATGGAATTTTCCTGACAATTTCTCCCAAACGCCAAATTACAAATAGTAGTTCCATGTTGCATTCCATGAAATCTATTATTGTCATATAACACTAATTAATCACCATTTGATAATTGTGTGCTAAACCCAAAATCCGCCAGTTTGATTTTATCCTCATTGACTAGAAGCACATTTTCCGCCTTGATGTCCCTGTGGACAAATCCCAAATTGTGCTGAAATGATTTTTGGGAGAAGTTACATATCCGAGTTATATACAATTGTAACTAGCTTAAGCATTACCATATGTCGCACAGCGGATAGAAGTTGTCTGAATAATTTACTTGCTTGTTGTTCAGGAATTGGCCCCTCGTTGATTAGGCGGTGATACAATTCGCCACCCGATATGAATTCTGTCACCAGGTGAACACGATTTAGTGTCTCCACCACTTCGAAAAGTCTGGAATGCAGAAAATTTAATTTACAAAATTGACTTTGTTTATTACAACAGAGTTTGAAAGTATCATAAGTATTTAAGTAATTCTCTAAACAAAATAGACTACCACAACTTTGCAAACAACTCAGTGTTAATTTAATAAAAATTTAATAATTTTGATAAATTGTTTGTGTTTTGAAAAGTTTTTGTTGATATTAAAGTTAAAAACACAAAATATACTTTGCGAAACGAACGTTACATATTTCTTTCAAAAGTTTGTGATAAACAAGGAGCTAAAAACTTATAATATGTATCCACTTATTCTGTTTCACATGAAATAACTTGATTTTTTTTTAATAGCCTATGTAACATTGAAAATTTTACACCTGTTCGGACTAAGAAATTTTAACTTTCTCTATGACTATGAAGCCTACTTCCAGCGCTTTCAATGTTTAATTTGACCTTATTGCAGCATTCAAATGCGGGTATTTCATTCGAAACCGCCCTTTCGAAATTATAATATCTTCTTCTTCGTTTTTCGATGCACTTCGAAATAAACCCGTTTTAAGCAGCCAAAAATATGTCACGAAACTGTGTCTCTGTGACGAAAAAATGCCTACATTTCGGCGCACAAAAATATCCTTCTATGAAAATCTCTTGAGTAAAATCTCCAAAAAACGAAATATTTCTATTAAGAGAACACAAGGAGTACTAAAGTAAGATGAAGGCTTTCATAAAGTCTAGCTATCATGAATTATATAAAGGAAAACTAAACATTAGCTATTGTAAAGCAACGTTAGTAGCAAAACGTTTTCGGATTCTAAAGCAACTAACGATGTTTCCTAAAATTTCTGACAACATGTCATAAAACCCTGTGGTGAGACAAGTTTGACATAATATCTTTTTTAATTTATTTTTCATCAACCATTAATATTTACTTGGTAACTCTTTGACTTCTATTAAATTATTTCCAATACCATGTACCTCAGAGCAAGTTCGAAACGTTTCGGAATAAAATAGAAAGTCTGCTAGACTTTCTTTTTTAGTCGAGACACAAGTGGGAGTATTATAACAGCTAACTGGGAGATTTAATTCAGACACTAACTTCAAGGGGAGATTTTCCAAGACTCGCCGGTGCATAGCACAGTGGGGTGCATTTTTTAAATACCCTCGTTTAAAAGCAGGCTAATGGTTTGTCCTGAGATAAGTTTTCTCAACACTCTGTTATAGATCTGTTAATTTAACACTAAACCTAGTAAGACAGGTCAAATTGGCCGGTTTAAAAACTTTTTAAAATCGACGCATATTTAAAAGGCATTTATTTTTTCTTCATTTTCAAGAAAAATTGTTAAGTATCTTACCTACCACAGTCTGTCATTTGACCAAGCGTGCTAGGAAAAACTACTCAAAACGGTCGGTATAGGTTTGGTGTTGAAATAAATTTCAAGCTTAACATATTTTATCGATTTTTGTCAACCATAAAATATACACAGAAAAACAACTATTTTGTAAAATTATTTATAAATGTTTGTGAATTGCGACTGGTGACTTACGAAATGCTTATTATAATAACCCAATAAAAAATTCGTAAATGTTTGTACTTTTTTCACAAACATTGTGCATAACATAACGACATTTTTTTGTTTTCTTACAAACATTTGTTCGTAAATGTTCGTAAACTTTTTGCAATTCATTCGTAAACTTTCGTCAGTCACACAAAAATGTACGAACAAATGTTTGTAACAAAACAAAAAATGTTTGTCAAATGTTCGTGTTACGAACAATATTTATGAAAGTACATATTTTTACAAACACTTTAGTGGATTATACAATTCACGAGTATTTGTAAGCCCGTAAGCCTAAGAAATTCACAAATATTTAACCAACAATTTTTCAAAATATTTTTTCTGTGTATAATTTCATGTATACAATGAAATTGAAAATACAATAAGAATTCTTTATTTATTACCGATGTTGTATGACTCTTTCAGTGATTCCACGCCATCAAATCATGCAATAGGACAAGTTCAGGACAAAAAATAGTAATTCCCCAACCAAAAATTGAGAGAATAATCAGAGAATTTAGGTCAGTATACGAACAGATTGGTGAATGGAAGGGGAGACTTATTATCCTTCCGCACCATTGTCTATTTAGCCTGTGCAGAATATAAAGTATTTACATAAAATAAATTTATCTTGTCATTAAGCCAAATTTTGCGAGAATAAGAGGAAGAGAGAGCGAACAGTTTCATTAATTTTATTAATTTGGAAAAGTTTTCTGATGCAGAATGGCACAGAAAATTGATGAATCCTGTTTCTGTTCTACTTTTTTTTCCTGACATAATTTCATGAGGAAGCATCTTTCTACGATATACAAGAAATCACTTTGTCCTCTTGGCTATTCCAGACAATTTACTTATATACGTAGCATGAAATGGTGCCAAAAGTGAAAAGGCGTTGAGTTATTTTCAAGAGGCCATTTTACAACACCACAAGTTGTAATGTAACATTCTTCCGCCCAAATCTCAATCTAAATGCCTCTTGGGACAATAGTTCTGGGTTGTGTTTTGATCCTATTATTGTGACTCTGACCAAGTGGGAAGAATTGAAACATATGATATACATCTTAAAATATTCCAAGAGAGTAAATTCCTAAAGGCAAAATGAGATGAGGAAAATTATGGGTAACTCAGAACACTCGTTGCATCCCTGGCACAAATCCAAACAATTTTGTCTCATTTGCTTTACAAATCAATCTGGCAATTCGTCCCATCCCATCACAATCATCAATCTTAACTTTTGGTTAAATCATTCTCCCATCTAAAAGTAGGTGAACAAATATAGTGGGAGCAGGTGTCAAAAGGAAATACCTCAAAGGACAGTGTTATGAAATATCCCTTAAAAAATGTGAGTCATTCAATCATACAAAAAATGTTTGTGATTCCACTTATTGTTTGATGACTCTCACTCACCATTATGCTCAATTAATTTTTTTTTGCTGTAATTTTTTTAATTCTTCAATTCATAATTCATACCATGGGTTTTATCTTGAAAGCACCCTTGTATTCCAATATATAAAAAGTAATTAAAGGATCTTAATTTTTCTCATTGATTGTATCTGGTAATTGAAATAATATCGATTTGATTGTCATTTGAAAACAGTTTACATTTCAAAAACACTTCGGCTTTTAAATAAACATAAGCTGTATTATTAATTGAATATTACTTTTATGGCTAACGAATTTGTCGGAATTTACAATTGTCCATTAAAGTACTTATTATATTAATAATAAAGTTTTTACTAGCCAATTAAAATCGGAAATTGGTATTCTACTATAATAGTAAAACAGCAAAAGCGTCCCAAGCTTTGCGAAATACTCGAACTCGTGACTTAGATTCTAGGGGAAACTGGGGCACCACCAAACACGGGGTACCACCAAACACTGCGATTTTTTAATCGGATATTGGATATCAGAGGATAAGACCGATAGGAAATTATAGACACTACAGGGATGCTTGTCCACTGAAGGAATGGTCGAGATAGTCCAAGTAGTTTAGAAATAAAAATTAGTGTTTGGTGGTACCCCGTGTTTGGTGGTACCCCGTGTTTGGTGGTGCTCCAGTTTCCCCTATATACCTCAGAAGTACTTTCGCATCATTTACCATTTACCGGTTCTCAACCGATTTGAACCGATTCATATATCATTCAAAAGATCCTCCAAAATTGTTTTAGAAGTATCGATTTTCGGATAAAAATCAGTTATCGACTATGAACCGGTTCATTACCGATTCAGAACCGATTGGAACCGGCTCATTTTTATAGGAAATTCCAAGACCTTTCCAACGAGCCCAAACATGACCCCATTCACTTGATAAATGCGCTCTCTTCTGTTTTTTTTTAATCTTTGACCTTGAAAAACCGTTATTAGGAATGATTCAACGCTATTTTCGTCTAAGGACGAAATGTTCGCCGGGGTAATCTCTAAAACATATCCAAAGTTGAAGTTGGTTACTCCTTCGTTTACCTCGGGTCAACAATCACAGTCGACAACATTTAAACAGAAATTCGCTCACGGTTCCTGAAAGCCAACAGGGGCTATTTCAGTCTATCAAGAGTTTTACGGTCCAGCAGAACCTTATACATAAAGACAAAGCTACTACTATATAGGATTATGATCCTGCCAGTCCTCATGTATTCGTCTGAAACGTGTGTCCTCATTAAACAGAATTGCGAACTCTTAGCCAAGTTTGAGAGGAGATTCTACGATGGACTTTTTGCCCCGTATGTTAGGAGGGACGATTCCAGAGCCTATACAACCATGGCGTGTATGAGCGCTACTGAGAGCTAACTGTTGTCAAGCGAGTACCCCTGAATAGGCTCCTATGGGCTGGCTGGTCATCTGGTTCGCAAGGATGAGCACGATCCAGCCTGGAAAGTTTTTAGGGGAAAACTCTATTTCGATGAAACGAGACCGATCTAGCCTCCGATGTACCGCCGACGTATACCAGAAAAGTAGCTCGTTAGGGGTGAGTAATTGGAGATCAGTGGCGCATAATACCCTAAATACACTTACGACTTAAACCGGCTATACACAATATGAACTTCTTTGGAAAGACCACTACCCTATAGTCCTAGTGAACTTCGCCATATAATTGGGGATCACCTTCAATGCCTTCAATGATTAGTATACATTAGAAGCTCTTTGTATCATTACATTTCAGTTCGGAACTTCAAATTTTAATGTTAATCACAATTTACAATTTGCAAGCCAAAGTACTGTAACCTGGATATGGCCTGACCTATCAGTTCATATTGAATATTAACTCCTTCACTGAACTTGCGAGATGGACATTCTTCCAAGATATACTATGTAGTTTGAGTGGGATTTCCGCAGTCATCCTCTTCACTGGAGGTCATACTCCATTTGCGAAGAGTCAATGCGCTTCTTCCGCCATAACTCCTGATTCTATTCAGGGGGTTGGATGTTGGCAACCAGCACGCTTGGTCTACCCTGCATGCGCTCATTGAAAATTGTATTACTCATAACCAAAGCATAACTTTAAAAGCCTGATACGGTAATGCACTAAACCAATTTTCAAGATATTTGCAATTGTATAATGGCATAAAAGGCAGATAAACTAACAAAAGGTACAATAATTTTTTTAAATAGTAAAATAATTGCTGTGATAAATAAAGACCAGTGCACAATAACTTTTGTTTGTAAGCATATTTTCAAAATTTGCCAAGTGAATGAGCGAGATGACTATAGATCTAGATCTCACTCATTCTCATTGAAATGTCAAAAACATGTTTACTAAACAAAAGTTATTGTGCGTTGAGCATAATGCTAAAATAAAAAAAATTAAAAACATCAATATCTTAACCTGTTAAGGACGAGTAGGACACCGGTGTCCCAATAACAAGACCATTTTTTTGCCTTTTTTCCCTCTAAATAGTCTGAAGAATTAGTTTTTATTTTTGGGATATTGGTGTCCCATTCGCCCTTACAGGATTAAACAGATTTTTATTAATAGACAAATAAAATGGACAACACACAGCTTTGGAATTGATAATTAGTTAATTACTTAACAGTTCTATCTAAATGCTATCAAATTGCTCGTTAATCAATTTAATAGTATTTAGCCAAACAAGAATTTATAATAGCAATATAGTTCAAGATAAAAGCTCTTGTTCACTAGAATTTATTGAAAAATTTCAATTGAATTTGTGTAGGAGACTTCCTGTGAAAAATAAAACATTATTTACCTTAAAATATTTGGATGGTGAACACATTCTAGAGTTGTAACTTCACGAGAGAGCATTCGAAGTGCCCTAGCATCCAATCGACTCCTGTCCACCACTTTTATGGCTACACTATCTGCAAAAGGAAAAGACAGAGTGGGTTCAAAATGAGCAGAATGCTGTAAACATGGCACAACCCAATCGTACATTAACATTTTCATCTATCTCTCGGAAAATGTACAACGTTGGCAAGATATAATTTACACTTGCTCAATTAGAATTTAATCCTTGGAAACGTTATTTAGAGAATTGCTTTCTACCTTTCTCCCATTTACCATCATATACTCATACACTATGACCAAACACTTCTGAAGAAAATTAATTCTTACGAAACATTCTCACAAAACACGGACATCCTTACGGTAAGGAGAGTGAGAAATAGGAAAATCTCACAATTTTCACATAAATCATCTCCGAAAGATTGGATATATTTTTAGAATCCATATACACACCTAGTTAGAGACTGTATAAAAAATCTCAGCTAAAATTATCGTCTATAGGGACTTTCTCCAGAATAAACTCCACACTGGTAAAAATGAAAGGTTCACTGGGGATCCTTTCAAAAGAATCATGGCCAAAAAGGTTCACTTTCATCAAAGTACTTGTATGAAAATAATCCTTCTTTAAAGAATGCCTCAAGTGATCCAAATAAAGGATCAAACGAAGTGACCCATTGAAAGTTTCGTCAAATCGATCTTTTCAAAAAGATCAACATTCCTCTAGGCAAATCAACAATATTAAAAAAGATAAACAAACAAAAATGTGCATAAGCTATTTACTCCGATGATAGAACAACTATGAAAATTTGAAAAATGTATATTTTAACATATTAACATAAGATATTGGCCAGATAAATGCTCATGTCACAGCAGCGAACCTTTTGAAAGGATCACTTTAATTGCCGCTGCGCATGCGCAATCGACGCGCTGTCAAAAGATCACGCCATCTTTCGACCCAGTGCCAAGCGTGACGCGAGAGTGAAAAAAAGTGACGCGACCACGCGACATGTGCGTTCTTGTTTTGTGACCAATTTAGCCACCTTCATGTGCGGATATTCATCCAGATTCTTATCTAAAGGTAAGTGATAGTGATAGTGATTGTACCCTTGCAAGAATTTGCGTGAAACTTTAGTGAAAATTGGCAACGAATAAGAAGTGGACAGGGTGACATTTTGTACAAGACCAAAAACGCCAAAAACTATGGCGTCATGGTGATGTCGAAAAGAAGGTGATTTTATTCTTGGAAAAAAAAAACATTCTTTTTTCATCACCATCATCATATCTAGTAGATCTGCTATTTTTTACAAAATATCCGACATTGGCTGGCAAACGCAATGAAATAGTGAAAAGCAAGGGTGATTTTAGTGATTTCGCAACTCATTTCGGAGAACTCGAGCCAATCTGGCCAGGGAATCCACGGGAAACCCGGGGAACTCAGGGAACCAGGGAACCCATACATTTTTCCAGGGAACCCGGGAACTCGAGCCACTCTTTGCATATGAATAACCCCTTGGTGAAAAGTGCAATTGTCAGCCGAAGACAATCAAAAATATTAACGGAGTCTTTTTGCCATAATTTTTTGTTTTAAGGTTCTTCCGGAAGCTTCTTTGGCCTTCGTTTCACCGTTTGATTGACCTTTTCTTCGGTTTCAACGTGAGGAAGAGCCCCAGGACTCGATTGTCACAGCGGGTCTTTAGCCTTGGAGATTTAGAAAAATTTTCTTCTGATGGAGTGGGAAATCTTGGATACTGTTTATTTTACATCTGCGCTTTCTGTACCACCTTAAATTATTTCAATATGATTTACACCGTCCACTTCAAAATAACTACTGAATTTTCACGTAAGCTCTTCAAGTTTCAACAGAAAAATCTCAGGGTAAGAATATTTTCTTTTTTTTTAAATTTCAATATTTTGCTGTAATTTTTGCGATCCTTGATCACAACTATTTTAATACTACTGCCTAATCACCCATTGACCTCAATGTACTAGTTTCAAATTAAATATTTACTATTAAAAAAAACGGTTTTTTTAAGAAAAATATTAGATACCACAGGGACGGAAATAAGTATAATTTTAAACCGTAATCTTGAAAAGAACTCAACAAAAAATGAAGAATCGGTAAACAATTATACGTTAAACATATTACCCTCTCATATATTCCAACATAAAATTTTATAATTTTGATTTTTTAATCTTAGTAATTCTTAAAATTGCAATTGAATTTTGCCTGTTAGGCTGGAATTAAGTTTAATTTTAATTCTAAATAATAATAATAATATAATTCTATAATAATAAAATAATTCTAAATAATAATAATAAAAAAATGAGTCTAATTCTAAATAAAGTCAATAAATTTAGCTCTATGGTATTTTTTGATCAATTTGACGGTAATATCTTTCAATATTTGAAGGTACTCCAAGGATCGAAAGCTTTTTACTGTTAGAAGCCAAAAGAACCTTTCTCCTCCAACAGTGTTGCTTTTCAGTGGAAAACAGAACCTTTTCCCCGAAATTTGATCGTGAAACGATGCTTTGATGTTATGTTGATCAAATTGGGAAACTTCTTTTTTTGTGATAATTTTTAGTTTTCATCCCACGATGACCCACCGTCACGAATCCAATTTTAGGACAAAATCATTGGGACATATTCAGCCTAAACAGAAAGCATAATTTTACAATCAAATTTTTGGCGAAAACGGTTTTTCCTCTGAAAAGAGCAACACTGTTAGAGACGAAAAGTGTTTTAATCTCTAACAACAAAAGACTATCGATCCTTGGAGTACCTTTAGAGGCATGCGTAGCGCATTGACAAATTTGACAATTATTTGATAGGACCTAGTCATTTTTTTGTTCTAAGGCCAATCGCCAATCGCCTTCAACACTTTAATTTTTTCTTTATTTGCGTTGGTTAAATATTTTCCCTATTGCATTTCAGCTAAAAATTTTATAAAACTTTATAAAAAGAATTAAAATTTATTATTTAGTTAAAAATTAAAGTATTAAAAGACATTAACCTTAAATTACACTAGAGCTAAATTTATTCAGTTAAATTAGACTTACTTTCAACCTAAAATATAAAATTCTATTTCAATTCTAACAATAAGAATAACTAAGATTAAAAAGCAAAATGTCGAAATTTTATGTTGGTACGAAAGGATATTTTGTCTAACGTAGAATTTTTTTGAGACTTTTTTGTTGATTTTTTTTAGGATTGTGGAGTTGAATTATACTTATTTCCACTATTGTATGAGTTCATACAAGTTAATCGCTAAAATATTCTTCTGTATTTCCCATTAAGAATAATTTTCGAAGTTCATAAAATATTATAATTATAGTTACCATATAGTTTATAATTTCAAATATGCTAAATTTAATTATTATAAAATTACATTTCGGCTTGGAATATTTTGTCAAATGAAAAATGCATAACATAATTAATTTTTAAGGCTTTTAAGAGATATGATACATTTTCTTTTATGTGTTCTATGCGTAAAGGTCTCTATAAACATTATTGACCAATATATTTCTTCAAAATGAATGCGACCATTAAATAAAAAAATATCAATTATTTCATAAAAAAAAACTCGAGAAATTATGGTTTTCAACAATTTGAGATAAAAATTATCCCAAATTATGTTTGAAATTTCTTTAGACCCATACGATTATTTCATTTTGTATGACCAGTTCTTTCTCTGCAAAGTTATTTTTTCGATATTTTTTATACAAATATTTTTAGAGTGGACGACATCGGATAAGGGAGTCTTGAAACCGTCATTTACCGCCTGTAATCACCGATGGAAACAAGGCACTAAACACTATACCTTTGGAAATCATCGCATGCATTAACTAGAAGAATGAAGGAGTTCAACTTTTCTGTGAATGATTCTAACGGGTTTAATATAAAGACCATTCAAACTTTTATAAGAAGGTAGATAACCAGATTTTGAATACAAAAGATGCGTTTTTATATGCATTTGATTTTATTTTAAAAATCCATTTTGCTCTTGATATTGATTTATAAAATGCTACTTAAACTTCTACAAAATTATTCTAAATTATATTTGTGAAATTACTCTCCAAAAGATATTAATTTCTCTATTAAGTCTTTCGCATCTCTTATTAATCTAAATTAAAATTTAAAAAAAACTGATAGTTTTACTAAAATCTGTCTGAGGAATGTACGAAAAAAAGTGTGAAATTGCCTTGTTAATAAAAATTGTATTTAAAAAGAATTTAATATGTTTTTATTACTCTTTGATATTTTTAAAAATTGCAGTGGGTCTAATCAAATCGAAAAGGCGATACATTGAATTGTTCTTATTGATCCATTTCAATGGTTCCCTGATGAACCATTATAAAGGTTCTTCAAAATGAACATTTCAAAGTATCAAAATCTGATACTTTCAGAAAGGTTCAAAGTGATTTTTTTACAAAGGTTCGAAATAAATCTTTTGAAATGATGGATCATATTTGATCCCCCGAAAGGATCGCGAAAAGATCAAAATGAACCTTTCATTTTTACCAGTGCAGGAATAACTTCAAGAATAAGTCTTTTATTTAAATAGGGTCGAAGAAACACCTATTCGACAGAGATCACTTATTAACAATGTCGTCAAAATAATTCAATTCAATTCAATTTTCAATTCATATAATGCTCATTAACTATTGCTTGGTTGCGTCTGCTGCCGACTTATCACGATCGATCTCATCAGGTAAATGTCAGAAACCACTGAATCGTAGTATATGCCAAGATTTATATAGATTTTATAAATTACAATTTCATAAGATGGCGACGTTGCGTGAAGGAAATAATGAAATTTATTAATTGTACTTAAAAAATGCAAGTGATGTGGCCTTTTTGATATTAATCTACTTTTTCCTATAAATATAGATATTCAAATTTCATATCCAAATACTTTAAAAATAGTGCCAATATGTAATGACACAAGGCTTTTAGGTGCTAATAGGTGTTCCTTCAGGTACCGGTCAAAATACCAAAAGGAAAAATCCCACAAAGTCATACACTCAGCTCTTCGTTATCCGGCAATTCGTAATCCGGTTGACAGCTGCCAAACGCTGGCGGTTGATGTATTCAAAACGATTTTTTTCGAAACATGCAGTTTGTCCAGAGTGAATTAATGTGTTATTTTCATTTTATCAAAGTTTTTGACACACAATCGTGCTACAAAATGAAACATAAACACACCACAAAGAAAATTCTGTTGTTTTTCGACAGAAAACAAATTCCCACAGCAGAAAATATAAAACCCGTTGACTAGATTCAAAAAACCTAAATGTCATTTTGTTCCCCAGTCAGCCGGATAACGAAGAGTCGAGTGTAAACGTAAAAATTCAAATAGCCAAAAACCTGAATGGGTCGAAATTACGAAAGACATAAATCCGAAAGTGCCAAAATGTTGAAAACCAAAATTCCGAATTCTTAAAAGTGTTATAGTCACCCCTATGGCCCCTATGTTTACACCCGCGCTTATTGAAGGCCTAGAGAAATTTTCTGTCTTTTCGGAAATTACTCTAAAATTATCCTCCGTATAATTTCATCCCTTACAGGATTTTGACTATTCGGGATTTTGGCTTTTCGATATTTTGGCTTTCAGAATTTTGGCTTTTCAGAATTTTGGCTTTCGGGATTTTTGTTTTTCGGGAAATAGGCTTTTTCACGATTTTGCCGTCCTGAGGCTTCTGGATTTTGTCTCTTCGGTCTAAGGTGAGAAGTTAATTAATTCAATTAATTGCGAAGATAACCACAATATCTTTTGAAAAGCAATCTCTTCTTTTCTTCAAAGTTCTTTGCATTTTTACACCATACGGTTAAGAAAATAACAATTCTTGAAGTATTTGTGAATTCTTGAAAAATTTCTTCATGCCATCCACTTTAAATCACGTGCCTATTTTCTCTATTTTATCTCTCCATCATTGTGTGAAAAAAAGGTTTCATTTAAATTCAAGTCAGCAAAAATGCGCAACTGAAACAGGGAATTTCTTTGGTGTGAAATAAAAACGTAATTCTCCTCCTGAGGATGCAAAGATGGAGAAAAGTCAGAGAATTGCCACCAGATAGTAAAATCAAGAAACAAACAAAAACAACGCAGAGGGACCTAATAAAGTCACTGAAGAATCTCAAGGATCTCAAGAGAGTGATTCTATTTCGTATAGAGAGCCAAGAGCAACAAAAAAAAAGAGATGATAAATAAAAGTGGGAGATTATTTGCAGTAAAATTTACAAAAGTGACTTGGAAATTTGTGTGTATATATGAGGATTTTGAAAAAGAGAAAATAATACATAAAAATATATTCCTTGAAAATTTCTATCAATATTCTCTTTTGACTATGAATCAATTTGGTGGATATAGGGGTTTTATGGAAAAATCCATTGAAGAATTGTATACGTAAAAAGGATATCCATAAATCCTTGAGTCAACAGAGAGAGAGCGAAACCCAGGGTATCCGGAAAATTCCACAAACAGCAATTTCCCACGAGTATATTTCCCATATCTATCTCACATCGACTGGAATAATTGTTTTACAAAATGCACACAAGCAAAAAGATTTTCTTTTCACAGCCCCGTCGCTAAAAATTCCAACCATATAGCATGTGCAAAATTTTTCCTCACTATGCAAATTTGTCAAATTTATTATAAAAAATATACATCACTTCACATACCTCTTGTTAATTGGTGAACAGCTAGTTTGACTTTAGAAAAATTGCCTCTTCCAATGTCTTTGCAGAATTTGTACATTCCAATCCTTCTCCCCAGTGCCACCTTAAAAAAAAAACAAAAAATAAAATGTAAAGTTTATTGCCAAGTTTCCGGTCACTTTTCTTTTTCTTTCCCCTTCTTCTAACCCACAATCATATGGACTCTACCTTTAACAAGTTACCTTCCAATTTGGATGCAACATGGAAATTTTCCACATTTTTCCCTCGCAAAGGCATGAGAGGGAAAATTCCGATTGTAACTAGAGACGAGCACGATGAGTGAGAGAGAAAATGGACAAATTAGCGAGCAAAGAGTGAAAAATTCCAATAAGCTTCCGTGCATTTAATGACTTTCGGACATGTGCTTCTAATTCTATTTTAAACGACTCAGCAAGAGGGGTAGGAAAACCCACCCAATTATTGAAATACAAGGATGAATAAAAGCTTTCTGCCTGTGTCATTGAAAAAAAAAAAACATTTCCAATCGCAGAATAAATGATTTAAAAAAAGAACTTATACCATTTGATTGTGATTTTACACAAGAAAATCAATGTATTCATTAGTTTTGTAATTATACTTGGAACATTTTATCTCGACAGAAGTATACCATTATGTTGAAATTTTACTCATTTAATTTATATTTTACTTATTTAATTTATTGAAATATTGACTAAAATGAGATAATTCGTTGAAAATTCTTCAATTCAATTTTTATTGACATAATGTTTAACCGAAATATAACTCTGTAATCAAAAAAATTCTAACCAGTTAATTGTTTAAAAAAATATATAAAAACTTCCTTAAGATTTTTCTCGTTATTCCTCAAAGTTTTTCTTCCCGAAATCCAATAGGTTTGTACGTAACAGTTTTAAAATCAAATTTATTTAAAGTTTCCATTAACTAGAAGAACCTATTAGCCCAAACTCTCCTAGTTGAAATATTAATTTCCAATTTAGCATAATTTCCCAAATAGCACATCCAATCAATCTTCCATGTCCGGGTTAAGTGAAGCAGGAAGAAAGGATTTTTAATGTAATTTGAGAAAGGGGTGTACTTTAAAATCCATTTCGATCGAATTTTCCTCTTTCCTCCAACAAACACCACATCATGCCCATCCAAAAGCTTTTGAAACGGAAAGCACTCAATGGCGATGTGGATTAATGGAATATTAGTCCTGCTTTCAGGGCTATAGAAGGGTTTCTTGGGGAGGAAAGGTAGAAGGAGTCAACATGAGTAATTCGCGATGCATCGAAATTTAATGGTTGCCCACGTCATGGGTGCTTTCGTGCCAAAGGAATATCAAATCAAGGAAAGTGTTCACAAGTTTACCGACAAAATACTCTACACCACTCTGGTGTCTTCAGACGTGGTGTCCAGATGGTTGTGGAGTCAAAGTTTGTGGTCAAGGACGGCTATTGATTGCTCGATGGAATTTCACCCATTTACCAACCTTCCCAATTGAGGCTTACCATCAGCACCATACCCCTTCAATTTAGCGGACGATACCAATTTCTCATTCTACTATGTTATTATTTTCATACAACAGACTTTCGTGTAAGAATATCCTTCCTTATGGAGAAATCTTTATCCCATACCTTTACTATAAATGCAGTACACAGCAGAGCATACCTCGGTTATTTGACAACCGGGACTAGCACTAGTTCGGTACTCGAGAAACATGATATTCCCAAAAATAAACCCTAAATTTAATGGAATAAACCTTTTTGGTCAATCAAATCAAAAATCAAATTGGTCAGTAATATAAAGTCAGCAGAAAACTTAAAGGAGTTTCCTAAATTAGAAGGTCAAAAAATCGTTTTTTTTTTATTGCTTAAGTCTATTGATGAACAATATATCTCAGAATTTTACCACTAAAATTTCATAAGTCAATTTGAAGTATTTTAGAACCCATTTTTTAAAATGCATTTTTTTAAAGAACTGAATAAAACCTTCGATTTCACGATTTTCTTTGATTTGTTTTAGTTTAATTACTAAATACCTTTCATGAAAATTATTATTAGTTTGATTCTTTTTACACAACACGAGTTGCATATTTCCCGCCAATTAGGAGTTTGTCTGATGAAGCGCTACAGTCAACACCTCATTACTGTGTTATCACACTTGCACATTAAAATTTTAATATGATTCACATTAATTGTCGCTGGTGAGAGTCCAAAAGTGTATTTTGTGTGTTTGAATCATTTTATATTCAAAATTTGATCTATTTGTTGATAAAAAGGTAGACTTGGCCCGCAAAATTTGATATAAATTGATTTATAGCATTAATGCGAAAAATTATATAATGCGATTTTCTCTTTAATTTTTTAATGTGAAGAATATTTATGCTTTAGGTAAATTTAAACTTATTTTTGCAGGCTAAGTCCACTTCTTTATCAATAAATAGAAAAACCCCAAATATTAAGTGACTCAAAGAAACAAATAACATATTTGGCCGCTCACAAGCGACAATTAATGTGAATCACATTAAAATTTTAATGTGCAAGTGTGATAACGCCGTTTGTCTGTCATTTAACGTATGTTTTATGAAAAAAAAAATTATAAAAGTACTTTAAGTGCTCGAACTCGTAACTTAGATGCTATACCTCAAAAGTACTTAACCATCATTTACCATATCTTATTCAAGTTCCTTATAAATGTCCAATTTATTTATTAAGGGAAAAGCCTAGTGTTCACGACTTGAAGGATTACACAGAGTTTTTCCATCTGGCACTGGACCCTTTTTCTTAGATTTACCGGTTCAGAACCTATTTCAATCAATTTATAAATCACTCCAAAATATCGCCCTAAATAGCTACAATTTCGAACAAAAACTAATTGTCGAATATAAGCCGGTTCAGAACCAATTTGAACCGGTGAAATTCAATTCTTTATGTTTACAAAGCCTGTAAAAATTGCAATAGGGAGCCTTTGGCTGATAACTTTACGTGGTAAATTTTTTTTTAGGACTTGAAATAGCAATTCCAAAACCCTTATACGGGCTTCAGACTTAAGGCTTAGCCATAAGGCTTAATTTCTCTAATTTCTTATTAGTCGAAAATTATTGGAAAATTTTGACTTAGAAATGGGCTATTAAGAGAAAGTAAGGTATTTGAATCAGAGGAACAAATAAAATTGGTTGTTATTTAGGATTTTGAGACCTTCGAAAACTAGGCTAAACCTCTAGTCTGAAGACGGTCTTAAGATCTTAATGAAACTCGATCGAGAATCATAGAATTTTCTCAGCTTGAATTTGTGTTTCTTAAAGTCTTCCATTGCTCTTTAGTGTTTTACTTTCTACTACGGGTTCCTCTTTCGACCCCCTAGGTACGCTTCTGACACTATATAATGGAAAATATACTCATCATGGTCATCATGGAGTTCAATTTTCCCAACTATCCCACAACGATGCTCTTGAACTTTTTCATTCACCTCCCAAGAGAGAATGATAAGATACTGAGGCAAAGAAAAAACTTCTTACAAATCCCAATCACAAGCTTCCATAGCAATACCCTCTCTTTCAGGAAGATTCAGTGTCACCAGAGTGGGTGGAAATGGAAGCCCTACTAGTGGAAAGGAGTCTGATGGATGATCCAGAAAGTTTTACTTTCTTTCCCATCAGTTTGAGGAAAGAAGCCAGCAAAAGCGTTCTACCCAGAAAATTTGATGAGATTTCTTGCAGCCCCAGACCCCAGACATGCTTTCCTTCACATAAATCCTATCAGGAAGATCTTAGGGTATAATTTCGGAAAATACTTTATGTTTTGTACAAAATTCCCATATTGGTAGCTCAATTTTTTTTTTGCTGCATCAATATAAGAGTGTGAATGTCTTATGGCACTTAACCTTGTAAGAGAGAAGTTTGATTTTATGGTTTGAAAAGAAATTTGTAAGAAAAGTTTAAGCAATTTATATCAAAAATTTCAGAATGGAAAAAAATAAGTAATATCACTCTTGTGAAAGGGGAAGAGCAATGTTGTTTTTCAGATTAAAGTAATTTTTAAACGAGTATACGACATATCTCAGTATTGAAGACATGGAAGATATATACAAATGAATTTAAGAGATTGTTTTGACACATGTCTATCACATTTAAGATAGAAAATCAATTTAATAAATCTTCCTCGAAAAAAGAGATTTCTATGTATAGTTGCTTTTTTCGCCTCACAATATAATAGAGTTGTGTTCTTTGAACTTGCCATATCGCTATTCCCATTCCTTTAAACCATGTTGTTTTAGTTTCGGGTCAAGCAACAAAAACAATTTATTGAGCCAACAATAGGGGTACCTAGAGCAAAATGTGACAAGCAACACATTTCAAAATTCAGTATCTTTTAAGACAGAAGATGACGAGGTTTTAATTAACATCCACAAATATCAAATATTTATATAGGATTCGAATATGGAATACTGAAATATTAAAAATTTGAACCTTTTCTCGCAGAAAGTATCAATTTCGACTAACATAAGTATTTTCCGATATTTATGGATTAGTGTTTTTATCGTAATTTCCGAATCAGGCATAAGATTTTCGAAAAACTTTAATTTCAATTTCAATATCAATTTATTAATAATGCTTTTGAGAACCTGCTCTTGAAAACAAAAAATATAAAATATAAAAATTTGTCAGAAAGCAATTCTAGCGTCCACTGCCATCTTAGCATTAGTGAGCAACCTCCAAAGCCAAACGGTGGAAATGTTCTTTCTCAAGTTGTATAAGTTATCTGTAAGTATCATTTGAAATAGTCTTTCTGACATTTTAGGCAAAAGGAAAAAAATGAAACTAAGACGCCAAAAAGGTTTGAATAAGCCGCAGTTCTCCTTTCTAGGGAGTTCATTCCAGGGAGTAACTCCATCAATAAAGTGAGAGTTCCGAAAAATACTCATGGACTCAGAAAAAGACATTCAGATATCTAGACTTACGATATTTGAGAACGCAAGATATGAAATCAACAGTTTGTGACTGCAGGCAGAGTGGCAGGGATCAAAAGGATGGAGATTGAAAATATAACGAATGCAATTATATAGAATGGGAAGGAGCAGGGCAAGAATTAATAGCATTCGAACATCCTAAAGAGTGAAGTACTGATGCCTTCTTATAAGGGTATAAAGGGAAAATTTATTTCTTTTACTTATGTCAGAAACATGGATTTCCCAGACCAAGGAATCATTGAAGATAATTCCATGATTTTAGGCTTTATGGATATAAGGTATAACATTATTGCCATTGAGGTGAAGAGGAAGTGGATCAGAACTAAAATTTATTTTTTGAAGATAACTATATCTTTCACTCATATAAATAGGTATTCCATCGGTATGAAAAAATGCGTGGTAATTTTATCTCGAAAGTGATTGAACAGACTTCTGTTCGCTTGGTACGTAAGCCCAAGAAGTTTTGTTTTTATGCACAGAGAGCGACAATCAGAACAAGTGACTCCCAACTCACAATTCAACCCAAATAGAGACAGGAAAAAATCCCTGCCTCCACCCAGGCTTGAACTAGGGGCCTTTCGCAGTCTAGGCGAATGCTCTACCAACTGAGCTATGAAGACACTGGCTCTGACTGAGAGAGCATTCGCCTAGACTGCGAAAGGCCCCCAGTTCAAGCCTGGGTGGAGGCAGGGATTTTTTCTTGTCTCTATTTGGGTAATTTTATCTCGACTGAATTTTACGCTACTATGTAAATTCTATGTAAGGTTTTCAATTCAAACTATGCACCCACATACTCTGTTTTCGAACATTTCATATTAATTTTTCCCATATTCCTTTAATGAGTATGGCCGATCTGTGGCAATATATTTTAATAACTTAATGGTCACAAGCACCAACGGTCGAAGGGAGAGTACTTTCCATGTGCGAAGCATGAAAGCCTTCCCTTATACCAATTTAACTTAAATTTAGAAATTACATGTATGTAATGTAAGGCATGTTAAAATTCTAACAATTTATTTCAAACATTTATACAGAAAAAGTCTATAGCACATTAATATTTTAACAATATTAGTCATCAAAATGCCATTAAAAGATAGTATAATGATAGGGTAAGCTCAATCACATTTTATGAAATTGATCAAAATTTTATGAATTGATAAACTCACAAAAGAATCAAAAAAAAATTATTTACAAATAATTACGGTAGTTGTTTTTATAATATCAGAATATTTCATTTTTTAGTACTTCTATAGATGAAATAGTGATTCGACTTCGCGGGAAGTTCAAATTTGAAAAAACTTTAACCCTTTAAGGATGATTGGATCATCGATGACCCAAAAATGAAACTTTTCCTACGACTATCTAAGTTTATGTTTTGCTCAGAAAACTCGCAAAAAAAATTTCTGACCCCATATTTTTGACCCTCTCGTCCTTAAAGTAACCTTTCTCATTGTGAAAATTCGCGATGCTTTCCATGGACCGCGAAAATCCACGAAAAATTTCGGAATAAATTCTTTGGGGTTGCGAATATCCGCGAAAAATTACGGCTCGGCTGACTCGAAAATGGTGACTGATCGTATCAAGGATGTTCAAAATTCAAAACAAGTACATTATTGTAAAGGATAGATTGATCTCAGGATAATAAAATCGAAGTATTGCTATTAAATATGATTAGGAAAGAATAACATATAATCAGTAGATTATAGAATTGCAATGTCTTAGAGTTGGAGCAATGAAAGCCGATTGAAATGGAGAAAATTACAAGTATATAAAACAGAAATTTTCATCATATGGCTTCAATTCAATCATGTTTTTCAAACGCACCGTACTTAAAATCTTTCTCCTGACCACGTTCATTTCTCAATTTTCTTTTAAAAGTGTAATAAAAGAATAGATAATCTATTTGAATGATTTTAATAGTTAATTTTTTTTCTATTTTGTGGCTTTCATTTGCAGTCCTTTTATAATATCTATGTGAAGAGATTTGAATGTGTTAAATTGATTGAGGATTATGGCACTGTAGAATGCTCAGTTAGCTTAAGGAATCGCACAACAACTTATCTCCAGGGGAAACTTATTTCGAACTACGATGCTAATCCTATTATCAGAATTATTGTCAATTACAAATTTTCAAATGGTATGTATCGTAAATTTTTGATTGATATCACCGAGGATGTATGTGGATATCTTGCGGGAAAGAAATTGGCTCCAGTGATAAATCTCTTTTGGAATTCTTTAAGAAATTCTACTAATTTCAGTGGATGTCCAATCAAGAAGGTAAATTAACAAACCTGGAATTGCTCGTCTATAAAATAAATTTTTTACCCTTTCTCCCTTATTAATTGATTGTTTTTAATATTTTTATTAAAGGATGTCGAATATTATATAAAAGATTTTGTATTTGATGCATCAGACTTTCCACCAGGAGCAATTTCGGGCCAATATCGTGTAGATATCATAGGAACAAACACTATTGATAAAAAGGCGACGATTTTAATACAAGCTTATGCAGATGTAGTGAGCTTACTATAAATATATTATTATGTTAAGGTTAAATAAATAATTGATAGAGTGTAATATTTTAGTGCAGAGGAAATTACATGTTACAATGGGAGACAATTTGGATTTTATCAAAATACTGTAGGGGAAAGTGCCCATGTTTGATACTGTAAAATGATGTCCAAGGTTTGTGATTATTTTCTGATTACCACACAAACCGGAGCGATTCTTCCATTATGACAAAAAAATGTATCACTTATTAGGTTCATAATCCCACCTCAAATAGTTCTTGGAAATCCTTAGATTTTCCTCAAGAAGAAAATGGAAATTCAGTGGCGATTTTTATACAAGTTGGGTCCGGGGCCTTCCTGTATAATATTTGATTCAACAATTCGGAGGCCCATTTTCACTGTATAAATTTCACCGGATACAAAAAATTGCACATCAATATTTAGACGGAACTCTAATCTATCTGCTAAAATCGTTTGTACGACTGGTTATTAGTTTTAAAATCACTTTTATGTAATTTTTCTAAGCCGTGTTTTTATGACATTAGGGCACTAGCGAAAACTATTTTTTCACTTTGAGTCCATGAAAATGTCATTCTGCAACCTTAAAATTCAGGCAACAGGGTTGAAAGTTATGTCAATTGTCGATAAAATTAGAGGATTACAAAAGGTGTAATTATGAAAGAATCACATCCAATGATAGAGTTGCCACATTTAAATTATCATTCATGGACATTTCTTAAAATATAGGATGGACACAGGTAGAATTTATGAATTTGTATCCACCCACAAAAAACAGTGTCCCTAAGTAAAAATATTTTTACATAAATATTAATACTGATGAACCCTCTATGTGCCTATGATAGCAGTTCTCCTGAACAGCGACATTAATTAAGAAAAAACTTATGAAATATCGTGTATCAAAATTACAGTTTTGGACCTATTTTTGATTTTTGCTTCCTGAAACTAGGAAAAAAGAGCTAGGATCCTATTTTTTTCAGGAAGTGTGAGACTTAGTACTAGCTATTAAAATATATTGCTATGAGTCACAACTATTGATTAACGTAGGAAAAAAATAGTTATTATCAAGCTTGAACAGTATCAAGCATGGGCACTTTCCCCTATCTTATTTTTGTGAACAATAAAAAATAACAAAGCATGTCTAATCGTAGTCCTTCAGGACTTTTCTTGAAAGACCTGGTCACGTCTGGAGTACAAACGTTTCTGGAGAAAGAACTGAGGTATCGACAAGCGGTTTTCGGTAAATATTAAAGGTTGATGTGCGACAAGAAATTCATGATGTCAAATATATCCCATCCGCTATTTTGGAACACCCTCAAAATTTGTTTTCTCAATAACTATTTAAAAGAAGATTTTCCAATATTCTGAGTTAATGAACTTCGCCCCTATGGCATGGATTCAAGCTTAAAGTTTAGTATGTTATAGCTATAGCTGCATTTTATATCTATATCAAATACATCAAATATTGCACAAGTGCCTCGGTCGCCGCTGACTCTATACTCAAACGTGAGAGATCATACTTCAAAAATAGATCGGTCTCTATTTCCGGTTTTATAGCGCCTATCGCACCTATAAATTCCTAAAGGTCTTATGGGTCTTATCCTCTGAAGTCTAATATCTGATTAAAAAATCGCAGTGTTCGGTGGTACCCCAATTTCCATAGTATAGATTTGGTGCATTTCAACTTCATAATTATTAACCCTATAACGGTGTTTTCTTTAATATGCGAAAAAAAAGTTCTAATACAATGTTTTCTAGGATAATTATGATCCAATAAAGTCGAAAAAACATGCATTCTTCATTATCTTTTTTAGTTTAGTCGCTAGGTGAGAAAATATTATATAAAAAATTTTTGAAACTCTTTTTGCTTCTAAAAATCACATTTTTAGTTTTTTTTTCAAATTTTTTAAATAAAATATACAAAGTAGAATGACATATCTTTCAGTAAAAAATAAATTTATTTTAGTCAGGTAACTTTAAATCGGCATTTTTATGGAAATTGGAAATTAGTTTTTTTGCACTAATATTCTTATGTTGCTTTGTTGCCACACAAAACTGGGAATAGCAACAAAACGAAGAGTCAAAATGAGTTCAAACTTTCAAGAGATGTTTACAAGAGTATTACCGAGGACACTATAGCACTTTTTAATAAATTATACCTTTATTGTCGCTGTAAATGTGATTTTTGTGAAGACCGCCTGGAGGCGGTCTTACCCGTTAGAGGGTTAAAGAAATTTATGAGCATAGAAAGGATTTCAAATGAACTGGAGTATTTATATTCAGATTATTCCAATTCTAACACAAAATTATGAAAATTTAAATATTTTGGGAAAATGCAAATATGAATAATTTGGATAATGTCGCAGTGCGCAGTGGATTTTCTCGTAAACCTCTCTAGGGATTTTTTCGCCAACCATTGTGAATTAAATTAAAACTAGGAATGAATATCATTAGAGCGAAACTTTATGAAGTGCACTTCATTATTGCACGAGATTTCCCACATTGCATATTAAACTTGGCATAAGAAAATTCTATCACTTTATACCATACCTCCCTGGGATAAAATTCTGAGCACAATATTGAAAATTAATCCTTTAAATATACAGAAATCTTTTAGTATGGATTTTATATTGATTCAGCTGAAATTATTAAGTCATTAAAGATTAAAATGCAGTAATATTTGATGAAGATCTTCCTTTCGATATTGCGAAAATGGAAGAATATTTCATTTTGACATCTATTTATTACATCTAGAAAGGTCGTATAATGCCTCGGGAAAATCCAGGAAAACCACCACGGAGTAATGATTGAGGGGCCATCGTAGAAAAAGTCATAATTTTTATATGACTGGAGCAAAGATGTAAGGTGTCACATCATATTTATAACGTTGAAGGAAAAGACATTGCTTCCTTTCAGAGTAATCTGTCTTCCCATTAATTTTTTTTCGCAATCTCGCAACTTTTTCGACATTTATACCTTGAATTTACTATATATTAGTTTATAAATTATTTAATAGCAAGTTTGCTGTATATGAAACTTCCTATTTGAGTGTTCATTTCCTCAGGAGCTCAAGTAAAGAAATATAAATGGGAAAACTTCGACTGAGGCATACAAATAAGACAAAAAGGGAACACAAGTGCTAAAAATTTAATCATAGCACGATACAAAGTGAAGATTGTAAGAGAAAAGGCGGAAAAATAGGTCAAATGTTTCTTCTTCCAATTTCATTCTTCGCAATGATGACGAGAAAATTTTTGAACATTCTCAGCGAATTGTTCTATCAAGTGCTCTCATATAGCTTGCCTTTATCTTCTCCTTTTTTTCACACCCACACACACCCATCCTTGGATAAATTACAAAGTGAAATGCGCTTGTTCTTAACCTTAATTTATATTTTCCGCAACTCTTTTTACTGGTTCATAGAGAGAGAATTCTTTCTCAGCCATAAAACATTTTACTGGGGGTTGGAAAGTTCATGGTATCACGGCTTCATCTAATAACATTGTTTGATCTTTTTTCTGAGTATTTACATCTTCGACCGGTGTATAAGGATTTTCAGGAGCTTCCTCCTTTTATTGTCCATTGCAGTATCATGGAACAATTTTAGGATAGACACAGCAATAAAGGGGCATCTAAAGAATTTATAAGTTATGGAATGCCTGAACCTTATGGATTTCGCTAAAGGAATACATGGACCACTAAAAGAGCATATTTTCTCTATATTTGATTACATGAACTTAAAAAGAAAGCAGTAATACAATCCGTTTTTTACAGAATTTCTCAATAATCTGGAGCTAAAACGGTCAGAGATATCCACTCCCGGCCTTCAGTGACCCGACCCCTGATAAAAAGAAACATTATCTCCAGAAGTTTCTTCCCTTTTCATTTCTACTCCTACCCCTAGGGGCATGACATTTCCTATGTTTCCCATATGTTTCTAGCGAGCCGAAAAAACTTTGGAGTTCATACGGTGTTTTCTGTCATTGTGGAATGAATTAGCAAAAAATACAAATACAATCTAAAAGCCAATTTAATATGGAATGGGCAACCGAAATCCCCAAATTGGCAACCTACGTACTTTCGGAGATATCTCGTGAAGTGTGTACGAAAACAGGGAAAAATTTACACTAAAACTGGTCGCACTTTTGAGAGCTAATATCAACCCCCTGCCTACCCCCCTCCTTCCCTTCCAAAAACATATTTTTAAGTTCATTTCGAAAACGGCTCCTACGGTTTCCCTTATTTTCGGATGTATTTTGAAGGTATCTCAGGCGTATTATTTCGTCCATACATACATACTTAACATATGACCGAAAAATTTTCAACATCGAATTTTCCAAGCAAGTGAATATCACTATTTTTGACCAAATATGTCTTAGCCCAGGATTTAACAGAGGTCCTATAAAAAGTTAAAAGTTATTACCCACTTTTTGTAAAAGATTGTTAAAATTCAGATTAGATTATTGAATTTAAACTAATTTTTGCAGTACTCAAACTTTAATGCAAGATGTCAAGAAATTTTAGTTTTAATACTGTACTTTAAAAACCTTAACGTTTCTTGAGACTCTGAGTACCCAAAAGAAAATATAGGTGTTGTGGGATTTGTTTTCTTTGAATTATTTGGAATCTAACCGATTAGAACCGATTTGTTGAATCGATTGAATCACTTAAAAGATTCCCTCTAAAATATCTTAAGAATAAAGCAGTTGATATTTGGACAAATATTACTTGTCTGTTCATGACTGGTTCATGACCGGTTCGTAACCGATTGGAATCGGTTCATAATTGTCAGAAATTCTAAAACCCTTCCAACGAGCCCATTATATGATATCATTCGGTTGAGAAATACTTACGCTCTTTAGAGGTGTTTAAACCTCTGACCTTGAAAAACCGTAATTAGGTATGACTCAACATGTCCTAGACACACTTACGACTTAAGCCGATAGACGACTTAGTGGACAATTATCGAAATGTAGTTTAATCATTACTTCTAATTTAATTACGTTAAGCCGTCTCTTGGCTAATCCTCAGGTCTGTCAAGGCCCTTAGGAATGACTCGTATTTTTGGTATTTTTGCTTATACTACGAATGCTGACAGAAAAGCAAATGCAGTTAGCACAGTTACTGATCCAACCGACGCCGACGATATAGTACATCCTTTGTACGATATTTATTTCACTTCAGGAAGCTTCCGTGACAATTAGAATATTTCAAATATTATCCGCATCGTTCGGATATGCATAACTCATCTAAAATGTTAACAATAAGTAATTGAAAAATTCAAAATCTGAATTTAAATATTTAATTAGATTAAACAACTAATATGCTCATTTTCTCTTTCTTCCAGCTACAAGAGGTGGAAAACACTTATCTTTCCCAAGCAAATTGCATTATATTGCAAATGAAATAGTTTAAAATCCAATAAAACTTTTGATGAATCGATGTTGAGTGAGTTTGTAAAAGGTTTTAAGAAGTTTCTCGGTAAAAGTCTCTTCAGTTTAATACCCACTCCCAAAGATGAGATAAAATATTATAAGAAAAGTGTCTTTTGATCTCTTACCTCTTCTGCGAATCTCGGTTCATTCTGGAGTGCCTGAGTGAGTCGCTGATATGGTGGAGTAGAGAGAGGTGGAACTATTACGGGCAGGTCAGTCTCCAGGGCGATTGTTTCCGTAAACTAGTCACAAGGGGTTTCAGGTTTACACCCTTTTCCCAAAACCCTCTTTGTCTATGCAGAATAGCCCATTTCCGTGCAATTCGTACGATGTTATCTGCTACCTTTGAATACCATTTCACCACCAAAAACAGCCACACGACGCTCCTGACTTCGATGTGGCCCAGAAAGTAGATTGAAAGAGAAGAAGAGAAAAACCGATTTAGGAAGTTATCATCAAAAATCATGCTGTGACAATGGTTCTTCATTAAATAGCAGAGTTCCTTATTCTACTGCCTCAAATTGAAGAGGAAATGTCCAATTTTCCCAATTGGATACTATTTTTTTTTATGTCTTTGCCAAAATCTTACCTCAATTCTCATCCAAATTTACCTTAGATAACATACCCCTTGCATTCCAGAAATAACTATTCTTAGAATTGCAAACGTCGAAAAACAATTTTCGAAAAGATCTTTTCAAAAATTGTTTACCAATATCGATTTTTTTCAGGGTATACCTTCGGGATTTTTGGACATTCGAATACTTTCTATCCTTTCTATAAATTGTGAATATTTACATTTGAATACCAGAATCAAGAAGATTTAACTCATATTTGTAGAAGAATTCCTTTTATTGTTCTACTTAAAGAACACCCTATAGAAGAATTTAAAGTATGCGCGGAAATATTTACTTTCGAAAGAGAGTCACGATTTTCTGTGGATTTTTCCATTCCTTGCCAAATAGCGTGATTTTTTTCTCTTCCACGAAATCATAAAAGGTGCAATTTTCCCTCGCAAGTAAGTTTCCCCATAAAACTCCATATCCCTCCCCCCTGATCCATTGGCACGAGTTCATGGCCAAAGTCACTTATACTTTTCCTCATAGTCAATGTTTGTGATACAACAGGAAAATAAATCAAATTCAATTAAATCATTAAGACATTCCAATTATGCCGCATGTTTTCGACAAGGAACCAATTTGCACCTCTAACCACCTCCCCATTTAATGGGTCTTAGTAACAAAGTTTTCCAACCCAGCACAGTATAAACGTCTTTTTTAACCCTCTCACAGCACCTATCGCTGCGTTAAATTTCATTCATTATGTGATTTAACAAATTCTCTCTAATATTAGTTTATCTCGACGTCTGAAGTCAAAGGGGTTTGGTAAGGGAAGGTGCTTTCTGGCGCGTACAAAATGAAATTACATCTGAACCGACAAAATTTTACGGTTTCCGCTATGTTCGGTTGAAGAAAACGAAAGAAATGGGGATGAAATCCAACGATTAAAGTATGAGAATAAAAGAAATAGAAAGCTCTATATACATAACAAAAGGAATCCCCAACAATTCCTGTGCTCAGCATGTAAACAGAAACATTATTGTTGGTTCTGTGAATTAATTAACCACACACACTTGAAAAAACCCATTATTTAGCACCCTTAAAAACCCCAATACTGTTCTATGGAGCAAATCTGGATACATTGTAGAGGTGTAGAACCATCCAATTAAATATCTTTTACTTGTTGAAGAAAATTCACAAGGATTTGTAGGGTTTTATTTGAGATTTTCCCAAAGAACAATGTTTATTATACAATTTGTAAGGTTAAAGAGCTTTTGGAAATCGCTGACTCAATATACAGGGTCATAACACTAGCCCCTAATTCATTTTGGGAAGGAAAAATTTTAAAATTTATTAAGAAGAAATTCTATAAATTAACTCTTTCGTCTCTTTTGGGACTCTGAGTACCCAAAGCAGCATATGAATGTTCTGTGAAAAACAATGTTTTTTAATTATTCAGAACTGATAAAAATCCGATTCTTGTGGATGATTACATACTATAAGGATGTCCAAATATAAGACATTTTTTGTAGGACCTCAATTAATTCCTGAGCTTAGATATTTTTGATTAAAAAATGGTGAAATTGGCTTGCAGCATATGCTGCGGTCCGGAAAGAGTTAAACCCCTACCCCTTCTGGTAAAAATAAAAGGATCAAATTGATCCAAATTTGATCCTTTTGGGTAAAGTGTGGTATATTTGAAATATGACTTTCCTCAGTACTAACTCCCGGCATTATGCACTTCGGGATTATGCACATACAATTATGCTAGTTTGCCTACCATTGGGAGTCAATTTATGAAATCATTTTAAAAATAGGGGAAGTAGGGCACCTTTGAAATTGAGATTTTTCTCCTATGTGTAAGTGGAACTGAGTCAGGGCCTCGAGTGGGTCAGTGGATAGAGTAGTAGCTCTATGACTGCGAGGTCTGGGGTTCAAAGCTGAGCAGCAGCAGAAAAAGATTTCTCATGCCATATCGGCTTTGAATTCGTCCAGTGAATGAATGAATAGTAATGTCAATGGTGCATATTGGCAAAAAAGTGAACCGCCTAAAAACAATAGAGGCTGGTACGAGAACGAGTTTCGATGTGAAAGTGGTACTTCAATCGATACAAATATTCGCTGTCACTGATCCCAAACACACACCGAGAAGGGATGCTGTGACATAGTAACGGCACTGACTGCTCGCAGAGCTGTGATATAGAGCAGCTACCCGTATCGGGGGATAAGATAGAATAGGAGTGGGGAAGCATAAGGGGCCCAATTGGTGGCCTGGATGCATCGGAATATCCGAAATGGAGAACTGACCCCTGGCAAAATCTTATCTTATCTTAAGTGGAACTGAGCCATATCAAAATGTGATTTAACTTCTCAATATGTTTGTGCAGCTAAATTATATCACGATAAGGCTAAATTTTAATTAAAAATAGGTGAAAAATTTCAATTTCAAATGTGCCCCACTTTCAAAGGTGCCCCACTTCCCCCTACGCCTGAATGTATACTATTTTCTGATGCGGGAAATTTGAAAACACTGCTTATTTTTCAGAATAAAACTTTGATTTCTTTTATTAAGGTGAAAATTTTAAATATTCTAATAATTTATTGAAGAACTCTGGGCAAAGTGTACTGTTTGTTGATGAATGTCTTTTAAAAAGCTTAATGTTTCTGCTCTGACTACTTTTACTCCGCGCAAAATTTGTTCTACGGCCGATTTACAGTGCTGTCTCGCTATATGCACTGCACAGTTTGGGTACTTTTTTTGACAGTTCTCTTTCTGAATATACACAACTTTTTTTGAAATTCCCAACGGTTTTTTTCTTTCTTTTAATAAATTATCATTTTTTATTGTTCTAGAATTTCCCGTGTTATTTTAAATATAATATGAGACAGAAAAAATAAAATTAAGAAAATTAAAAACAAGAAAAATTAGTTACGAAGAAAACAATTTTTTTATTACTATGTCAAAATGTAAACAAATTGATTTTGAATACAACCGACACAAAAGCTGTGCATATAGAGAGTGTGCATATAGAGAGACAGCACTGTATTCGAAAGAAAGCCCCTGCAGATATGCAATTTTTCTCTATGCATGGTACCATTTCATTACCATTACATAATGCCGGGACTGAGTGTAAGGCCGGCTTCAGACTTAAGGTTTAGACCAGTTGAAGATGATTTCGAAATTCAAAATTGTAATCAATTTTATTGCTTTTTCAAAATTTAATAGATCACTTGCCTATGTTGTCCAATCTTAAGTGATAATTTTCCAAGAAATCTTTATTGATAAGAAATTAGAGCAGTTAAGTCATATGGCTAAGCCTTAGGTCTGAAGCCCGTATAAGAAGTTATCAAATTTTACTGATTTTTAAGGGTTTTAAAAATGGATCAATATTACGATCCATTGATTTTCCTTACAACAAAAAGATGACACATCACGTGAGACTTTTCGAAATTCGAACAGAAAACATTTCAGCCACCATGCAGACGAAACGAGAAGTAAAAATGTCTTTTGTCTTGGTAAAACCTCTGCTATGAAGGCTCGGTATGCCTACAAGTAGACTTTCTGTTAATTAAACAATCACATAGAATCTTAAGCTTTTGATTAATTTATATTATATTACTGAGGCATCATTAACATAATTTGTGTTTCAATAGTAGGGGAAAGTGTCCATGCTTGATACCATTGGAAGCTTCGTAATGACTAAATTTTCTATGTTTCACAATATATATGTGACTCATCGCAACCATATTTTAAAAACTATGAGAAAGTGGCCAGTTTTTAAGATATATTGTGGAGTCATGTTTATTGAGAAAGATAGGAAAAATTTAGTCATAGTATCAAGCATGGGCACTTTCCCCTATACATTGTCCTTTAAAGAATATCTCTTAATATTTTTACAAAAAAAAGTGTAACTTCAGACTAGCTATTATGCTATTAGGTCAGATTCATTAAAGGGATATGGGAATAATATGAAGTGTTCGAAACTAGAGTGTGTGCGAAGCCTGAAAAAATTCCCCTGCACAGTGTCTTCTGTTAAAGAGATTTACTCATTGGATATGTTGAATGAAAATTTTAATGTATGCGGCCTATGCGGCCAAACTTTAATTAATAAATTTAAAATTATTTAAAAAGAAAAATATTAATAATATTTTATAAATAAGCCATGTTATGATGCTTAATGAGAGCTTTTTTCAAATGAAACTGTCATCATGAAGTAATTACGTTACAGCTTGTTACTATAATAAATCGGCATGACCGTCCTATAAATTTTATTATAATGATGTTGAAAAATTTAATAATTCATATCTCACTCACCAATTAAAATAATAGTGGGAAAACTATAATATTTCATGAAAAAGCTCTGTATGGATTCTTTATCAAGATCAAGATCTTTATCAAGATTAAATGTGATTTATTGTATTCAACAATTCTTAATTCAGATAATAAATTATTGTTTCAGAAATATATATTATTTTTTTCGTATACCAAACACAGTATTGATTTACACTTCACTTATGAATCTATACCAATAAACTGAATAAACCAGTCTATTGTGTTATTTGATTACCAAGTATTAGACCGGAAAATTGAAACTTTCCGCCACTGTCATTAATTCCATTGTAAATGTGGTCTACAGACACATCCCACGAAATTGGTAGACATAATTGATAAAGCCCTCATCTATCTAGGGTCATGAAGTATTTCATATTAAATTGAGAAATCCTTTTATCATTCCGCAAAAACTGTCACGAATGGTAATTTATGTGCTTGAAAAGTAATCGATTTTTATCCTTGCATATCTCCACATAGAATAAAGTAAGGTATGTCTCATGGATGATGGCATGTTTGTCAGTACGGAAAAATACTTGTTTTTTTTATAACGCGACAACTTTTATGCGAGTTAGAAAAGAGCAAAAGCTCAGGAAAAGCTTTCGGTCACATAGACAATTTCACGATTGGCTTAGACAAGTCATCTTTTTTAGTGAATGGGTTTTTCGTAGAGGGTGACTAACCGCAATAAATATCAATCGATTGCAGAAAGTGGCAATAAATTTCTCGACTTTTCATCCCATACACCAAAGAAGTACTCCGTATTACGTGGAAAAAGCTCCGGAGCTATTGTGGTGGCTGCTTTGAAATCAATAACCAATCTAAACGGGCAACAAGCTCATCACGCACATCTCATAAATCCTCAACTACAATCTATCCTATTCCGTCACATAATTATTGACAATAACCAGCCAAGTGGTTTGAAGTAAAAAAAAAAACAGCTTAGGCAGGGGAAATGTTTAATGATATATATAAGAAATTTTGAGTTTGAGCATACACAATCAGCACTGAAAACATGAAAAAGCAACATAATCCCAGCAATATAAATCGTCTTCTCACTCCATACCCATTTTGCCACCCAAAAACATTTTCATGTTGCAACCCCGCACATTTCTCAGGGACTTTCTCCAACCCAAGCAATAAAACAACCTTTCACTCCATCAGACAATTTTCCATGTCTTTTCCAATGTACCATCACCGGGAAAACACATGGTAACAATTTCGGGGATAGGAATTTGTGTATATATTCATTCAATAAGAGGTAAGGGTGTAGAGGGAAGAAAAATATCAAATTCACGAACATTGACATTTTGCCGCCAAAATCAATAAAAAAACTTATCGGTAAACTTACTCCGGCAATATACCTACTCAATGTTTGCACAATAATAATACTGGAAGACACGTCCTTCATTTGGGGACAAGAACAGAAGAAGGTGGAAAATGTTGGAGTACGATGAAAGTTATAGAATAGAGTGAATAAACTCATTGTGTTACTCTCAAAAGCTCATTTTCAAATAAACACTCAAAGCGATACACTACGGCTATATTGTAGTAATACAATAAGACATATAGGGGAAAGGCTCATTATTTTGTCCAGTTTCTTATTTTGGACACTTTGAGGATAAAATTGGACACTAAAAATAAATTGATTAAAATTATGGATTTTTAATCCAATATTTGATGAATAATGAATTCTATCTAAATATTTGATCTTTTTGGAAGATTTTAACACTAAATACATTAAATTTTGAATACGATTTGAGTTAAAATTGCTTTGTTGAAAATTCAGTGTGAGCAATTGCTTACGAGAAATATGACAGAACTTCGTGTTTACTTCAGTCTTATTTAGCTGTGGTATAGTACTAAAAATTCTTCCTCGCTGTTTTTCAGTCATATTATTAAATATTCATTGAATATTGTGTTGATTCACGTTACTGATGATTTGTACATTTGACCTGAAGTGAGATTTGCCTTGTGAATTAGATTTTTTGTGTGAAAAATGGGAAATTTTTAAGACATATTTACCAGTGAGGTAATACTCCTTATTTTGGACAGGTGTTTTTCTCACGAAATTTCGTGAAGTTTTAGCTTTTCTGATGACTAGGTTGTATAAATGCCTGGAGAAACAAAGGAACATCATCTCTACGAAAGAGATGCAGTGAGAAATGCCTTGAAAGGCTCCCGGAAAGGTCAGGGAATGAGCGAATCTGCACGTACTTGGAGTACCGAAATCAACAAACTTTAATGAATAATACGGAAAGTTTCCGGGCTTCTTGTGACATTCTACGTTTCCCTTACATGAACAGTTAAAGGACTTGGTAAGATTGGTTCATGAAATGAAGAACAATGGGCATCCTGTTGAGGCGGATTAGCTGTCCAAATTTACAGCCAAGTCGTCCAAAATAATAGCCAAGTTGTTCAAAATAAGAGTCAAATTCATCTGTACATATCAATTCATTTTTAAACGTATTAAGACAAATTTTGGCAAAATCAAAGACAATAAACCCTTGCCAAGTTTCTAGACAACCCTTCGGAAAAGAGAGTAACAAAAAAATCAGTTAGTATTGAAAATATCGCACTTCAAACTTGGAACATCGATGCTTATAAGCAGACTGTCCAAAATTATGAGCCTTTACCCTAGATCTTTTATCGTAATACTTGTCAATAAAATTTTCACTTCTGTGTTATTCAGTGATTTACTGTGTCGCAATTCCAACAATAAAATAAAAATTTTGATTTTTGAACTGAATTTACTCGACACCATTAAGCACAACATAAAGAAATTTTAGTCGTTTTATTATTCTCGTTATATGTAGATAACAGTTTATTATTTTGTCAAAGAATGAGGTTAGAGAATCATAAGACTAAATAACATACTCAAAAATTTTATTTAAAAAAATCTATGTGTATATAACAAATTGTTAATTTATTTAAGTGGAACAAAAGCTTAATATTGCAACAAGAAGCTGCAAAATTAATTCAAGATCCTCAAATATCGAGACACAATTGAGAAAAAATTGTAAAAATTGTAAGAAACGGTTAAAAAACATTTCTGAGCAAAAGTATAGGCATTCTTAATTGACTATTACATCCACTAGGGTAAGTGTGCCAAATTTCGGCATAGTTGCATGCAAGCGTTAAAGTCTCAAGTTTGAAATGTAATATTCTAAATACAAATTGATTTTTTTTTATTCTTTCTTCTGAAAGAGTGTTGCTTGGAACTTGGAACCTTGTAAAGATTTTACCGTCTTTATTTACTCTAAAATCATTCTTAATACATTTTAAAATGAATAAAAATATAGACATAGCTTTGGTGCCCTATTTCGGCCACCTTCATTCACATAGTTCCTTGCCCTTCGGGAATTCTTCCAATATCTTTTTCACGTCATCTCGTCTGTCGAAGCTACATTTTTTGTTATTCTTTTGCATTGTATAATCTCTAAAGTACGTAAAATCTAAAAGTTCATGGAAATTCGAGGAACAAAAAAGGTGGCAGAAATTACAAGCTAAAATCAGTCAGGAAAAGCGCATTTAACTAACTTAGTCAAAATTGAATTCAATTCAAATATTTTGAAATCCCCAGTATAATTGCATCGATTCCAATAAATATAGAATATAATAATACACTTTTTTGTTTCACTTGAAAACTATTTTAGAAAATTGTTTAACTTCCAAATATGATTTGAAAATTTTCTATAGGTGAATATTTCGTCCATATATGAAGATGTCCTTCAGGTATCCCAGTTATTCCTTACAACGATTTTGCAATGTTCAAATGAGGTTTTTTCAAGAACATACGTCAACAATCATTCAAAATAATCGTTTTTAAACCTACCCCTTGTCAATATCAGTCCTTACAAGCTATACATACGTAAGATAAAATGTGAATCCCCAAAATAAACAGAAAAAGTGTATTCGAGCATTCTGCAAAGCAATGGCACTTTCCATTGTTTTGTTTTACAAATTGTACTAAGTAATTCTCAAGTTTTTCCAGAGTAGAATTACAATTCTTTATAGATAATACTTGAAATCAGATTTCTTCAAGATTATCTCACCCCATAAAAAAGGCACACCAAAAAACCTATAATTAAGTAATCATGCCTCTTAACTAGGTTTAGCTTAAAGCCACCCCAACTGCTTATTCTATTATAACCTTCTATTGTGACCATTCTTTAGTATGAAGGAGAATTATGCGATTTGTGTCGTGTCGAAGAGAAATTATAATTCAAATGCCTTATTATCATCATACACCAAAAATTTCTTGCTTACCAACTCTAACACAAAAAAAAAACAATTTTTTTATGTAACCTCCTCTACATATAAGCCATTCACAAGGGTTATAGGAGAAAATGGAAAAATTTATTAATAAAATGAGATTTTTCTACACCCTTTTGCCACATTTTCTCCCAACATTGGTACGAAGTTTGTATTTTGTATGAGAAAAAGTTTCATTTAGAACACTTCTATATTCTCCTTCATATGGATATGGACATTTTTTATTTAAATCCTTCCATCGTGTGAGCAAAAAAGTGTAAGTTTGAAATGGAAATTTCATTCCATTTTCGTGAATTGCTCACAGTTAAATGTTTCCTTGAAAATTTATGTCAAATGGTTGAATTGCATTTTTAGAAAAGTCTCAATTTAGTGCACAACAAAGAATTATTATTTCAGATCAACCTTTCTTTTTAAAAAGCATTTATACTCGTCGCATTTCTAGTCTGATACTTTAAGTTCTTTGAACAGCAACAGTTATATAAAGAAAACAAACACTTGAGTGTGTAAATAGCCATAAAATGTGAATTATGTCTATAGTCTTATCTAATATGAACAATTTAGTAATTTATTTTCCTCTTTCTATTCTTTATTATATTCTTATTTTCAGAAAAAAAACTTTGTATCCACTATATTTCAATAAAGTCTTCTTTTTAGATCCATTTTCCATGAAAAATGGATCCATTGAACTCGCACAATCGAATCCCTTTCAATACCCTCAACCCCAGCACAACAATAAAATCATCCACTCTCAAACCTTACTTTGTAAGGCTTTTAATTCAATTTATTAATGGAAAGTACTATACAAAACGATAGCCTGTATACAAACAGGTGATAAATTGTACAAGCGATAATAAAAATTTAGCTGAAATAGAGTGTGTAAATCTATAAAGGCAGCATGGTAAAATAAAAAACAGTCTGAACTATAAAGATGTCAATTAAACTAATATAATAAATTAATAGTTACAACCTCAGGATACACTGAGTATTCTCATAAAATTAAGAAAATATGGTTATAAGCACTGTAACCAAAAATAACTCAAAGATTACATTTGATTGAAGTCGAGTCACATATCGAACCACAAAAGTTGATAGATTATAAAAATCTAAACATAATTGTATTTCCTTTAAGTTGTTGTACAAAGAACATTATTACTATTATTATTTAACAACATTGAAACGTAATTTATACTAATAAACTGTACCACTCATCGCGTTAACCCTTTAAGGACGAGAGGGTCAAAAATTAGGGGTTAGAAAAAAATCACTTTTTCTGACTTTTAAGAGCAAATCCGAACTTTAGATGTCCATGGGAAAAATTTCAGTTTTGGGTCACCGGTGACCCAATCGTCCTTAAGGGTTAACCTATACCAGAACTACTGAAATGATTGGATAGTCATTAAACCAAGTGCATTTGAGGTCAATTCAGGGGGTTCCGGGATTAAACACATCAGGTGTGGTCACAATCAGATAATTTTGCTTAATCCATTGGAAATTAAATTTGAAAAATCAATTTTGAAATACGTCATATATACTATTTTTGACCAGGAAAAACTGAAATCCATTAAGAGCTTATATTGGTTGAGAGACCAAAAACGTCTAACTGTATTTAATTTAAACTCTTAAAATTTTCTTTAAAAATTTTTAAAATTCAATCATTGAGACCTAAGTTTAGGATTTTTTTTTTGGGGAAAAACATAAGGTAAAGTACCCTTTATTCAACCGGTTCCTCTATTCGACCGGTAGATTTATTTATTCAATTTAATTATATTTGCTATAATATTTTGTGTATGATCTAACATTAATAGGTCAATTATTCTTTAAATAATACAAATCAGTGACAAATTCATAGAAATTGATGAAATTCACCATCAAATATTCAAAAATTTACCCACCGGTCGAATAGAGGAACCCGGTCGAGTAAGGGTACTTTACCTTACTTTTCCGTGGACAAGATTTCTCGGAATTGATTCATCCGAAATCCAGAAACCAAATGTTTCCTGTTAGCTTATGAGTTAAACTAGTCCTTGAACGAAGGACTGTACGTTTGCTTGATCACAACTTATTCTACCAGACGAAACGTTTTGTAACATTACGTCAAAAATGGTATTTATTGTACGAAATTTTCCCAAAAATTCAAATTTAATTTTTTTCAAACATCCCTCATTTTAGAACTAGTTTAACGCATCAATTAGCAGAAAATATTTGCTTTTTGGATTTCAATTGAACCTACTAGGAGAAATTTTGTCCACCAAGAAGTATGTTTTTTTTTTCAAAAAGGGCACCGAAAATCAAGTTCCTAGAGGCTGAATTCTTAACATGTTTAAATAAAAATTTCAGAAAATATAATTTAAATATTATACCTTCATATATACCTAAAATTTTTATTTAAATGATTTATTTTATTATGCTGAAAAAAATAGAGGGAAATATGCTGTTTTTGTTTTTTTTTGACCCACGTAACCCCTTAAGTACTTTCATTGAAAAACAAAAATTTCTTTTCAAGGACACAATTATTATTTAGAAACTCAAGATAAAAAAAATCGCTTAATTTTTACTACTAGAAATTCACAGAGAGAGATTATTCCCTCGATTTTGAATTATATAATTTCGAATACTTACCCCCTAAGAGGTCATATTTTAGTAGAATTTTGGAATTTGTTTTTGAATTTTCGAGTTTTTTGACCTCGCGCTATTTGTCCGCGCTGTCTGTCTGTCCGGTTGTCGCCAACTCTATTGGCCAAACGGTTAAGAATATAGATTTAAAACTTTCGGGAAACCTCCCATAAATCGACCATGCGACCATCATCATGCGCCTCATTCTCCCCCAACTGTCCTCTTCCCCACCTAAGCGGACATTTCGTCCATATACGAAAATACTACTAAATTATTCCTATTAATGATCTTTCAAGGTCGAATGTTAAAAAGTCACTAGGCAACTACTTAGGGTAACTACCTAAAAAGTGCTTAGCCGAATGTCCTTAATCAAGTACTTAGTGAAAATGGATTTCATGTCCTTAATAAAGTACTTAGTATTAAAGTACATTTATGCCCTATTAGTTTCTGTATTCGCCACAAAGTGGTGACGTTTGGCTCATTTTCAAATATTTTTTTAAGTAGTTCAATGTTCTACAAATCCTTACAATTAAGTCATTGAGTTAAGAACTTATTAAATACTTAATAAGCACTTAATATGCTAGTCGGGTGACCGGTTATTGTACAACTTAAAGAAAGTTGAAGTACCCCAACAGGATCGATAGAAAACATTGAAACTTTTGAGAAAAATTTTAAAATTATTGTTAGGGTAAAGCGATATAATATGGAATTAGTGTTACAAGTTGAACATGGCTTTTTTCTTGATAAATACAGTACAAAATTTGTACTACTAAAAATACTATTAATACTAAATTTATCAAGACAAAGAGCCCTGTCCAAATTGTACCATTGTCCAACTTGTACCACTGTCCAACCTGTACCACTGTCCAACTTGTACCACTTTACCCTAAGTAATTCTAGATTTTTATTATAAAGTTTCAGTTCAGTTCAGTTCAGTTTATTCATTAGTTTAAACTAAGAGTTACACCAGTTGGAGTCTATGAACTGTTTAGCTGGACAACTTAAATTTCAAAAGTAAACTACAGAAAAAGTGAACAAATGTTACTATTTTCGGAATCACCCGTTGACAATATTTGAACGAAAATCTCCGCTTTGCATCCCACGCTACATTTTCCTCCCCTAAAATCCAACACCCTTCGTGAAGCGGTGAAAATAATTCAAAAGCTTAATTTCATTTTGGCATCGCGTTCCGGCCAAAAGTCTCACCCCCTACGTCTGGGCTTGACTGGAGTCCGTCAGCACGAGCATCATTGGAGCTAAAAGGAGTCAGCTGTGTGGTATACAAAATGTTTCTCTAGCCATTTTAATGAATAATGCATTTTTGACTTAATTTCGACCTTATATGTTTCACAATGCGAGCTTTCTTGACTTTTCTATGGAGCTTATGGCTACTTCTTCAACACTAACTATATGTACATACATATTGAGAATCAGGCAAACCTCACCCTTAGAACAATACATACATTTCACTTTGACTTTATCGCAAAAGCTTATACCTACAGCTTTATACAATGAAATTTGGGGAGTGAGAATTAAAGGACAAACTTGGTTGGAGTGACTTCATTATAAATGAGATGACGAGAATTGAATTAAGTCAAGAACTATTTAGTAAAATTAAGTTGTCTTATGATCAAAATACTTAATGACTCATTTTGGTTTTATTAAAATCTTTTCGGGGGAAAATGTTCAAGAAAAGCTAGCTTTTTTAATAAACGAAAATCTCAAAGAAAAAAAAACAACCCCCATAGGATCAATTTTCCCTGATGAATTTCTCCATGACTTATCAAAATTACATCAAAATATGATTTCAATGGGACAAAATTTGGAGAGGGTGGAATTTTTATATATAGCAATTCAGGAGAACCAACGCAAATGGTATAGAATTGTAATTATAATTCACCTTTTTTGTACTTTGTCACACAATTTTTGAATAGTATGAATATAAAGGAGGGATAAATAAATCAAAACAACATCTATGCCCTTTCTTCAAAAAAAAAAAAAAAAAAGCACAAATGAAAATGTAACTTAACATTCAAATGGTCCACATGAGAATCTACTCTACACAATCGACACAATCTTATATTCCAAGTGTTCTATTGAGAGAACCACTATGAATAGTATTTGAAAGGAGAGTATATTTTACTATGAAACGTTTTCATCCCATGTGTATAAGATATGAGTTATTCACATAAACACAATAAGCAAAGGCACTTATGGAACAGATAAAGTGGATAGAGTACACCTAACCCCTCATTAATCATTTCCATCTGACCTGAGACAAATTTTGAGGAAATTTCTGTGAAGATTCAATTGAAAGACAAGACCTAATGCTTTCAGCTATTTTGAATTAGTAATTTCTAGAGCATTACACTTTAATTTCTCGGAAATCCGAAAACTCTGCAATAATATGCTATACAGATTATTTACATTACCAGTAATCGTCCTGTTTCAACTATAAACCTCTTTATTAAAATGTAATGAGTAGTTTTGCAGGAAGATCAAGCCGTTAAGGGGTTACGTGAGACTTGCAGACAAAAAGAACAGCATATTTGCTCTACATCTTTGACCCAATTTTCGGATGCCTTTTTGAAAAAATATACTTTTCGTCTGAAATCCAAAAATTAAGTATTTTCTGTTAGATGATGAGTTAAACTCGTATATTTGAACGGGAGAATTTTTACATTGATTACAAAATATTTTACAATACAAAGCCTGGTGTAAAATACATCGAAAATTGCATTTTTGTATAAAATCCTTTCAAAAAAATAAATTTCACTTTAAAAAGAGCAATAGAATCTTATGCCATGTTGAAGAAAACCTTTTAAAAATCTAAAAGGTTTATTGCAGACACAATTTTTAAGTTACCTAAAAAGATATAGGGTAAATGTCCTAATTCAAAACCATTTTCAGACGCTTTAACTTTGACAGAAGATTCAACACATTAAGTTCATATTTTTTCTTAAGAGAATTACAAAAATTTGCTCCTTAACTCTTCTAGAATGGTAATGTTTAGTGAAAATTCTTTAAATACAATTTGAAAACTTCTTAAATAGAAGAAAAATACGCAAGCGTAAAATGCTTCAAATGGAAACATATTAGTCCAAATGGAGACAATGGAAAGTTTCTAATTGGAGACAAACAGTGTAAGTGAAACCGTGACGAAAGGCATCCAAAACCTTGTTGAGTTGCTCCTGAGTGCAGGATTTGTTTTTATTCCTGGTCTTTTCTCCTTTCCCATTTAAAACAATAGGAAAATCTCCAAAAAAAAAATCATATTTCCAGGGTTTCCTATTGAAGCATTTGCAGACACATCAGAAAAACCCTTATTGTTCACGAAATAAATAATTATATTTCATTTGAAAACTTCACGTACCGTTAACAATAAAGATTAGTACTTAATTTAACTAAAATTAACCAGAAATGTGACATGAAATGTTAAACAAAACGAATCAACAACAGTCACCTCATTGTGTTTTTCATTGGAAAACATGTTCAATCGATGAAAAATTCGATGGTGAAAATGTACACTATTAATTTTTCTGAGAAATTAACAAATTAAACTTTGTGAATATGAATGGATTTTCGCTTTATTTGGAGCAAAATAACTAAATAATGAAACTGTGGTATAGAAAATTATATTAATAATAATTTTGTACTGTATTTATCATGGAAAAAATGACGTTTCCATTTGAAGTAGCGAAAAGTTTCCATTTGGAGCAGGTTTTGAATTAGCTTAATTTACCCAGTGGACCGTAAAACAACCGTAGACAATCGTGCCCTGAAATATCATAAAGCACCAGTCTAGGAACTTCATTGGCAACCCTTGTAGAGCAGGCTTTCTATCTAAAGGCCTCTACACACTGAGAGACATTTTAGTCAAAGCAATTTTTGACAAAAATTGCTCCCAATGTGTAGAAGCCTTAAAAGCATAACACTTTTTTTGGTGAAATTGTAACTTTTTCTGCATTTAATAATATTGTAAAAGAAACCAATATAATGTTCCTAAATATTATTGGTCTGAATTTATTAGCACTACATGGAGTTGCACTGTACTTTGTTAGTGATCTCACCAACTCCAGAAAAGTGTTTTGAATAATTGAATAAATTTCTGAATGGAAAACTTTCTCTTCAACACAACATCCTATATTTTTATTCTAAATATGATAAGGTTTCTAAACCTATTTGTTAAAGTTTGATTAAATGAGGTTCTTTTATAATTCCATTTTGGGATTTAGCTTTTTTTGACAAATATTATAGAGTATAAAGTAACAAACCTCTTCTTTCAGAGTAAACCCTAAAAAACAATCCTTTGCATTTCAAAGTTAATTCCTTATTTAATAATTCTTCTGAATCATCCTGAATGGTTAAAAAAATCAACATATATATGAATTTACTAGAAAAACTCTTCAATAGAGCATTTTCCTTATTTTAACATAATAAAGAAAATTACTGATTTATTTTCTTTTCAGACTATCTCAGTACTTTCCTGGTTGAACAAGAATTACTAACAAATGTGTATTTGATTATTGCATATGTTTTCAACAAAATGAACATCTGAATGGAGACCTCTTCTCGAACAAATACACTTTGGGACTGAGACTTTCAAGATAAGGAAGTGCCCCATTATACAATATTCACACTGAAATTGACTCTTTTCACTGTGTCGAAATGATTATTGTACAAATATTAACATTCACTTCGCACTGCGTACTCATTTATCAAACAGTGGGCATCATTCAACACGGGTTTTCCTCAACATTTCACCGTATCTTTCACATCTAATTTTCCCATACATTACTCTCACTTCACCCTAAAAAAAAAGGCCATATAGAAATGCGTATTTTGCTCCAAGGAATGCGAGAAGGTGGAATAAAAGAATATTTCCAATTCTGATAAGACACTCCAATATACGCCATCTAATGAACTTGCAAGTGTATTCACAATATTAACTCCTATATCGCATAATACACTTCAGACTGTGTTTATGTGATCGTGTTTATAAATATCCATATTAATATTTAAACAAGCAATAATCACAACACATTGTTTTTGCAATTTTTGCGTTAATTTTTCTGAAGGTGCTGCTATATGACAAATCTTTGGCAGTGACTTCCTATTTTAGATTATGAAGGATTGAAGATGCGTAAACAATGCACAATAAATGATTCATTGCCAACAAAACATTAAATTTCTTATCAAATGGAGAGATTACTCGTAAAAGTCTTACCAGTTCCCGGTTTAGAAGAGCGTTTTTGGAATGACCTTATTATGTGTATTTTAGCTTTTCCGTAACACACATTTTCTATACTTTATCTAAGAATATTTAAAAAGAAAACCCAATTTTTTCAGTTTAATATATCAGATTTGAACTATTTTCTTCAAGTCAACAAATAAATTGTTATTTTAAGATTTTTTGAGATATTAATCAAACTGAATTCAAAACAAACAACCGTATATTTAATAATTAAAAATCCAAGTGAAATTGTTACAAATTTTCAGGATAATTATTTCAGGATAAAGTCACTTTACCATGTTTGTTTGGTTCCCAAAATATACTATACTGAACTTGCCTTTTACTAAGAACAATTATTATTTATTAATTATTAACAATTATTATTACAATTATTATTATTTGAAAATTAAAAAAAATAAAACAATTTTCAAATAAAAAATTACAAAAATAATTGCCGTAGGGGCTTATAAAGTAGGAGGAACTGGGTTAGTAGTAAACATGGGGCAGTTGAGATCATTTGCTACTCTTTTAATAGACTAGACTTCAGAGAACAAAACTTATATGAATTCAATAGGATTCTATAGGATTCGACATACCTAAGTCCCAGTAATGTGGAAATAAAATTGAGTGTCAACAATGTTTACTGAATGCTACTGCCGCAGTTTCCCTTAAAATAATTTAAAAGTTTAGAATTAAGAAATGCGTATAAGAAACACGACCTAGACAAGCCTAGGTATATACCCCGTTATAGCCTTTAAAATTAAAGACCTTTATCATAGAATAACAATTACCTTTTTAAGAACAATTTAAAGATTAGACATTTGAATATTTATGAAATAATTGAGTAAATATAATCTCGAAAATGTAAAGCCCAATAATGCTACATATAGGGTGGCGGCATTACTTATGGCCACCTTAAGGATATATTTGCTCACAGCTACTTTTCTTTTTGTCCAATTAGCACAACATTTTAACTGTAATTTCTTTAATGTGGTTTCTTTTGATATATCCAAGTGAATTTAGTAGAAAATTCTCTTAATCCCTAGAAAAAGTAAGATTTTTTCAACAATGTAAAATTCACAACTTGTGGCCTTTTTCACGAACTTATGGCCACTTGTACAATGACTTATGGCCGTAATTTTTAATGATACAAAACAAGCTTAGTAATAAAATAATGAAATAAGTAATAAATTGGAAACAATAAATAAAATAAATAATACATTTTATTAAGAAAAAAAAAATTATTTCAGGTGGTTTCATACGTTTTATTGATTTTCTTTCACAGTTTTAGAAAACTGTAAAACTATTGTTTTGATGGTTTTGCGTTCTTGAAGCCATTTTTTGGTATTGTACCACTGAGATTGATTTGTGGTCCACAGCCCATCCTTCGTGATGGCAAATCCACACTTAGCTGCGTGGAAGATCCACGTCACAATGTCCTCCTCCGTCTCCTTCCCAAAGAAAAAAAACTGTCAAAACCTCCGTGACCTCCGTAATTCTTCTGGAGATTTTCCGGAGACTGTTGCGAAGAGTTGTGCGAGGAATGTTATAGCTCTGGGATGCTTTGCTCGTGGTCATTCCATTTCTAATGGCCTTCGATGCCTCTCGCAGCCCCTCTGTAGAATATTTAAGCTGTTTTTTCGGTTTCTTTGGTTTCTTAGCTGGTGTCATATTTCTAAGAGAGAGAAAATAAGAAAAGTAAGGTTATCTACAGCTAAATACAATTTCACGTAATAAATCTACATTTTTAAATAGTTTTGATCTATGATCATACACAATTCTCATTTATAAACAATTTCATATTTGGATTTTAACACTTACCATCAAAATTTGATAATTTTTGCCAGAAAAAGCTCCATCAATTAACCAAAATAACACTTGTGACAACTATCCAAATCAATAATAATGCATTTCTTGTGAGGGCGCCACGTGTCAAATATCGTGGCCACAAGTTCATAAACCCATAAAATTGGTTATAACTTATGGCCTTGTCTTTGTTTTATAATTATTGGTAAAAAAGTTATTAAAAATGAGTATCAGAAGAAAATATAATTACTAAAGAATTAATTCTTGCAAGATAGTTCTAAATGTTTTCGATGGATGATATAAAATTTGGTCATCAAAAGTTTGGAGATCATTAGTAAATTTGTTAACGATTTGACATATTTTTAATCGTTGTCCGCATCTGTTGAAGTATTTTGCGTAAATCAATTAATATTCTTCCGAAATATTAAAATAAGTCAGTGGTAAAGTTACATTTAATGATAAGGCATCAAATATTCCTAATTTTGTAGTTCTTCGAAATCATTTTATGAGAAAAAATTGAACATTTCTGCGAGGAGACCACAAGTAAAGACTGGCCATAAGTAATGCCGCCACCCTACGGGGTTCACGTCAGTTTTTAATAATTGTAGGATTTAAAATGACTTTAAAGGTAAATTAAGAGATTTAACGTTTAAAGCTTTATCTCAGAATTCAGAGAAAATTCTAATAGCATTTCGTATAACCAAATGATATCCCAAGAAGTATTTTATTTTTAATATAGGTCCTTGGAAATTAAAGGAACTAACTCAGTTTTTTGCGATTTTGAGAGTTTTTTTGCCCTCTGAAAGAAAATTTAATAAATTTTCAGATGATATGTCATTCAATTTCGTTTTTTGAAATATTTTTTTCAAAATTTTACTCTTTTTGATTGCTTGCACAATTTATTTTATTTTATTTTATTTTATTTTAAGAAACAAGGGAGTAACTCAAGTAAGTTGATTAAAAAATTGCCCATAACTTAGAATTACACGAAGGCAACTAAGAAAAAATATAATTTTAAAGAAAAAATTATGTAAGTTTCGCTGTTTATATTAAAGCTCAGACCAATAGAAAAGAAATAAATTGTTTTTGTTCAGACATTAAATTGAGATAATTATATACACCAAATTGAATCTTTCATGCTGTCTTCTAAATTGTCTTGAAGAATTTTTTAAACAATGCGTTATAAAACCATATCGCAGTGGCACTAATAATGACATTTTGAAAATTTTTCAATTTATCGATTATACAATACATTTTATATACTTTCACACCCTGTTTTAACTTCAAAAGCTTCTCAGAAGATTTTCCCTCAATTTTAGATTTTAGATTTACGAAACCCTTAATTGCCGTATAAGTGACGTTTTAAAATCTTTATAGAAGTTTAGTAAAATACCGGGCTAACACAAGCAAGGTGCCACTTGGATTGTCCCATTTTCATTCATTTGGACCACATAGAAAAATGAAAAATTCTTAAACGGAAACACCCAGGAATTTAAAGTCAAATCCCAACCGATGAATGCCAATGCCCTGATTCTGAATCCTTGATCATTTAGTTTTAATTTGAATATACAAATCTCAAGACATTTTTCAGTTTTCAGCTAATGCTGAACTTAAGTTCCCAATCTCTTAGCGTGAAAGAGGTAGAGATTCTAGCACATTTCATTCGCTCAGAGCTTCTAAGCTGAAACGTCTCGAGAAGTCACGTCCAATTTAATTTAATTCAAAAAATAACATTTCTATAACTAATTGACCGAAATTGAGTGTTTTAATGATGTTTTAGAAATAAAACTTGAGAAATAAATATTTTAAAGAAGAAAATTGTGTTAAATTTTTGTATATTTCAAGCTCGCTTAGACATTATACGTCTCTAGTAAAAACGTCAGTAAAATGGTCTTCCGACTATAGAGGTTTAGCTTAGTTCCCGTACGTCTCCAAATCCTAAATAGCGAGCAATTTTATTGCTTTTTGAGAGCCTATGGTAGTTTACTTTAATTCTACAATCCTATGCTAATTTCCAAATTTCCAAATTTTTCCAAAAATTCGTGATTGATAAGGAATTAGAGCAGTTAAGCCATATGGCTAAGCCTTAAATCTGAAGCCCGTATAATATTGGCGTTGTGCGATATATTCAAAATATCTGCTTGTGTATTTCCTTATAAGTAACCTAACACACTGATAAGGGGCTCTTCTGTACAATTTTTATAATCATTAAATTTCAAATAATCGTTATAAACAGCTTATTTAGGAAACAAAGATGCATCTTGAAATATTTCTTAGTTTAAGTCAATAGTAAGTTAATAGTCTTCAACATCGATAAAAAAAACACTACGTGAAAAAAGGAAAGCTTTCAGGCTTCGTCCACACTTTGGCTTCGAACACTTTATATTTTTCAAAGTATTTTTTCCATATTCATTGTATCTAACCTAATCTAACCTATTTTAATACCCAGTCTTATGTCAGACATTTCCTGAACAGAATTAGTCGGATTTATTAAAAAAAAAGTGAAGTGTGCGAAGCTTGAAAGGCTTCCCCTACTTAACATTATTAAATGAAAAACAATTTTAAAAAATATTCAAACTTTATAGAAAAGCAACAATAAATCATATCCCTTTGGCTGTGATTAAATTCCGAAAACATTCAGGAGTCCAATTCAGAAAGCCTAATTAAAAGTCATAGAGTTTATCATCCAATGACAAAAAAAATTAAAAGGTGAAATTAAAAATAGAATCAAAATTGTAATTGGTGGCAAAAAAGGCGTCATTTTGGCAAGTTTTAAAACAATTATCATGCTCGTAATGTTCGATAACAGCGAGCTGTATAGCACCAATTATATATATATTTGTGATAAAAATACTTGAAATTCCCAAGATAGGTGCCGAGAGAAATGTAGAGTAGGCATTCTTCATTGTGATAGCATGGCAAAAATTTGTCAAGATGGTTAGATAAATATTTCGGCAATTGTGTATAAAGGGAAGAGTGAAAGGTGAGAAGGTGGCAGTTAAGTCAGGAGGAAAAAATAACAATCAGCAATTCCATTGCAATTCTCCTAACACATAGACAAATTGCCACGCGATTTGGCTTAGACTTACGATGAAATCTATTAATATAAATTCAAGTTCTTGCAAATGGTATTACATGATCCACCCTGAGAAACAATCTTAATGCCCATCGCCCGTATTATTTACTCCGCTTCACTAAAAAAAAATTGAATAACATGAAAAGAAAGCGAAGCGTACGACTCTACCCAGTCGCTATTCACCTTATCATAAAGTATGTAAAATGACTTAATGTTTCAATACGTATTGTACATAATTCTTTTGAAATTCTCATTCTTTGAAAATATGGGGAACTGGCAAATTGAGATAAGACGTCAGTAATTGGAGGTATATTGAAAAACTTCGATAAAACGAAATCAAATAAGAGCAATAAATAAACATTTCTTGTTTTAAACAAAAACTAAAAAAAAGAGCAACTCTAAATTTGGGGAATGTGCCTTAGTCCAAATTTAAATTCAAATTAAATTAATGGTCACGCGTCTTTAAAATCAATATTTTGTAATAATATTTAAATAAAACAATTTTTTATTTAGAAAATCCCACTAATATCATACTGGAAAAATATTTTTATGAATAACATACACACAATATTCACACTATTCCTGAGTTTATGTAAATTTATGTTTGGCTATCGATACTATTTTATCACACAATAAAAACATTTCTGAAAAATCATTAAAAAATATAAATGTGTCCTTACACGAATAGCTAATTGCCAAATTGATATCAGTTATAGAGCTTAGTGTCACAAATAATAATAGATACATGTTTCATGTAGTAGAACCTGTTATAAATTGAGTTAGAATAGCATTTAATGGAGTCGCCAATAAATTTCGTATTTATATAACAATTTATAAGACGTATCTATACATGGAGGAAAATTCGCGAATATTACAATTTATAAATCTATAAAATAGATTTATACTCTTCTCTAAATTGAAAGCAAAAACATAAAAATACAGACAATATTTTTGGAAGTACAAACTCCATGAACTTTCACATTTTTGTTTATTCACATAATAAAATGGTATTTATTACTTTCGCGGAAAAATATCGAAATTGGAATTTGAAATAACATTGAAAATATTAATCAATTTTTAGAAAGAACAACTTAATAATTCAATTTTTAATTTTCTACATTAAATTATCGATGAAATTTTACTTTCAAAATATTCTCATCCTAGAGAACACTAAAACAACTAAAATAAGAAGTTTCAGTGCAAGTTTCAGAATTCTAAAAGAAAGATTCGTTAATTTTGCTTATTATAAAATCTAAATCAAAATGCATAATGAAAACATTAATTATAAAAACATAACAAATAATCATTCAGTAATTTATAATTTAATTTTAGTTTTATAGTATAGTATTCCTACGAGTTTTACTAATAAAATAACATTTTCAAAAAAGATATAACAGTGTCGGCCATAAGTTTCTTGACAAATCTATGCTCGAGAAACCAGGTGGAAAAAGTGATAGAAAAATAACTTTTTAACATTTTTCTTTTTGTAAATAAGTTGTTTGTGATCCATAAATGTTATTCATGTGTTAAAAAAAATAATTCATTTTATTTCATATCAAAAATAATTGTTTTCTCAAAATTGAGGCCAAAATTTTCTTAACACATTTGTAAAACTTACTCAAAATGGTCAAATACCTAAATCTTTTAATTAATATCTTTTAATTTAATTATTTTAAAGACTCATTATTTAAGAGACAAATGGTGAGTTTGCACATTTCTAAAGTTTGCAATGGTCAATTTATACATATAAAAGTGATGATAAAATAATAGAAGCAAACTTATGGCTTTAACCTAAAGGTGACTTATTGAAAAATTAATGACAATTTAGTATAAATAATTTAATTATTATTGCAACTATAATTCAGAGAAGCCATCTCCCACGTGATGCTCAGGTCTAGGCCCTTATAAAGACTTCACTTCAGACTCAAGTTTAGCTATCTGGCTTAACTTCTCTTACTTCTCTTACTTCTCTTACTTCTCAGGAAAAGATTTATGGGAAATTTTCATCTTCGAATTGGATAAAATATAAGAATTTTATCCCTTTGAATATGTGAGGGTTATCCATCAATAATAAAACAATTACTCTTAATAAAAATATAAAAATAAGCAGTAAAAAAATCAGTCTTATGGCGTATACACACTACAGCAATTTATGTCCATATTGAAGCAAATTCCTTACGCTTGTGTAGGAAAAGCTCTTCAATATGGACATAATTTTCTCTAGTGTGTAGACGCCATTAATGAGCAAATTTAATTTTTTAATTACTTATCTGTGTTTTGAATGGGTAAAATCGTTATCTTACTGATACACGTCCTCAAAAGATTTAAACCGTTTACCAATTTTGCATTTTATTTATATAACTGTAAAGGGAAAATATTAAACAACTAGCATAGAATGTATACGATAGAAGCCTTGTAATTTTCAATATTATTTTGGGGTTGTTCCTAAGTGTAATCTTAATTGAGCCTCTGTACTCTTTCTGTTAAGGGGTTACTAGGTCAAGAAGACTAAAAAACTTATTTTCCATTTTTTTTAGCATATTAAGAAAGTTATTTAATTCAAACTCTTGGGCATAAAAAATTCCACAATTGAACGATACTTTCTGAAATGTTCATGTAAAAATCCTAAAAATTCAGTCGTTGGGACCTGATTTTCGGAGACCTATTTGAAAAACATAACTTTCCAGTGGACAAAATTTCTCGGGATTGATTCATCTCAAATCCAAAAACGAAATATTTTCTGTTAGCTGAGTTAAACTCGTACTTGAACAGGAATTTTTTTACCTTGATTTCAACTTATTCTACCTTCTACCAGACGAAACGGGGTGTAAAGTGTAAAAATATAGTATATTTTTTGAACGAAATTCTTTCAAAAATTCGAAATTCATTTTTTTCAAAAGTCTTCGTTTGAGAGCTAATTTTACTCAGTAAGCTAATTGGGAAATATTTGGTTTTTGGATTTTAGATGAACCTACTCTGAGAAACCGTGTTCACCGGAAAATATGTCTTTTCTTCCAAAATGAGCTCCGAAATTCAAGTCTCAGAGGCTGAATTTTTAAAATTATTAAATCCAAGTTTTCAGAAAATATAGTTTAGATTAAATCAGAGGTGTGCAAGAATCGTTTGAAAAGGAACAAACGTCAAATGAAACTTGTACGTCAATGGTCAAAACTAAAACGCTACTTGATCAAACATATTTTGACGTTTATTCGGTTTCAAACAGTTCTTGAACACCCCTGGATTAAATTATGCACTTTTATATGGGCTTGAATTAAATTTTTTTATTAATGCTGAAAAAATTAGAGAAAAATAAGATTTTTTTCTTTTGTCTATTTTTTGACTCTCGTAACCCCTTAATTTAGATTTTTTTTAGAATTTTTCAAAAAATATATTTTTAAATAATAATTAAACCAATATGATCTATATACGGCGATTGCATATAGATCAAACTCGAATTTAAAAAGATTCAGCTTCAAATCAAAGCTAAGTAAATTAATAAAAGCGATTAGAAAATTAGTAATAAGGTATTATAAATAAATTGGTTCTATTAGTCAAGTTTCTTGATAGTTGTGACTGCCTTACAATCCCTCAGTGATAATTTTCATCCCTTTCAAACTAAATTAATTTCTCCTGAAACTCTTGAAATCGAATCAATGCTTATCGGTCGTACTAGATAAGGCCTCGTATAAGAAATTCTGGGGCACTGCGGGCGGAAATGAGTCAATAAACTAATAAATTTTCGGGAATCTTTTAAAAATCATCCTAAAAACAATTCAACAATTTGCGAATAGTGATTAAATTATTTATTTATTTATTTTATTTTTATTTTATCTTGGAATACGAGTTGAGTTTCATTTATGTGTTTGAGTTGTAGAAAGTCCTTTAAAATTCGTCCCATTTTCTCATGCAAATTGAAAAGCTTAAAGCAGAACCACTCACCTTTTCTCTGATATCAATCTCCTCTGTTCTGCTTTTTTCTGTCCTCCTTGGCAGGAAACTTGATAAAGTTGTTCACTTTTTTTGTTTCTTAATTTTCACACTGGACACCTCCACACATTTTCACACTGCCCCTTCCCAGAATCCTCACATCTCAAATCATTACGGATTTTTTTTCTGTTTTTTCTTCCTTTCCCCAATTCAACCTCCTCAAAATATCCCCAGATTCCTCAGAAGATCACATCTACAAGAATTTTCAGTGCACTTTGCAAAAAAAGACGATGAAAAACATCAAAATAAATAAATGCAGCTAATAATAAACACGGCCTATTATTCCGAGTCTCCAACGCGGAAAATGCCTCACAATGCGCCACCAATTTTCAGGGCGAGAGGAGAAGACGATTGCACTAATTCCCCAAACTACTCTCTTGTGAGCCCCACTTCAGCTCCGGGCGACGCTTTCTGCCCACTCTCACTATCTCTTTTCTCCACTGACAATTGCACAGCCAGGAGAACGCACAAATACCACCCACACTCGACGAAATATCGCGATAAACTGCCAACTGCCAAAAGCGCGCCAATCCGTGTATGCCCAGTTACTGCTTCTTCTTCTTCCATTTGATTTCCCAGTCGACCCAGCTGACGATACCCTGTACATACAGTAGACTCTCGCAAATTCGGCTCTTTTAAGATCGGGCTACTTTTTAATTCGGGCAGCAGTTACATTTGAAAAAAGTTTGTTGTCATTTTTCAAGTATAATTATGATAATCAGATGAATCAAATATGCTCAAATTTGGCATGGTTTGTCTTAGTTTTGATGTGATTTTGCATTATTGAGGGATTTTCATGCAATTTACGATATATATCAGTGTGTAAACTCAATATCTATATGCACATGTCGCCCGAATTTCTGTCTAATTCGGCTGACATTTCGGTCCTATATGCCCGAATTTGAGAGAGTCTACTGTATACAGTACCGCAATAATAGAGAAATGGAAAGTACAATTTTTGTGTTTATAATTATAGGATAGAGTCAGCCCTTTTGGCCACCTAAAGTAAAATCACATTGTAAGGCAATTACGAGTTTATTTAAAACAGGAAAATGGGTCTTATTTCGTGACCTCTAATATAACGAATCAGAAAACCATATTTGATTTTGTATCGACTTGATTAATTCTAAATTATTGAAAGAAATTTTCGACAAGGTAAACAATCACTAAAAAAACATGCGATTCTTAAGAAACTTGTTAATGTTAAGAGAAATTGTTTTGCAATATTTCATATTTTTGATTAAAATATTTGATGTTATTCGTGTTATTCAATGTAAGTCCATTTCTTAATTAACTAAATTTTATTGTAATACCATCCTTAATAAGATTTTCTAACAAATTAAATGAAAATCGGATGTGGCTAAAAGAGCTTACTTTTTTTGGCTATTTACACGTGGCACACCTCGCGGATATCAGTAAAACCAATCGTGACTTTTGACTGTTTTTTACGTCAAATAGAAAATGTTCAAAAAGTCGTTTAAAATACAGTATACTCCCGCTAATTCGGCTCTTTTAATATCGGGCTACTTTTTAATTCGGGAAGCAGTTAAATTTGAAAAAAGTTTGTTGACATTTCTCAAGTTTGATTATGATTATCAAATGAAGCAAATATACTCAAATTTGCCATGGCTTATCTTAGTTTTGATGTGATTTTGCATTATTAAGGGATTTTCATGAAATTTACAATATATATGAGTATGTTCTCTCTAATTTGGGTGACATTTTGGTCCCAAATGCCCGAATTTGAGAGAGTCTACTGTACTCTAATAATCACATAAAATTGGTGTTAAATAAGAATAGAACTTGTGCTGTGTATTTATGAAAGTTTTCGAAAGCTATTTCTTCTGTTATTTTATTAAAGTTCTATTGGGAACAAGTGGCCAAAAGTACTGAAACATGCATAGTTGCATAAAATGCATTTTTTACTGAAATATCCAAAAAATTTTGGGAATTCTCTTGGATTATTAGGAAGAAACGGCTTCAAGATATCTTTGTACAAAATTTCATTTTATCTAAATAAAGATTATAAAAATTACAAGCACATGAAACCTTAAAGTTGCCAAAAGTACATACTCCACCCTACGGATTATCAAAAATTTTTAAAATCAAATTTTAAGTATGCTACGCAAAATAATTGTTCCCGTTTTTTAGATTAATATCTTTCATACCTTACTTTTAACCCTTTAAGGACGATTGGAACACCGGTGTCCCATAAAGAAAATATTTTTTCCTGTCTAACCTAAAGTCATTTTTTTCTTATATTTGCACGTAATTGCAAAGTAGAAGTTTGAAGGAATCTAGAATATTTTGTGCAAGTCTACAGGTATTTACTATATAGTAAATTTTTAAGCTCAAAAATTACGAATTTTTAAATTCTCATATAGAAAATTTATTTTAATTATTTCTTAAACGTCCAACTTATTTTTAAGTAAAACCGTTTTGGAATAAGAATTTACAATACTCAAACATTATATTTTTCATTAAAGTGAAAATTATTTGTCATTGATAACGTCAGAAAAATTATTTAAATTTCTGAGCTATTTTCTTTTTATTGTAAATTTTCGGTCAGCGAAAACTGTCTCGTCGTTAAAGGGTTAAGAAACTCCCAAAATACCAATTGGAAAATATACGTGAAGGACACTGGTTTTGTGCTCCTAGAGGTGAGCATTGGAACTACGAAAATTATGTTGCCGACTGTGTTACTCAGCACTGAATGGAGTATTTTCCGAAAGATTTTTCTTTTGAATTTATTTCATCTCATTCTTGATCTTTCCCATTTCCCATGCGTCCACCGCCGTCTTAGCGTTGATTCCAACCTCCAGGACTAAACGGTGGAAATGTCCTTTCTCTGGTTGTATGTTACGGTTTTACATTTCATTGGGGACAGGCCAGTCAAAAACAGCTAGTCAGCTGTATGGAAATTTAATTTCAGCCTAATTTCATAACTTCTCATAATCACGCTAATCACCACTTTTTTTTGTTTTTAAAATTTGATTTTATTTATTTTTACTTGTTTATTTATTTATTATTTTTATTTATTTATTTTTTATTTATTTTATTGATTTATATATTTACAGTAGAGTTCCTCAAATTTGAACATTTGGGGGGGGGGGTATAGATGACATTTCTCACTCCTCAAATTTGAACGATATTTTCAAAAACGTAACGGAATTCATGTGAAATGCACTTTCCGTCAATTAAGATAGACAACTTTAGAGAATATATCAATGTAATTTATTGTGAAATAAATTAAATTTGTTGCGGAAGTTAATATAAAACGATAATATGGAGGAAATACCAGAGAAAAATGGCACTCCACGCGACGCAAAACTTTCTTCACATAACCTCAAATTTTACATTTTGAACTCAACTGTCGTTCAAATTTGAGGAACTCGACTGTATTTTATTAATATAATAATTTATTTATTTTTTTATTATATATTTATTTATAGATTTTATTTGCTTTTAAAATTCACACGAAGATTCTCAGTGATTTTAATGTTTTTCGTGTAGAGAAAAGTGCAGTGATAAGATTTTCCCTTCCGTTGTATTCTCTAAGGTAGTGTTGACTGACAAACTAAAACACCGTGTGACGTCACGTTAACTGTAGGCTATTCCTGCTGGGTTGGGGAACTGAACGACATTTCCACTGATATTTTTTCAGACAGAGGGCGCGCTTAGTTTATTGTCACGCAAAACCAAAATAAAAGGAGTTTTTCCCAATCAATCCTGAAAAAATGCAGTTTAAAGTGAGCGGAGAAAGTGATCCGGGAGATGGTAATGGTGATGAGATTGTGCCAAACATGGGTACAACATTTTATCAGCAAAACACAAGCGATGACAGTGATAATGACCAGGAAATGTATGATGGATATGAACCCCTTAATGGAGAACCACAAAATGTGGAAGTTTGGGATAATCTGGAGAGCACAGAAGACACAGACATGTCCTCTGGAATTCCTTCGGCTGATGTTCCTCCAGTAGATACTGTAGAGAGAGAAGTTCAGCGGGAAGTTTGGAATGCTGAACGACCGGAATGCCTGACAATCGACTTGGACGGAGACAAAGAACGTGAAATAATGAATGTTATGGCCGGATTCTCTCTTCCTGAGCAAGCAATTCCCGCCTGGGCTCATGGAGTTTCAGAGAAAGAATGGAAGGATGACCTCCTGAAGCGAATACGTGAAAAAAAGTCGCAGTAAATTGCAAAAAAGAAAATATTTATTAGAAGAATTTTTCACACGCCCAGACTCACGCAAAGATCCCTTGAACATCTGGCCAGCTTATCAAATCCATCTGGCAAATTACCCAAAGTAAAAGCCTTGATTTTATCCACGAGAGTATCTACAGATACAATTAGAGCAACAATCTCCTGGCCAACTGGCGTACATGTGAGATTTCCCAAAGCCTGGAAACATCTGTAAGTAGCTTCGAGATCTTCAATCCATTGCATTGTTTCCAGTGAACATTCCCCGAGGATTTTACACTCATCCCCATCGGCTAGTTGCATCTGAGACACTGTGGCATTGAGGAGGAAAGTTGCAACAGCCACTTGAGCATTGACACTTCCCTTCCGGATTTCACTCACTCTCCCCAAAATCTCCCCCAACTTCCCATGCACCAGATTCCTGCCCACCTGGTGGATCTGCATGTTAGTGAGGCACCTCAGAGCCATCAACTGATTCGCTGCTGAATCACTAACACACTCAACTAGAATTTTCATCACTTCCCCACTCACCAGGAGTCCACATGTAGCCTCATTCCTCACCACCAGCCTCACAATGTCCAGCACTGGGAAAAGAATTCCCCGAGGCCACTTCAGGAGACTCCGGAGGCACTCAATCTGCACGTCTGGTGCCCCTCCTTCGCTTCTGGCCACAGCAATAGCATCACTCAGGATGCTGTCATTGACTTTTGCCTCATCCGGAGCATTTTCGGTGTTAAAACTCCTTTAAAAAAAATAATTTTGTGATTAAATTTTTAGTTCTAAAGAGAATTTATGAGTTTTTTTTTAGGCTTTTTAGGTGTAATTCTCTGCAAATCACAGCTATTGTAATCAGCATTTTGGTCAATTTTCCCCGATCGGTCTGATATTCCGATATTGATTTTTGAACATTCCTGATGCCGAAAATAAGGGATACTCTTTTCGGAAACTTTATCGTTTTGAGTTGGGGCAATATCAAGGGCGTAGCTAGGATTTGACGAAGGGGGGGGGGGCAAAAAAATTTCAATGGGTGGGGGGAGGGGGTGTTCATTATTCGGTATTTCCAAAGTTACTTTTTCAAATAAGAAACTATTGAACTCAACTTCCGTACGAGAATCAATGTGCTTGCGGTGTGTGTCAAAAACACAGAAAAGCAGAATGAGATTAAAAATATAACAGGCCAAGAAAATTTTAACGGAATTTAGATCGTGCCAATAATGATCCTTGTATGATAAAACTATGTGCAATAGAAATACTCAAATTTGAACGATATTTTAAAAAACGTACGGAATTCATGTGAAATGCACTTGCCCTAAATTAAGATAAATAACTTTAGAAAATATATTAATGTAATTTATTGTGAAATAAATGGAATTTGTTGCGGATGTTAATATAATACGATAATATACCAAAGAAAAATGGTTCTAATTCAGACTCCTTGCAAAACTTTCTTCACACAATCTCAAATCTTACATTTTAAAACTCAACCGTCGTTTAAATTTGAGGAACTCGACTGTATTATTATTAATCGTGTCGAGGCTTTAGACTCAATTTTTAGCCTCGTGGTGGAAGGATTAGTCAGTCCCCGGGGACTGTCCAGGAGCACCGATTTAGTTCTGAAAAGCTGTAAATACACGTGGAGGTTCCTTGCCATGCTCCCACTTGACTGTACAACAAAAAAGAGTCAATTCCTTTGACAAAAGTGATAAAACTTGTTAATAAAAGTCTTTATTAAAGATCTTAAATCTTTATATCTCTTTGCCGCGATCACATTATAATTTCTTATTTAAATTATACATTTTTTGTAATGTTTTCCAATATTCAAAAATTTTTATCCGTTTCTATTTATACAATACTAATTACATGTAATTAAGTAAATGTATTAATAAGTTTACATTTTAGGTTTTCTACAACTTTTCAAAGCATGGCAAAAATTTACGATAAAATTAACGATCGAGGTCATCACGAGTTCTTAAAGTGGCAATAGGTGTTCCCTTGACCCTATTTGCAGAAAATATGCTGATCGGCAGCATATTAGAAATATCAGTGCCAAAAAAAGAAACTCATTTTAAAAATATTTCAGAAAACAAATTTTTATAAATCAGTATAACTCTTTCTCACGAATGGACTTCTTATGAATTACATCAATTTCATTTTAAAGAAACGTTTTGACGATTATTTTTTCCTACATTTGGAATATTCTGATCTACTATTGAATTGAAATTTATCCTCGTTTAATATGGTTCTCCATATATTTTAGGTGTTTATGTTTAAGTGTTTATGTTTAGGTATACTGAACCTTTCGTCATGGTTTTATCGAACTCAGGATTATAATTTCTTAATAGTAAATATGAGTATGACTTTAGCAAAAGTGAAAAATGTTTTTAAATGGGCGCGAAAACTAAAAAACAGCATTTGATCAAAAGTCAATATTTTCCAAAATAGTTAAAAGAAAGAGACTGGAGGCTTCAAATTTTTTTTTCTAACCTTCGTGAACCATCTTTACTCTTTCGCCTTCTTTGGCATTGTGCGTACGCATGGAAAAACAATTTTTTTAGCCAATTTTGAATCGATAAAATCCGATTTTTTTAGATGAGTACAAATACAAACTAATATAAGGAATGATATAAAAATCTAGGATATTTTTTGTAGGAACATAATTAATTCCTGAGCCAAGATATTTTTGACCAAAAATATTGAATTTTAGAAATATCGCTTCCTTGCAGATGATGTGTTTTTTCGTATTTCCAGAGCAGAATAAGGTAAAACCTCCCGGAACCAACAAATATGATCATTAAAAATTACAAATTGCATAAATTTAAAAAAATAAATCTTGCTTAGATATAAAAAAAACTGTTCAAACTTTTTGGGTAGGCTCACGCTCAAAATTTTAAACGTCAAATACGCCCGTTTCCGCCAATTCTTGCAAATTTGCCAATTTTTAAAAAAAAAAATATATTTTTAGCATCTTTTAATAATAATAATAATAATAATTGCTGGCATAAAATTCCATAGAGGAACTAGGCCTTCCCGCAAGGGTATTTCTAGATCTAGACATACATTGTGATTTTTTTCTTATACAGGGATGGGGTTGTCAGTCCCATGTCCGTGAAATCAAGTGCAGTGAAGTTGACTGGATGCAATCCGAACACCTTTAACGCCAGAAAAATTTCTGGTGACCTAAAGGGCATTCGAACTAGGGACACTTGCTTCATAGAGCGAGTGCTTTACCACTTGACTCATTGAGTGCCAGCATATTTTACAGCATGTTAATGTCAATATTTTGTCTCAAAAAATGCATTTAAAAAGAAACCCTAACAAAAATTTCTATTTTATTATTTTCTTCAGTTTTCCTTGGTTTAACTATGAAATACACATAAAATTTGAAAATCATTTTTGGTTTTTTTTCTTCGGACCTACTTCATTTTGTAATATTTTTGTCGAAAAAAAAAATTTAAGCATTTGAAATATGTATAAACATATACCGAAAATTTGATGAAGCTTGGTCTTACCCTTTGCCTTCAAAGAAAATGACGAAAAACAGCTTGGGACTTCCTTCTTCCCCTTAAGTTTTTTGAGAGCTCGTAAAAAAATAAATATCGGTTTTAACAAATTTTGCCTTTAGTGTTCCACAAGACATTTCTAAAAATATTGTTTAAAAATGTTAAAATTCAGTAAAAAAAAGGAAATTTGCCGTTTATTCCACTTTTTAGGTATAATTTTTTCATTATCTCACGTATTTAAATATTTGATCACAATGTAAGGGGGCAGCGCCCCCCTCCTGTCCCCCTCGCTAAGACCTTGGGCAATATTTTAGTTTGTTTGTTCATTTTTTAACGTAACAAACCGAATTTGCAATGTAAGAATCACACCTTTATAAGCTGATAAAGGCTTATCACTAACTTTTCTGCCCTGTTCTTACCTGAGCTTATTGAGAATCTTCTCGAGATCTGCCACGGCTAGGGTAGCGTATGTGCTGACGGGAAAGTGCTCTCCGGAATTAGTTTGGACAGGCTGCTGAGTTCTGTAGCTAGAGGCCCCTGTGAAGGGATCTACCAGATTGTCTTCACCGAGAGCACTGCTCCCAGACCCGGGGACATACCGCGATGCCCCCGTGAAGGGATCTCTGTAGCCGGAATCCGAAGGTGCCACTGGGGCATTTCCGGAATTTTTTATCACGAAATTGGCCACTTGATCGAGATACACTTGGGGCAGATTGTGTTTGTGAATGAACTCTTGGGCCACGAACCATGGGTCCTGACCTCGATTATAGGGCAATTTGATTGGTGGGGCACCATCTTCGACATCCACATTGAACACAAAGTCATATTCTTTGCCTTGATAGAGGGTTTTCCCAGAACTGGCATTTGTACCACCTGAGGCTCCTGTGACATCGCCCACTAGGCTCCAATTGCCCCTTGTCCACTGGAAACACTCAATCTTCCCATTAGGTTGCCGTACAATTCGGGTCTGACCTTCTGTACCCTCCACCAAAAGGGATTCCGGCCCAGGGAGATCATTAACTTTAATCCCACCCAATTCTGTGCTGTGTTCCCGCTGCCAGACCTCAACAGAAGTCTGGTAGGCCGCTAGAGTGTCAGTAGGAGCCATTCGAGACGGATCCCTCGTGAAAATCCTGACAATCCCATCGCTGCTTCCTGTGACAATATCCCCATTCCGGAGACAAGTCACCGACCACACGGATTGAGCTGGGAGACGGAGTTCTTCCCCAAGAGCCCCCTCAGAGGCACTCCACATTCTCACAGAACTGTCCTCGCCCCCGCTCACTAGCACATCCTCCCCGACGCTTCGATTCAGAGCCATTGTATAAATATAATTATTGTGACCAAAAAGCTCATTGACGCACTCCCCTTCATCATTCCACACCTTAATCACCGCATCATTGCCACAACTGAGAAGTCCTCCATTCCCCATCCCGATCAATCCCCGAACGCAATCACTATGCCCCTTTAGTACAAATATCTTCACTCCGGAAGCATTCCACACAAAAATATTCTTGTCTGCTGATCCTGTCACATACCTCTGTCCACATGGAACAGACTCCACAGCCCACACCGCTGCCTCATGCCCACTCAGAAGCACCGAAGACACCTGATTGGCATCAGAAATCCTCCAAATTCTCCCAGTTTTATCCCAACTCCCAGACACGATACTTCTGGGCTCTAAACCCTTACATAAGCAGCTCACTAAAAACCATAAAATCAATTATTTACTCACCAAAGGGCTCCGACACTCTCACACTCCACCAACCTGTTGCCTTGTGATCCTTCAGGGTGAGAATAGGTACCATAGATCCGGAAGTATAGATACAAATTGTAGAGTCATTGCTTCCTGTGCAAATCCAACCTTCTTCCTCCAGATAAAATACCACTGCTACGTAATTGGAGTGATTTTGAAGACAACCTCTCTCCTTATACACATTTCTGGCCAGAAAAGCCCCAATTGGATAATTAGTATCATCACTATCAGAACACCCAAACAAAAACAACTAACCCATCCTTTGCCCAAACTTTCACTTTCATATCTCTCGATCCAGACAAGATAAAATCACTTCCTTCAGCCACTGTTCGGACATCCAGGGAATGCCCTCGTAACTCACAACTCAATTTGTACTCACTGAGAGACATTTTCATGCAGATTTTCACCACTAAAAGGGCCACGCAGGAGACAAGAAAAACGCCGAATCAGCCAAGCTCAGTGAGGTTATGTGAACACTCTTCCAACTGCAACAAGTCCCTCTTGCGGAAATAAATAGAAGCATTTCATTGATTGGGAAACAGCTGTTTTACGTGTAGTATTATTTGCAGTCTGTCTCTTTGTTCCTGGGTCTTCCTGGGTTATTTTCCTCACACCAAGTGTACTTTACGTCCAAAGAGTAACTCAGAAGTCGCGGGAATAAGCGCAGAATGCAGTAAAGTGTGCATAAGACTAGGAATATAAAAAAACTAGGAGTAAAAAATGTAAGTAAACAAGGAAACATCGTCGAGTAAATTTGTTTTGACTTATGGTTGGTGAGATTTTTAAAGAATACATAGATTATTCAGGATTTATCGTAAAGGAAGATATCCCACGGAAGGGGCATTAAAAAAAATCTAAAATTGCGGAAATAAAAAAAAATACAGAATTTGTTAGTGTTTACTCAGGAGATGCTCGAACTTCTAAGATTGGCATGGGGCTAATATTGCATTTGACCTGAAATACGAAATAGGAAATTTCATATTTTATGACAATTTTCCTAACAGCTGACGTAAAGTGAGAAAAAAACGGGAGTGCGATTAACTTTTTTCCTCATAACTTTAACACTTAGGTGTAAAAATATATCAAAATTTTTTAATGTTAATTTTACACCTTTTTAAGGGTAAAATTAACATGAGAAAGGGTAACTTTAACCCATAATACACCTAAAAAGCATAATATTTACACCGATTTCGGATCAATAATACAGGATAAAATTAACATTTCCGGAATGCTATTTTAACTTTTTAGGATTTTTCTCAGTGTACTTATTAGGTACTTAAAAAATCCTTCATTTAACCCTTTAAGGACGATTGGAACACCGGTGTCCCATAAAGAAAATAATTTTTCCTGACTACCTAAAGTTATTTTTTTCTTATGTCTGTGCATAATTGTAAAGTAGAAAGTTGAAGGAATCTAGATTATTTTTTGCAAGTCTCCAACTATTTGCTATTTAATAAATATTTAAGCTAAAAAATGTCGAATTTTTAAATTCTCAAATTCATAATTGATTTTATTTTTTTTTATACTTCCAATTTTTTTTTAAGCAAAACCCTTTTGGCAATAAAAAACTACAATACTCATACGCAATATTTTTCATTAAATTGAAAAATGTTATTCATTGGTATTGTAAGAAAAATTATTTAAATTTTTGGGCTATTTTTGTCCCTATCATTCATAGAAGCACAAAATATACCGAATCAGATTCTGTTGGACTTTCCAAGGTTAGATGTAAGACTTATCATTGATTATGTTTCTCAGTTTAATTCTTATTGTTGATTTTCATTCCGTAAAAAGTGTCTCGTCGTTAAAGGGTTAATGAAATGGCATAGTTTTGTAGACACCTTTTATTGCCCCACCAAGTCAGGGAACTTGGCAAAGAGGAGGACTTATCTTAAAACGCTTGAGATAAGCCGTGAGGCGCGTATTTTTTCGCGAATTTTCGCGGGGTGCGAATTTTTTCGCTGATTTTTACGGGGCACGAATTTTTCGCGGATTAATCGACTTTAAAGATTTTCAGACACTTTTACGCATTTCTCATCCAATTTTTTTCATTTTCAAGTGAAATTTTGCATATATCAAGCCTGAAAGAGGCTTTAAATGGATGTAAATTTTGAGGCCTCTATCTCTCATAGTTTCCGAGATAATCGACTTTAAAGATTTTCAGACACTTTTACGCATTTCTCATTCAATTTTCCTTATTAATAACGATAAATATGTTACATACAGTTTAAGAATTATTAAACGAAATTTGCATTATTTATGTATAAATATCGTTCGAGTTTGCCACAATCCAAATTTGCAATGAAGGAATCGCACCTCTATAAGCTGATGTAGGTTTATCACTGGCTTTTTCTTTTTCCAAGCTTCCTTTTTCTTTTTTTTTCTTCTTTCACTGCCAAACATTTGTAAGAGGATTGCACCCCATTTGTTGTGTTTTTTTTTTTTTTTTTTTAATAAATTGAAATTGAAAATAATGCACCGCCTCTGCCTAAAAACTTCGGGGGGACGGAAGAAGCATTCTTATCACAGGGAAAACGTACTGAGTGGTTGACAATGGACTTGGCATATTCACCCAACACAAGATATACGACTTTGCAGCATGATTACATTGTATAAATATAATAAAATATCCCGTGGATACTCGCTCCGGCCGTAACCTTGCCTAGCAAACGATTTTCTCTCAATTTTTTGATCAAAAATATCTTACACGCTCGTCCACGGACACCATAATTTTTGGCATAATCTTGTTCATTTTACGAGACTCAAAAAGATACCCAATATTAGTAACGAATTTGTTTCAATAAATAGCTCGTCTAGTATAAAATCGTATCCCTCCTCCTCTCACACTCAGTCACCCGCCACCAACGAAGCGAGGAGGACGCCAAATCTGTGGCAATTTTCGTGCTACATGGTTTCACTTTTTTAATTCGAGATTCCCTTCCTGTCCAGCTGCCAGAACTCGCTGATGATTTTGTCATACACGCACCTGTATAAAATACTCTTAAGTTGATTTTTATTTGATGTTCCTTATGAACTTTCGCTACCGAAATCCATCTCGACTGAAGTATAGGCCTTAACTGTAAGACGAAATCACTTACACGGATTTGTTCCCGACAATGTGAACAAAAAGATTCCCCATATGAGTAACAATTTGGTTCCAAAAATTACCTCGTCCACGGACACCGAAAATTTTTGGAACAAATATGTTACAGATGTAGGAATAATATTGTTATAAAAAATATGTACCAATTTGTTCCTGACACTGGGAACAAAACAGCCGAGTGCAACAAATTCCGTTCCAAATTTCGGGAACAAATTTGTATAAAACGAAATCAACTCAAATTTGTAGACATTTCACCGTATCAAAACGGTTCCAAAAGAAAACTCTAACAAAATTGTAACTATATTTCGTAACAAAACTGTAAAGAAAACTTTTTGGAACAAAAAATATTTTTTCTAGGTACAAATCGATTCCAAAAAAAATTTGTTCCAAGAAAAACTTGTTCCAATATTTTGGTCAGTGTCCAAAAGTTTTTACCGTGTAGATCAGGAATTAATCCGGCTCCTATAAAAATATCCTAGATTGTGGCATCTTTTTCCTTTATAATCGTCTACAAGAAGCTGATTTATATCCATATTTTCCTTTAGGTACTCAGAGTTCTAAAAGGTTCCAAACTTTTTCACAGCTGGAAAAATGTTCTATAGATCTACTAGCCCATTCCGTGGTATATCTTGGGATTTTATTGATCAAAATTGCTTAAATTGAAGAAGGAATATCGCTATACAGTAGACTCTCGCTCAATCGGCTCTTTTTCAATCGGGCGAAAAATTTTGTTGACAATTTTCACGTTTAATTATGAAGCTAATTTGTTCAAATTAATTAAGCTAATTTGTTTGTTTGTAGTTCTTCCTATTTTATCGTGATTCTTTATAATTGAGCCCTTTTTGTGGAATTTACAAAGGCTTTGATGTCCAAATCTATTGATAAACCGGATGACATTTTACCCCAAATGCCCAATTGAGAGAGAGTATACTGTATTTGCAACAGCTGCGATTTATTAAGAGTCTCACCAAATCGAAAGTCATTGAACTGGCCTTTTAAATTGGCGCATTTGGCTTATCAATGGGTTGATAAAAGGCTTTTGTTCACAGTACTTTACCAAAACAAAAAAAAATGTGTGGGAAACTGAGTGAAAATCTTGAGTTCTGGATGACGAATCTTCCAGTACCACTCAAGGATATTCCGGTGATTAATTTAGCCATTCCGGGAACTCACGATTCAATGACTTATGACATGAGAGCTTTGAGTCCCGTGGCACCAGATGCTGAAGCATGCGTTCATGTCTTGCACAAATTCATTCCCTGCGTAATCAAACGCTGGGCAGTGACGCAGAAACTCTCCTTAACAGAGCAACTTCTCAATGGGATTCGCTACCTTGATTTTAGGATTAGTTTTCGCCTCCCCGATGCGAAGTACTACTTTGTTCATGGACTGTATTGTGAAGAAATTGTTGAGGCTCTGCATGAAATTAGGGACTTCCTAGAGAGTCATCCGGGAGAAGTGATAATCCTGGATATTCAGCATATGTATCAGTTTGAGGAGAAGAATCATTCTGAACTGATGGGTATGCTTCAGGATGTCTTGGGTGGAAAAGTCTGGCCCAGAGATGGTCGATTGCTGAAGCAGTGGACACCAAAAGTGGCTTGGGAGAGTGGGAAGCAACTTTTGATAATCTACAGGAATCACCAAGCTCAATTTGTCCAGAGCTTCTGGACTGCTGAGGATTGGCCGACTCCGTGGCCCAATCAGACCAATGTGAGCAAACTGAAGGATTATCTGGAGCAAAGTCTATCCATGCGATCTCCCCAACAGGGATTCGTTACCCAATGTGTACTTACTCCCAATATATCTTACACTGTGCCACGCTTCTTTTCCTCTCTTCAGCGAACTTGTGCCCGTAAAGTCTTCCGGAAGCTTCTCTCCTGGATTGCCACCCAAAAACCCGGACCCTGGCGTCCAGGAGATCAACCTACAGTCAATGTTATCCTGGCGGATTTTGTGGAGATCCAGAACAGTGAATTTTGCAAAATAGTCGTTGATCTGAATCTCAAACTGTACACGGAAAAGATCATCACGATGGAGTCTTCAGCGTGAAAGCTTTCTCCTTCCTGGCGTTTGCTACTCTACCTTCACACTTCAGTCAATAGCGAGATGCCCGCTCAATTCAATTGTGATATTAGTAATTTATTTTTTTTTAGTTTATTTGCACAGCATTAGTTCGGCAACCGGAGAACATCAGACATTCCAGTTCTTGCTGCAGCTTCAGTAAATATTTTTTAATTTATAAAAATAACGACCTAAGGGAAGAGGCTTAAACTTTACAAAAAAGCATTGTGATTACATTGTAAGATTTCCGATCTTGAAATATAGCTCGTTCAAAAGTGGAAAAAGTGAGTTAAACTTATAAAAATCTACTTAAATTTATTAAAAAAAAATATATTCAAGATTCTGTCAATTTTATTTGTTTTATAATTCTGTGTTTCCACCATGACTAAAACGGTATTGTAAGTAGTAATAAATCAATCGGATTGATATCAAAAATCAAAGCATTTTGTAATTATTCTATTCTTCATTTCCTAATGTGTTCTTTGTGAATTAATTGATCCTCAAACGTGACCTTTTGAGCCAATACAAATTCTGCAATTCTCTACCGAATGTAGAAAAAGAATTGTTTTGCCTACACTCGGTTCTGGTGATCTTGGAATAAATACTGCGGAAAGAGTAAGTGAAAATTCTCCAAAAAGCGACTTGAAATTAAGTTTCTTAATTGCATGTATTTTTTTAGTGTGCTTAATGTGTAAAGAAAATGTAAGAATGAAGAATTACAAAATGAAAAAAAAGCAGAAAAATCTTTCATATGAATCAGGTTTATCGTGTAGTAAAAGAAGCGCAAAAATCTATGAATAATGGAAAATTATGCACGGCAGTGTTCATAGACCTAGCCCAGGCCTTTGATAAAGTTTGGCATCCGAGTTTAATATTCAAAATCAAAGGATAGGGTAATTCAAAACCATTTTCAGAAGCTTTCACTTTGACAGAAGATTCAACATTAAAGTTCATAATTTTTCTGAAGAGAATTACATAAATTTGCTCCTTGACTCTTCCAGAATGTTATTATTTAGTGAAAATTCTCTAGATATAATTTGAAAACTTCTTAAATACAAGAAAAATACGCGAGTGTAAAATGCTTCTATTGGAAACAAATTAATCCAAATGGAGACAAGGAACAGTTTCTAATTGGAGACAAACAGTGTAAGAAGTGTAAGTGAAACCGCGACGAAAGGCTTCCAAAACCTTGTTGAATTGCTCTTGAGTGCAGGATTTGTTCTTATTCCTGGTCTTTTCCCCTTTCCCATCTAAAACAATAAGAAAATCTCTCCAAAAAAAAATCATATTTCTGGGGTTTCCTATTGAAGCATTTGCAGACACTTCAAAAAGCCCTTTTTGTTCACGAAATAGCTAATTATTTCATTTGAAAACTTCACGTACCGTTAACAATAAAGATTAGCACTTAATTTAACTAAAATTAGCCAGAAATATGACATAAATGTTAAACAAAACGAATAAACAACAGTCACCTCATTGTGTTTTTAGCAAGCTATTTATCGCCTTATTTTTACTAAAATTAGTTTTAATACGTTTAAAAATGAATTGATTTGTAGAGGTGAATTTGGCTCTTATTTTGGACAACATGGTTATTAATTTGGACAACTTGACTGTAAATTTGGACAGCTAGTCCGCCTTAACAGGATGCCCATTGTTCTTCATTTCATGAACAAATCTAATCAAGTCCTTTTCCTGTTCATGTAAGCGAACCGTAGAATGTCACAAGAAGCCCGGAAACTTTCCATATCATTCATTAAAGTGAGTTGACTTCGATACTCCAAGTACGTGCGGATTCACTCATTCCCTGGCCTTTCCGGGAGCCTTTCAAGGCATTTCTCGCTACATCTCTTTCGTAGAGATGATGCTCCTTTGTTTCTCCAGGCATTTGTCCAAACTAGTCATCACAAAAGCTAAAACTTTACGAAATTTCGTGAGAAAAACACCTGTCCAAAAACAAGGCAAATCTCAATCAAAAAAAAAAAAAAACAAGGCAAATCTCATTTCAGGTCAAATGTACAAATCACCACTAACGTGAATCAACACAATATTCAATGAATATTCAATAATATCACTCAAAAAAAGCGAAGAAGCATTGTTAGTACTTCACCACGGCTAAATAAGACTGAAGTAAACACGAAGTTCTGCCATATTTCTCGCAAGAAATTGCTCACACTGAATTTTCAACAAAGCAATTTCAACTCAAATCTTATTGAAAATTTAACGATTTTAGTGTTAAAATCCTCCAAAAAGAACAAATAATTAGATAGAATTCATTATTCATCAAATATTCCAATTAAAATCCATCGTTTTAATCAATTTATTTTTAGTGTCCAATTTTATCCTCAAAGTGTCCAAAATAAGAAACTGGACAAAATTATGAGCCTTTCCCCTATGATTGAAGGAATCTAGATCTAGAATATTTTTTGCAGGTTTCTAAGCTACTTGCTCTGCTGCAAATATTTAAGCTTAAACATGACGATTTTTTAAATTCTCAAATTCCTAATTGATTTTATTTATTTTGCATACTTCCAATTTTTTTAAGCAAATAAAATTATTATTCATTGGTATTGTCAGAAAAATTTCTTAAATTTTTGGGTTACTTTTGTCCCTAATGTCCATAGAGGCACAAAATACACCGAATCAGACTCTTTTGGGCTTTCCAAGGTTAGAGACTTCTCATTGATTATATTTTCCAGTTTCATTTTTATTGTTGATTTTCGGTCCGTAAAGTGTCTCGTCCTTAACGCTTTAAAGACGACTGGATTACCGGTGACGCGGTGACCCAAAAATGATTTTTTTTCTAAAGCCATCTAAAGCCATGTTTCGCTCTAAAAAGTCAGAAAAGTGACTTTCTGACCCCCAATTTTGGACCCTCTCGTCCTTAAAGGGTTAAAAATAAACGAATAATATTTATAGCACTCTTTAAAATTTTTCTTAACTCTTTCCGGACCGCAGCATATGCTGCAAGACAATTTCACCATTTTTTAATCAAAAATATCTAAGCTCAGGAATTAATTGAGGTCCTACAAAAAATATCTTACATTTGGACATGCGTATAGTTTGTAATTATCCACAAGAATCGGATTTTTATCAGTTCTGAATAATTAAAAAACATTGTTTTTCACAGAACATTCATATGCTGCTTTGGGTACTCAGAGTCCCAAAAGAGACGAAAGAGTTAAAGGAAAAAGCAATTTTGACCGACCTATTTGCCAAAATTTATTTATCTACTGTTTCAGGAAATTCATAAACACTATCTATGGTACAAATTTAATGCCCAAGAATTTTTATCTGCCACATTTTGTCCCATCCTAAGTAAATTTAAGTGCATATTTTTTATTAAAAACAACATTTTATTTAAAAAAAATAGTTTCAGACTTTTTTATTCGTGTGTCCTTTCCGTAAGTATTCTTCCAAGCCAGCCGATATAAAAACTTTGAATTTTTGAAAACTCAACGCACCTTTATTGTGTGTAGGAGGAAATGGCACTCAATTGAACAGGGTAGTTTCTAAATCTATTATTCGAAGCATCGTCTTGGCGGATAATTTGCAAAAGTTGAATTTCTGGAAGCATTCCTTGACGCTGTTTGCATTTCTGCCAAGATTACGCGCCTTCTTCACTTTCTCTGGGGCCGAGTCGTTGGCATTTGAGCTGAAAGGAGGCGGCAAAGTAATGGATAATTTATGCTCTATCCACCTAATAATTGATAATGACATGCTCACAGTATGAAATTCCTTATTTCGTAGAAATCAGGAATTTCCGCAGCTCCAGCAGCCAGCTGACAAACGAGAGACACTGAACAGAGGAGCGGATCGTGTCTCAATACGGTGTCCCACTGAATACCCGGAGGCTGTCCGTGTTCAGACTGTGGAGGAGTTGTTGCTAAATGTAGTCCAAGTATGCGTTAATTGGACATGGTGCAATTCTTTACCTCTTCTACCGACCGACGCTTCCGTCCGGTCAGAAAATCTAAGCCCAGGCTCTTGGCTGCTGCTTTGGCTGCCATCTGAACAGGACGTCGGATCTTCTGGTAGTCCTGGGCTAGAAGGTGCAGGCAATAGAGGGAACCCAACAGAAGGATGCCCAGGAGGATTAATCTGCGAAGGATAGGAAGAGAGACATTGGGGATGTTGGGAGTGGATGCTGGAGATGAAAGCGAAGGTGGATACTTACTTGTGTGCCATGTCGCGAGTGTCAGTCTAGTGTGAGACTTACCAGCTGAAGAAATTTTACTTTCCGTCGAATTGTTGCGTTACTCAATATTACAGTGAATCACAAAATTATTTATTCACCAATAAAATCAAAACTCTATCTCAAAAAATTTAAATACAAGGGGGAAATATATTGATAGAAAGTGGTGTACAGCAAATGGAAGTGTATAGAATTGTCAGGAAGTGGAAGTGCCGAAAAATTAAAAATAATCTTCATTATTTTGAAAAACTAAGAAAGCAAACGGAGAGCATTTGGGCTTTAATTTTTACTGAAATTTTAATAGATAAACTAAATAATACGTTAAAATAAAAAAAGGCGTTTAAGTTTTAAGCAATATGAATAAATAAAACAAAAAAAATCATTTGATAATAATTAATGGGAAAATACAAAGACAAAAATACAAAGACTCTAGCTTATAACGAAATTCACTGGAAATTCCTTAGAGCGAATTCTTAACCGTTTTATGATTGAGCTGTGCGTGATTTTTAGCGCATTTACCATTTTCTAATTGAGCTATGCGTGATTTTTTTAATCCATTTTGTAATCGTGCTGTGCGTGTTGTGCAAACCATTCTAGGTATGTTTTTTACTAGCCCTATGCGTATTTTACACACAATTTTAGAGAGCATTTAGAAAATAAAAAAAAATAGAAAATTAAAAGAATTATAAAAGAAAGCTAAAAGAACGCATCGTGAAAAATTTACGTTTAAATACCTCTCTTTTCATCTTTTCTTACTCTTAGTATTAATCTTATATGTGACACCACGGTCATAATCTTAAAAAAAATTCTCATAATAATTTTATTAGTAGTGAGAACATAAGGCAATATTTACGTGGATAAGTTGCGGCAATTATTTCATAATGATTTCATACAATTATATTTGCTTGTGTTAATTAAATGAAATCGATAACCCAACTAATATTGGTCACTAATTCCATTTAGTTCTCACAACTAATGAAGATAAATGGGCCTATATTTTCATAAAGTTCTGACAACTTTCTCAATAGTAAAGAGTGATTTTTTACTTATGTATTGAAGTTTTTCGAGCTTAAAGTAGCCACCGTGCTTCAGTCTTTTATGGAAGAAGTGCATGTGAAACGATGTCGCGTCTTTCAAGTCCCACTATCTTAAAGGGACTTTATACTTTACATGCCAAATTTTTCTTGTGTAATCCGTGAGAATCTCAGGTGAATATTTTCTAAAATCCATTTATCGCTTGTGATTGTATCATTGATTTTGGAAAAATTTGGCATATAAATTATATAGAGTATCCATCGTAGAGTGATATTGTGCATCATTTTACCTGCAAACTTTTGTTGAATGCATATGGTCTTATACATGAATTTGTATAAGAAAATGGAACATGAATAAGAATAGCATAAAATAATTTTAAAAAAATTTAAAAACAACAGCTATTACGAATTAATCTTCATAACTAATAAGATATAGGCATCACAATAAATGCTATATAGTAACCACAACTAATATGATATAGTTCAAGCGTGGAATCGTTTGAATTTCCCCAACACTTGATATGATTTTGATAGTTTCAATTATTGTTTACTTTTTGTTTATCAGTTGTCATTTTTAGTGCATTTCATTAGTTTTATTTTAATACCACTCTCGTTAAAAAAATATTGATTTTTGGTTGAGATATCTTAAAAAGATGGAGAAAATCCGACAACAGATAGTTGACATTTACCTACAAAATCCAAATGCGACTTATGCGGAAATAGGAAAACTCACCGGAAAGTCGCGCTCAACAGTTCGAAAGGTAGTATTGCGATTCAAGGACACAAAGACGATTGTCTGAAAGCAAGCTGGTGGTAGGAAGCCTGGAATTCAAGACCGTGAGGATCTCAGGAAAAAGGCTAAACCAGCCAAAAGTTTGCCTGATTTCAAGCAAAAATGGAAAAACGTCGTCAGAGTCCGTGGAGAAGAGGCTTGTCAAGAACCTGATGAGGGGAATCAAGAAGAAGGTGCGGGAGTTTGCTAACCAGCCATTGGAATACAGTAAAGAAATGGTTTAAAAGAATTACAATAAAATAACCTTTCCAAATCTGCATTAATTTTCTTTTATCTACTGCGACTAAGATTTGAGAGCCATTTTTCCACGGGGAAATTCATTCGATTCCACGCTTTATTACAGCCAATAAGATGGGTATATCAACTCCATTTATTTAGTTATTGGAACTAATATGTCATAGTACCCGTTACTAATCTAATTTAGTTATGATAACTAAATGAAAAAGATACTGTAACTAATATTGTTCAACTATTTCATTTAGTTACTCTACCTAAATATATAGATAGGTCTATGCTTAGTATATTTTATAGTTTCCATAACTGTATATGAGGTTGTTGAGACTAATTTTTTAAGAGTGAATTATAAAAGCTTCAAAGTTTTTTAGAGAGCTTTCGGAAAGGTTTTGATCAATTTTTCTCAAAGAAAGCCACAACACTGTATTAGAAGAGCTTTCAAGGAATATTTCAAGCTTTCGATGTATACCCAAAATAATAAAAAATGTATTTATGACATTTCTTTTAAACTTAGCAGAAAAGTTCTTGTGTCTCGTAAAGAGTGTTTTTACTTCAATTTTTGACCAATTCCTCGGCATTTTCTTGAAGTAAAAATCTTCTTGGTATCTTTAAAGAAGCTTTTAGATTATGAAGTCCACCAAGTTTATTTCTTTATCGGAATTTCCATTCGAGAAAAGTTCATTTGGAAGTTTTTTTTAACGAATTTTAGGTGGAAATGTTTTCGTTTTTAAAAATTATAATAATAGGTTCTAAAAATCAATGTTATTAGAACACTTCCTAGGAGGGTTTCAAAGGAAAAATTGAAGACAAGTTTGCTACCTTTTCCTTGAAGTGCCGAAAGTGTTGTATACATAATTATTTCCCCCTTGATTAAATACTTTCTTTAATCCGCGCACACACTAATGGACTTCACTGTTAAATCGTGCAATTGCATCCAAACATGGAGCACCTGGTGGGACAGAGAAACTGGTCTCCCCATCTCCCGGAAAGACAACTCGTTTTAGGCATATCCACAGCAGAATTCCGCACAAGATCATCATTTAGAGAAATGAAGTCCAATTGTATAATACACAACTATTATTGCTATATATTTTATTATCTCTCTACAATCATTTCTCTTCTCCTGGCATTAACTACATATTCACCTCTTCACCTGCCTATAAAGTGTGTCTGTGTGTCTTTGGACTCTTTTATAAGATTTAATCAAACACATTGTTTAAGCGAATTTATCTCTCTTTTCTTGGGTGCTTCTTCAAACCGTTAGACAATGTCCATTACGATCAAATATTACCTTTTCCTTATGCATCATTTTTCTTCTTCTAAAATACACAAAATTCTTTTTCTTTTCTATTAAATATTGATTATTAAATTAATTTAATTTTTCTTTTACTTTTGTTTAAAAATACAATTTTTTTTTAGAGGCACTAGAGGACAAGTTATAGATATATATTTATTGGAGACATAATTTTCATCAAATATGTTAAGTATTTGCCGACTTCTTTTGCGCATTTTCTAAAACTGATCATCTTACAAAAAAAGGGACCAAACATCATACTCCCTTCAATTCGATCCCATCTCCTTTTTTTTATATCACAATCTACAATATTTTTATTGCAACAATATATTTTTTTTTATTAAAACTCCACAATTTTATATTTTGTTGGATTAAAAATATTAAATAAAACACTTATGGTTTCACTTGGTTCTTTTTGTCTGCTTGTAAAATAGGAAGAAAAAAAGAAGTAAATGGGCCTTTATTCTCTTCATTTTGGAATTTGAGGTTATGTTAGATCTAACCTAATAAAACGTCGTAAATCTCTAATTAAATCTGGAAATATTTTGTTCAAGTAACCAAATTTATTGTTAAAAGACGAAAGATTAAGTTGCAAAATCCTATTATGCTCTTATTCTAACCCTAAGGGCCTTGAGAGACATGAGGATTAGCCGAGAGACGGCTTAGCGTAATTATATTCAAAATAATGGTTAAACCATATTTCCATAATTTTCCACTAAGTCGTTTCTTCGCTTAAGTCGCAAGTGTGTCTAGGGCATAACACCAAAGTCAAGGGTGATATCATGATAACTTATTATTTTTGATAGAATCCACTGTCGACTTTGAAAAGTTTAAATGAATCGATATTTACCAACTGTCACATTCCTTTAAGATTCCCGTTAAATCATTGCTCTACCTGCCGATTTTACTCGAAGGTTTTCTAAATTTTAACGGTATATTCTAGTACATTAAGAGAAAATCTTTAGATTTTCGGCAGAATTTCTGCGTAGAATATCTGTAGATTTTCGGCAGAAATTCTTCCGAAAATCTGCAGATTCTCTGCAGAATTTCTCCCTAAAAAATCTGCATAACCTCCATTACTTCACAAAAATATTGTTGATTTATGAAGAAACTGTAGAAGTTATAAAGAAAATGGTATGCTCTGCTTAACAAGCATTACCGATTAAACATTCTAGATGAGTAAAAAGATACAAGCAAAAATACTAATTTCTTAAAAACCGCCCATGAAATGATACAAAAACACGAAATTTAAGTCGACACTCTGTTTAAAGTTTTCACTTCACTATTCTCTACTTAGAACACGGCGTCGCAGAATTCTTTATTTTATATAAACACTGTGAAATCACCAAGAGAATCACTCTATTGATTTTTGCAATAAATTTCAGTGAAAAATATTCCATCTTTTATGACACAGCTGTCTGGAAAGTCTGGAATGCAGAAAAATCTACAGAAAATCGGCAAAATATCTACAGAAATTCGTCAGAGTATGCACCAGGATTCGTCAGAAAATCTGCAAAAATTTCTGACGAATTTTGTCCCAAGCCCAAATAAAATTCGTAGGAATATCTACAGATTTCTCGGCAGATTTTCGGCAGAGGTGTAGATATTTTCTGCAGAAAACTTAAAGATATCTGACGAAATTATTTGACGAATTATTTTCAAAATTGCAAGCTTTTGAAAATTTCCTATTAGAGGTGATCTACTATTTTGAGGTTACTTCTTGCATAACCTCAATTTCCAGAGTAACCTCGATTAAGAGAATCAGGCCCATTATGAGAAAAATATAGTTTTTAAATATTGCTTTTACGTGACTTTAAAAAATGTTTCATGCTCATCACTAAATTTCTAATTATTTTTTTTGTTTTTTTTTTTAAATTTTGTTGATTTATCGTGCGAAATGTGTTTTTTTTTAACTATTTCCCTAGGAATCTCGTTGCGTAAGAATTGTTCTAGAATTTTTTTGTTTTGTTAACAAAGCTCAAACTCTTTTTTTATATGATTTTTTTTGTGTTTTCTAAAAGGGAAAAGCAAATATACATCATTAAATAAATTATTTCAATTTCTGTCCCAAATTTCTTTATTCTTTTTGAGACACAATTTCTCTAATTGTTTACTATTTAATTTTCTCAGTTTCTTCAATAAAAAAACGAGGTTTTTGAAGAGTCTTCTTCAGACATTTGTAAACACTCTCGACAAAGCCCATGACATTTTAGTCGATGGACAGTAAAAAAATCCGGATTTCTATAAATGAAATTCCTCTTTTTTTCCAATAAAAAAAACGAATAACTTACGTGATTTCCCTGACAATTTTTTTTTTCAAAGGAATTTCTTCTTTTCTATCGCACCAAATAAAGTTTTTTTTTCAAATATTTTTCGGTTGTCTTTTCCACCACAGAAATATCGACAAACCTGGACAAATTGCTTTTAATTTTCATGGAGAGGTATTTTGTCTTGGACTCCAATAAAAATTTTGCCAAGAACTCCCCAATCCAAGTGAAAAAATTTACAACAAATAATTGCAAAATTTCGGACAATTCTTCACCATTATATCGTCGATAGGCGATTTCAAATGGAAAACAATTGAATTGCCACTAAAAAAGACAATTTTTCTCGAGCTAACAAAGTCTCTCAGCCCAAGAATTTAGTGACCAATCCTCTCTCTCTCGAGAGAGAGGCAAAATTCAATGCAATATCCTTTTGGACTTTTCATCAAATCAATCCCTTGACTAGATTTGCATGCTGTGAGATTGAATGCCACAAATATTCACAAAATTCCCTTCACGAAATTCACTCTCAGCCGGCACTCTGAGAGTATCCACTCGTTGAATTCAATTTATGCCTCCCATTCATTCCTGGCATTTGCTCAATCTCCGTCCCAAGAATTACCGGCTTCATGTGCATATACTCAATTTCCTCAAATAATTCTGGCAATCTCGATAGATCACCATTGGAATCACCTGCTGAGCCAGCAGATGATCCATCTCCCACAAATTCACCCCCAACAACCTTTAAACTAACATCAATCTTCGACAAATTCCCCACATTCTTCTGCTCAGCCACATCGGGATCATATGGACAAATTTTAATCAACTTACTCTCTTCCGAAGCTGCAAGGTAGTTCCCTTCCTCCGGTGAATAATTCTCATAGTCCACAGTGTCTGACACTCCCACCAGTTGATCATCAAACTGCGAATTGTTATTCTCAAAACCGGTGGGACTGTCAAAGGACACTTGCTGATCATTCTTGTGGATGACAATTGATGAAGAATGGGCAGACAACTCGATTTCTTTTATGTGCTCAGGATGCTTTTTGCGTTGATGCTGCAGCAATTTGGCCTTTGAGGCATATTGCTTATGACACCAAGCACAGCCCTGAAAAGACCCCCCAAATACTTTCAAAATCAGTTCAATTCAAAGGCAACTTAAAATTTATTGGTCTGTATCCTTCATAAAGGCCCATTTAAAAGAAGGTATTTTGATCCGAAAAATCCCATTCGAAATAAAAGTGTCCTATGAATAAGTTTTTATTCGAAATATTTTCGAAAATCATTATTTTTAAAAACTCTTTTTCAAACTTTCCAATGTTTCGAAATAAAATGGGACATGAACCTATCACAGCTATATTTTTAGCCGAGACACACGAGAGAATTTTATCAGAGGGCACGGAGACTTTACAAATGCGTTAACCCTTTAACGACGAGACACTTTTTACGGACTGAAAATTAACAATAAAAATTAAACTGATAAACATAATCAATGATAAGTCTTATATCTAACCTTGGAAAGTTCAACAGAATCTGAGTCGGTGTATTTTGTGCTTCTGTGAACGATAGGGACAAAAATAGCCCAAAAATTTAAGTAATTTTTCTGACAATACCAATGAATAATAATTTTCGATCTAATCAAAAATATTATACGTATGAGTATTGTAGTTTTTATTCCCAAAAGGGTTTTGCTTAAAAAAATTGGAAGTATAAAAAATAAATAAAATCAATTATGAATTTGAGAATTTAAAAATTCGCCATTTTTGAGCTTAAATATTTACTAAATAGCAAATAGCTAGAGACTTGCAAAAAATATTCTAGATCCCTGCAACCTTCTACTTTACAATTATGTACAGACATAAGAAAAAAATAACTTTAGGTAGATAGAAAAATTATTTTCTTTATGGGACACCAGTGTTCCAATCGTCCTTAAAGGGTTAAATGTCTATTTAGATAAGGATTATTTGGATTCGAAATCTCCCTTCCGAAATAAAAATCCCCTATTGAGCTCTAAGGTAAATTAAGCTAATTCAAAACCTGCTTCAAATGGAAATTTTTCGCTACTCCAAATGGAAACGTCACTGTTTTCATTATAAATACAGTACAAAATTATAATATTTATATATTTTCTATACCACAGTTTCATTATTTAGTTAATTTTACTCCAAATAAAGCGAAAATCCATTCATATTCACAAATTTTTATTTGTTAATTTCTCAGAAAAATTAAGAATGTACCCTTTCACCATCGAATTTTTCATCGATCGACCATGTTTTCCAATGAAAAACACAATGAAGTGACTGTTGTTTATTCGTTTTGTTTAATATTTATGTCATATTTCTGGCTAATTTTAGTTAAATTAAGTACTAATCTTTATTGTTAACGGTACGTGAATTTTCAAATGAAATAATTACCTATTTCATGAACAAAAAGGGTTTTTCTGAAGGAGAAAAGACCAGGAATAAGAACAAATCCTGCACTCAGGAGCAACTCAACAAGGTTTTGGAAGCCTTTCGTCGCGGTTTCACTTACACTGTTTGTCTCCAATTAGAAACTTTCCCTTGTCTCCATTTGGATTAATTTGTTTCCAATAGAAGCATTTTACATTCGCATATTTTTCTTGTATTTAAGAAGTTTCCAAATTATATCTAAAGAATTTTCACTAAACCAGTAACATTCTAGAAGAGTCAAGGAGCAAATTTATGTATATTATGACAACTGTAACCAAAAATTCTTCAGTGTGCCATAAATGGATAATTAAAATGACAAATGAAATTTTTTTTAGCACATAACTGTTCTGAAGTACTTCTTCTTCTTCTTCTTCTTCTATTTTACGTTTAGGCTGCCGAACTCACTCGGGTTCGAGTGCATATAGCCATAAAGTACTTCTACATAAACGACTTTTCTTTGTAGTGGTTCCTGTCGTGATTGTAACACAGCCAGGACTGAGGAAAACAGTTGAGAACAGTTCAGACAGGAATAAATACAAAGAGAAGTCGATAACGCATAAGCACTTGAGAACAGTAAAGTACTAAAAAAATGTTCAGGAGAAAGATGTTTTTTAGTGCAAAGCTATTCTTACGGGCTTCAGCGTTATCAACTTTTCTTTGTATTCGGTTTTATCACGACTGTTTTCTTCAGTCTTCGGCTTGTACCAAAACCACCAAATAGTCGTGCGTGACAGGAACCAATGCAAAAAGTCGATAACGCAGAAGCACATAAGGTCACTCATGTACTAAAAAACATGTTGATCAAAAAGATTTCCCTTTTAATTTTTTATTGAAATAATATCATAAGTACCCTATCATCTCTTTTGTCAAGAGTCATAGGGGGCAATCTTCCTCCTGAACATATTTTTAGTTACTGTTCTCAAATGCTTCTGCGTTATCGGCTTTTCTATGTGTTGGTTTCTGTCTAGATTGTTTTTCCCAGTGTTCGCTGTATTCTAAAACCACCAAATAGTCATGACGGGAACTAATACAAAAAAAAAATCGATGCACTGAGAAAAAGAGAGGGTGCGATTAACATTTTTCCTCAGAAATTTAACACTTTTTAGGTGTAAAAATATATCAATATTTTTACACTATCTTAGTGGTAAAATTAACATGAAAAAGGATACCTTTAACACCTAATACACCTAAAAGGGTAATATTTACACCGATTTTGAATAATACTGCAGGGTAAAATTAACATTTCCGGAATGTTATTTTAACTTTTTCGGATTTCTCTTACTCAGTGTAATGCAGAAGCAGTTGAGAACAGTAGTGCTAAAAAGTGCTTTAGCACATGAGAACAGCCATGTACTAAAAAATGTTCAAGAGAAAGATTTTCCCTTTAAATTTACCATTTAAATAGCACCATAAGTACCTTATCATCTGTTCTTTTATCAATTTCTTTTCCCTTCATACAACTTTACAACGTTTCAAGGGAATCCTATCAAAGAAACAAACCACTAAAGGTGGTTTTCCAAGACTCATTGATATAGCAAAGTGCATTTTGTAATACCCTCGTTTAAACGGACCCTAATGGCAAATTTAGTGTGAGGAGAAAAAAATCACTAACCTGCGGATGTGTCGTGATGCTTCCAACAGTTTGAGAGTATGTCAAATTGGAGAAGCCACCAACATCTGGACAATTTCCCTTCAGTCGGCTCGACATGGGCAACTCAAGTCCCGGATGATTCTTCAGGATATGAGCCTTCCTCTTGGAATTGCTCTTGTACACTTTCTCACAATACTGACAATAGTAGAATTTCTGATCCTTGAGAATGGGCAAATTGAGTTCAGGAACTGAATCTATGGGTACCATTGGATGCCTCTTAGCCAGATGATTGACTAGCATGCCGCGTCTCTTGAAGCCGACTAAACAATCGTGGCACTTGTAAATGAAGCGCTGATAGTCATTTGGCGAAACTTTTGGTGAGAACTTTTTCTTAGGTGACTCTTCTGGATTCTTACTGATAACTTCCCCATCCAGTTGTTCTTCCTTGTAGCTCTGGGTATCTGCTGGTGGATCAATTTCTGGCGAATTTTGCTGTAGAAGCTTCTCTTTCTTGGCTTTTGCTTCATCAGAATGGGATCTCTTCATATGTTCCCTCAATTTGTCCTTCCGCTTGAACTGCTTCCCACATTCTGAACACAAGAATTCCCTGTGATCTGAATGCCTTAGCAGATGCATCTGCAACTTACTTAGAGTAGGAAATTGTTTTCCACATTGCTGACACGGGTGTTTTGTGGCTGAATGGAAAGTTCGTATATGTTTCCGGATGATTTTGTATTCCTTAAATTTCTTCTGACAAAATTTGCACGTGTAAATACCATTTTCTGCATGAGATCTCACATGCAACTTAAAGACCAAGCCATGCTTAAAGGCTTCTGTACACATGGGACAAACAATCAGACGCCTCGGATTGAGATGCATCTTTACGTGAACAGCAAGAGCCGAAGAAGTAACAAAGCGCTTGGGACAGTGAGGACACCTCAATGGTCTCGACTCATTGGCAGCATGAACTAAATTATGACGTGCTAAACGTTCAGCTGTTGGAAAGGATTTTGGGCAGGAAGTACATTTGAACTTGTGAAAAGTATCCTTATTCTCTTTGTTATTGAGAAACTTCCTCGTAGAATCCAATTTTAATCCCTCCTTGACCCCATCAATTCTCCTATTGCGCTCAATTTTGTTATTCCCACAATCACTGAGACTCTTCTCAGCCAACGGATGTCCCGAATGGGTCTGCATATGTTGCCTCAAACGCATTGAAGATCTCGGAAAGAGCTTAAGACACACCGGGCAAGCTACTTTATTTCCCCCACCACCACCAAGTGGTCTCTTCTTCTTCCTCTGCACATTCTTTTTCTCCCCATACATCTCATCATCATCATCGTGTTGATTTAGATGATCCTGAAGGGCTTCCGAATTGCCAAATTTCTCATCACACTCAAAACATGGCCAAGAATTTTCAACATGATTCATTTCAACGTGATCTCGTTCGTCAGGAACTATCTGACGCAGCCCATATTTGTCAGCATACTCACGACTATAGCCAACTCTTAATTCTTGCTTAGGTCGAATAAATTTGCAACTCTTGAAAAACAATTTGCCCTCGGATTCAAAAAGTAGAAGATTCTGTTGCTTGAAATCTTCAGCAATACGCACAAAACGCATCCAATTAGACGTATCTACAAAAAAGGAAGGATGCAAAGGGAACATATTTTTAACCCTGTAGGGAAATTCAAGCCATAATGCTAAACCTTTAGTCCTGCACACAGTTTAATTTATTGAAGCAATTAATAATTCATGAACAACTACCGGATATATTTACCTATAAAATTAAATGTTAACGAGCTATAATTACTGGATCAGTTAATTTAAAACGACACGTTGCTCACAGAGATGAATTAATATTATTCAATTAATTTATTAGACAGTTAATCTTTTACAAATTTAATATAAGGGAATGCTTTCAGGCTTCGCACATACTCTGGACTTCGAATCTGACCTAATTTTCTTCACGAAATATGTGACTTAAGATTAGCTATTAAAAAATATTGCCATAGAAAGGTCAGTGTTAAAAATGATTTTGAAAAAACATAGTAAGGTAAAGTGTCCTCGAGTCGACCGGTGGTCAATATTTGAATGTTTGATGGTGAATTTCTATAAAATTGTCACTGATTCGTATTTATTTATAGAATAATTGACCTATTAATGTTAGATCATACACAAAATATTAGTGCAAATATAAATAAATTGAATAAATAACTCTACCGGTCGAATTGAGGAACCGGTCGACTTGAGGGCACTTTACCTTAATGTAAGAAATAAAATAATTCATTGAACATTTGAAATGGAGTATTTGCCTGAATTGACGCGGTGTACGAAGTGCACAGTAAAAAATCGTGTAAAAAGAAATAACGTGCACAGTAAAAAAATTAACACTATTATAGTGTGTAATCTTTCACACCACTATTATAGTGTTAAAAAGTGGAAAAAGTGTTTAATTTAAAATTGTTTAATTTAAAGTTGTTGATTTTCAAGATGTTGAATTTGGAATTGTTGAATTTAAAAATTGTTGAATTTTTATGTGTAAATTCAAAAATTGTTAAATTCTATTATTGAATTTTCTTTTCATTTCGAAGATTTTGATTTTTTTTACCTTTTTAGACATTTTTATTGGTTTTTCCTGTACTCGGGATCCCCCCTAATGCGAAATGATTACATCTGATGCTCGGATCTTCACGATAGACTTCTTATGCATACAAATATTTGATGTTCTATATGACCTTTGCCCAATGAAAAGTATGTTGACTGAAGTATAAGTTTTAATTGGAAATTCAACAATTTTTACACAACTTTTGTTTAAAAATTCATCAACTTTTGTCTCAAAATTCAATAACTTTTGTTTAAAAATTCAACAACTTTAATACCATAAAGTTGTGTATTTTTCACGCTATAATAATGTGAAAAACTGTAATCATACTATAATAGTGGTAATTTTTAGAATATGTCAAACAGTTTTAAATCACGAAACATTGTTGAAAAATTTTTATGATTATAACAATGAGAAATTTTACACAGATCGCAATTAAATAATTAATTTATTCGATTTCACACTATTATAGTGTTAAAATTTTACATATTTTCAAATTAAACAACATTGTTGAAAAATTTTCAACTATAATAGTGGTAATTTTCAATCACGTGACAATAAATTACCAAAATGTTGTGCATTTTTTAAACATTTTTAAATTAAACAACTAAAATGGTCGATTTTGCACTATTATAGTAGTAAAATTTTACACAATTTTTTTACTGTGTGTAATTTCCAAATTACCACTACAACACAGTAAAAAATTTTTGGCTGGTTTACCATAATTTTCATTGTAAATTTTACATTAAACGTGTAATTGTGTGTACTGGTACACATTCATGTAATTTCTACACATTTTGTCTGAAAACTGTGTAATGTTACACGAAATCTGTAACAAAATGTACACAGCTGTGTAATTATTCGTTAATTTCGCTTTACGGTGAAAAAAAAACGTAATGTAAAACAAGAAAGTAAAATTTGATACCGTGAGATGTAAAAAACCACTTTCGTTACAGTATTCTCTCTACTTTTGCATTAGCAACAGAACATTACTTAAAAAGTACAATATTTCATCATTTAATTGATTACACAATTGATTACTCGTTTTGCTCAAATACATAATTTGAGTAACTTTACAAGAATAATCGCGGTAAAAAAAGCAAATTAACAGAGTAAAAAATCGTGTAAAAAAAATAACGTGTAATTTCCAAATTACCACTAGAAAAATTGTAAATTTTGATTTTTACTACTATTAAAATGGTAAATTTTGTGTAAAAAATAATTTGTGTAAAAATTTTTAGCATGTAAATTGAAACATGTAATTTTTACCACTATTCAAGTGGAACAGTGTCACTTAAAAAGTGGTAAATATTCTGCAGCGTGTAAAATTTGGGGCGTGTACTCAAAAACGTATTAAATCGCCATTATAGTTTGACAGCTGCTAGAAAACATCCACCTCGGTGAGCATTTTCTTTAGTTTTTTGAGTTTTATTGCCTCTAATTTCGCGAAAAAGACCAAATCGCACGCTGACGGAACGACTGGAAATGCTAAAATAATCATGAGGTATGTGAAATTAAATTAACATATTTGAAACTGCCCCGTACTCTTCTAAATCGTGTTTGAAATGCCTATTAAAATTTATTTATATATTTTTTATCTCTCAGGTTTAATATTAATTTAAAAGGTAATAAAGATTAATAATAAAAAAAAAATTACTCACTCTCATTAGCCGTCTCTAGTATCATCTTTCCATCAATCAGAAGCAGGGGATAGTGCTGCGGAGGCTCAGCCTTGAGATGACGAACTTCCTCCTCGCCAACCTCACGAAGGTCACCCTCGAAGGGGCCAAATTTCGTACGCAGTGGTATGTCCTTCTTGGAAAAGACTGTGTATTCTGCAGAGAAAGAGAGAGAGAGAAAGGTGGTAACAGGCGACGCCAAGACAAACACAATTATTCTGTATGTTGTTACTCAGGCAACCACCCTAAACAAATCAATATTTATAACACCATTAATCGCGACAACAGTGTTTAGCAGACAGAGAGAAAGGAAAAAACATCAGGATTTCGTGATGATTGTTGACAATCGGAATGTCTACAATTATTCAGACTACAGACATCCAATTCTGTTCACTAACACGGATTACCGGACATCAACGCATCTGGGACATTCTCAGTACTCTCTTGGCACTGTGGATAGTTTGTGCGACCATCAACCGGTTAGTGGTCGTGGGAAGAGTCATGCTTATGACTATGGCACGCAATTTAATCGATTTCACGGCTGGAAGAACGGCGGATGGTGTGGGAATGTTAAATATAATCTACCCATGCGATTAAACCGGGTTGATTTTATGAGAAATTTGAGTGAGAAGACTCAATTGAGACCAGTTAGTGCCATTGAGGAGTATCACACAATTCAGAAGTTGGATTATAATTGGAAACATCATCCAGACAAAATTGCCAAAAGAGATGAAAAATATTCCATTAGGCAACCTCTAAAACCGATTTTCCGTGGATATGCCAATGATTCATCTTTTCACAAATTCACCGATCCCTATCTCTCAACTCAGACTCTGGATTTCTCCCTCCTGACCTCTCCGGAAGAATTAAAAATATCCCAGAAGAACAATATAACAGTCTGGGACTGGTTGCAATATCCCAAAACCTCAAAAGGATATGGCTTGAAGCATTTACCGGAAGTGAAACCTGCTAAAATGAATGATTCCCTGGATAGAATTCCTCTTAAATTTAAGAGATCAATTCAAAATAACTTCACAGAATCCCAGGCTTCTTTTATCCCTCCCAAGACAAAATATCTGCATCAGGACGTAATATCCATTGGACAAATCACCTCATCTGCCCCAAGGGATAAACTTCCCGATCCTGAAAGTCAAGTCTATGGCTCCACAAATAAAAGCATCAATTTAATTGGTTTACCCCAAGTTCCCAGACAACGAAGATAGACAAGAAAAAAACACTTACCAGAAGGATACTTCGGAGACTTTCCAATATACAAATAAGACGTAGGCAAACTGGCCCAAGCTCGACATGGTACATGTTTATCAGCAACCATCACTGCAAAAAAAAATTAAAAATTCCAAAATCTCCTGCCCAAAAAAGAAAACCCCTCAAAATCAAACTCACAGCATCCATCTTTTTGAATCTTCCTCTGAGACTTCCGCACTGAAGATTTCTGCGGGAAGCCTTCGGAAAATACACAATATTTCTCATTGATGCTCTTCACATCATTGATATCGACATATTCATCGGAGAGGGAAGAAACATTGACAATTTTGAGATTATTCTTATACGATAAATCTCTTTCTTGACTATTGGCAAAATCCAACAAAATCTTCCCATCATTCAAATCAATATCCATCGATACAGAATCTGATCCATTTGGATTGCTGTCGTATGATGTCTCCTGATCGCTAGTCTTCACATTTTCCGAACTACCGGACATTTGATGTTGCTGCAGCAAAAAATCCGGCAGCAAATGTGGTTCCTCGCGACTTGTGATGTCATTAACAGCAGCCACTGCAAGAAAATATCCGCACAAAAAAAAAAATACATTGAAGCATCAAACTGAAAAGGCGATCTTAACGCCACCTTGTGGTGACTGGAGAAAATTTTCATATCTCGAAAAGTTTAAGAATAGGTGAATTGAAGGAATTTCGAATTATAATAACAAAGAGAGGTAAATTGACGAAAATTTAATCAACAGTAGGGGGTTCCGGAAGTCGTCGAGAAACTAACAATCACTCAGGGAAACCCATCAACTATCTTCAGAGCTTTCGGCTCGTCTCCGAGCCTTCATCAGTGGTCAAGTCTTGCATTCCTCTGAGTCTCGTTCAGGGTTTTTGGTCAGTATTGCAACAAGGCATGAAAGGTAACGAGGGCAATACTTTACACTGTCCTTTAACAAGTTTTCTCAACTTTTGGCACAATTTTGATGTAATTTCTTTCTTCTTGGATTTTGCTTGACAATTGCTAGGAGTCTTCCTGACTACTGATGGAGGCTTGGAGACCGAGCCGAAAGCTCTGGAAATAGTTGATGTGTTTCGCCCACAATTGGTATAAGATCAATTTTAGCGCTCCAATGTGTTCTATTTCAATGAATTATTATAACTAAAATTATATTAATAAGTGGTGGAGATACACGAACATTCTCAGAAAACCCCTAAATATGACAATATAATTTATTTTAAAACTAACAACAATAAGATTATAAAAGCTCAAAAAGTGCCCAAAAGTACTTAGCCACGCTAATAGGGTCATTTATCTAAAGCGAGACAGTTCGGAAAGTTGGACAAAGCAGTGTGGAATGTGAGACACCTCCTTAAAAACTTGATAATAAATCAATTAAATATTTCAATTTTCGATAAAAAAGATTATTAAACTTAATTTTATGATTATTTTTTAGAAGTTAAAAATGCAAAAATCGTTATAATACAATCAAAGAGTGACTTGCAAAAAGAATTTAAAAAATGTATTGCATGCGTGATATTCATAACCTTCACACGGTAGTTGTCATTTTCTCTGTTTCTTATGGAAGTTGCTAGGAAAATATCAAAGTGTTTTGTATGATTTTTCAGCATAATTTGTGAAATATTGTTAAGTCCGCAGTGAAAATCGAAGGACACACATCCATTTAAAAGGCGAATAAAAAATATTTGTGAAATAATTACATTTAAAAAGGATAGAAAAGTGATATAATTTCGCATTGCTTTCAAAACATGTTTTATGAAATCTTGGACAAGTTGATTTTGTGAATGAATTTGGTGGTTTTGTGCAGTGAAATAATGTTAACAAGAACGACAAAGATCCTTAAGTATCCGGAAAAATAGTTGCAACAGCAGTTAGAAGCTGATAAGGAGAAAATCTCGCAAAAACTCCTGGAGAAAGACAAATAGGAGCCTCTACAGAACTCCCAAAGCAAGTGGAAAAGGACTTGGGCGGATAAGGAATTGAAATGTGCTAAAAATTGCATCCGCTTTAAAACTATAACTGCTGGACAGCGCGAGGCGTCTGTGAAATTTACAGAACCTCTTTTTGGTTGGACGTCAAGGAAATTCTTGGTAATTAACGTTCCTTAATTGTTACTCGGACATAAAAGAGGGATTAGCATAACCATCAAATGTGCAAGTATACAGAGTGTACAAAATAAGAGAAACCCGTTGCGATCTGCCACAATTCAAATAGTTCGATTAATCGAATATCGATGAAATATCGCCGGGTTATCGGAAGTCAGCTGATTTCAAAATGGCTTTCCTCTACCGTTAATTTTTTCTCTGAACGTGAAAAGTGAATAAAAAAGTGTGCTCCAAAGAAAATTGTGGTTTTTCTCAGCGGATAAGGAAAATTTTGATCCGTTCTCACCGGGTACTGATAAAACTATATTTCCAGGTATATTTCCCACTGAATTATCTAGCTGAGGTGCTTGAGAGGACTTTTCTCATCTTTTTTGTCCACTCATAGGTATATTTCCCACTGAATTATCTAGCTGAGGTGCTTGAGAGGACTTTTCTCATCTTTTTTGTCCACTCATAGGTAACATCCTCTTCATTTGATCCGTTCTCACCGGGTACTGATAAAACTATATTTCCAGGTATATTTCCCACTGAATTATCTAGCTGAGGTGCTTGAGAGGACTTTTCTCATCTTTTTTGTCCACTCATAGGTATATTTCCCACTGAATTATCTAGCTGAGGTGCTTGAGAGGACTTTTCTCATCTTTTTTGTCCACTCATAGGTAACATCCTCTTCATTTGGTCCTGTCTGAGTCGTCGAGGGAGCAGCAGATTCCCGCCAGCAAAATGCCGTCCAAGGAATTGAGCAGGCGTGCATACAAAGGTCAATTAACCTCTGTCCGGAAGATTGTGGAAAAGTACCAGAGAGATCCTGAGAATTTGGAAGATGGCCAAGCTGAGACTGAGTTAATAGCACAGAGAGATATGGTCGGGATTATCCGGGGAAAATTTAAGGCTGTGCAATCCGAGATTATCGCTTCAGCAGCCCCTGAAGACAAAGAAAAGGAACAGGAAGAGTTTCTAACCTTCATGGATGAATGTCTTCAGGTGGAACAGGAACTTAGTCAGTTAATCGCCGCAATTACCACTCAGAAGAGAGGTTATAATGCAGCTGGTGAAGCTTCAGGGCTGAATACATCATCTGAGAATCAAACTGTCCAGCAAATGCTCTCACTGATGCAACAACAGCTGCAAGAACAAAGATTGCAACGATTGAGTGAAGAAAGTAAGCTGAAGGAGCTTCTACAAAATCAACGGAAGGAAGTTGAGACTTTACTGGAAGCTTCTCGAAATAATTTGACAGCAACGCTCGAGAACTCCGATATTCTTGATGTCTCTGACCACAGTGCAAAGCTGGAACCAATCAAAATTCCCACTTTTTCCGGGGATTATTGCGAATGGATGACATTCAAAAATCTTTTTATCTCATCTGTAGATAAAAATATAAGACTGTCAAAATCCCAAAAGATGCAATACTTGAGAAATTCTACAAGTGGAGAAGCACTTGGACTCTTCGGTAGTCTCCCAATCACTGACGAGAATTACACCATCGCTTGGGGTCGTCTTGAGAAGAGATACAACAACAAGATGATCATCATTTCTGCGTTCATGGATAAATTCCTGAATCAGCCCACCATTACTAAGTCTGATGTCACTGCTCTACGGAAGCTGCAATCCACAACTTCTCAGGCTTTGGAAGCTGTGGATGCATTGGGAGTTTCATCAAGAGATCCATGGCTGATTCATTTGGCGCTGAAACATTTGGATCATCAAACTCAGACGCAATGGAGTGAAAAGTGCCCAGACTCCATTCCTACCTGGACAGACTTTGACGAGTTTCTTGAGAAACGCTGCAGGAGCCTTGAGAGCTGCCCAATCACACAAAAGAGTAAGTCAGGAAAAGCTTCTTCTTGTGTAGTTGAGAATAAAGTCAAGGAAAATTGTAGTTTTTGCAAAGTTAATCCTCATAAATTGTTTAAGTGTAGGAAATTTCTGGGTCTTCAACCCAAGCAAAGGTTAAGTACAGTCAAAAATCTGAAAATTTGTCTAAACTGTTTGAGCGAATCCCATGTAATTGATTCATGCACTTATCAGTTATGCAAAAAATGTAATCAAAGACATAATCACCTGCTCCATGACGCGTTTGTCCCACATTCTCAGTCGAATAACAATCAAGATAACCCTAACGACACCATGTCAAATTTGTCTCAAGGGAATAGACCTACTCCTAACACATCTGCCACCCTAAGTTGTTCCGGGGCATCTGGGGGAGTAAAGTCCAATGTCTTGTTTGCAACCGCAATTGTTAGAATCCAAGGGCCAAACAATCATGTCGAATCTTGCCGTGCTGTGCTAGATCCAGCTTCCCAAATCAATATCATTACTACGTACATGTGTCAGAGGCTAAGATTAGTCCCCAAACGTACTAATTTCATGATTGATGGGGTAGGATCCATTATGCAAACTGGCCACCAGGAGGTGCAGGTGAACCTGCAATGTAATTTTGAGTCTTCCCAAGAAGTTGAAGCAATTCATTGCATTGTCATGCCCAAAGTAGTTGGCGAGCAACCCAATTTTGTTGTTGATATGAGCCAAATTGCAATTCCATCTCATGTTACTTTAGCTGATCCAATGTGGTTCAAGTCTCAAAAGATCGACCTCTTAATTGGCGGAGGCTTGGCGTGGTCGCTTATGAAACCCGATAGAATCAAGCTAGGAGAGGGATTGCCCTTACTGCAAGACAGCATATTTGGTTGGCTGGTCGTAGGCCCATGTCCCCCTGCCTTCGATCATACTCACGCTTCATGTCACCTCACGACACTCACCAGTATTGAACGTACGATTCGCAAGTTTTGGGAGATCGAAGAGGTGCCGAAGGAAGTTACAACTCATTCCGAGTATCAGGATGTTGAAGGTCATTTTTCAGCCACAACCTATCGACATCCCAATGGTAGATATGTCGTGCAGCTGCCATTAAATGAGAATGTCCAGAACTTGACCAACAATCGTCAGCTGGCACTCAGGCAGTTAAACTATCTTACCAAGAGACTAGAAAAGAGTCCTAAGTTGATGATGGAGTACGATGCAATCTTCAAGGAGTACTTGTCCCTTGATATTATCGAAAGAGTCCCTGCCCAGGAACTGGAGAATCGGTCGTATTATTTCCCTCACCACTGTGTGATCAGAGAGTCCTCTTCCACTACCAAAGTGCGAATCGTTTTTAACGGTAGCTCAAAGTCTAAGTCTGGATTGAGTCTCAACGATTGCTTGTTGGCTTGCCCTACTGTTCAGCCTACACTTCTGTCTATCCTGTGGAGATTTAGAATGCACGAAGTTGTGCTTACCTGCGACATCGTAAAGATGTACCTGCAGGTGCTCCTAAACCCTCTACATAGAGACTTTCAGAGATTTTTATGGACGGACAGGGGAGAAATTGTTGATTACCGATTCCGTACAGTTTGCTTTGGAGTATCAGTATCCCCATATTTAGCTACTAAAGTGCTGATGCAGTTAGCGGAAGAATATGAAGAGATTTACCCCATTGCTGCTTCCATTTTGAGAAAAAATTTCTATGTGGATGATTGTTTGTTTTCAGCCTCAACAGTTGATGAAGTCATCGAGGCCAAACAACAGCTCCAATCCATACTTGGTGAAGCATCAATGAAACTCTCCAAATTTCGCTCCAATCGGATTGAACTTCTTGCAACAGAAGATCCATCGACAGAAGCCAAAGCTCCTCTTGTACTGGACGAAGAAGCAAAAACATTGGGCATACTGTGGAATCCGGTCATTGATGCATTCCAATTTCGTGTATCAGGAAGTTTGCAATCGGAGACTTGGACTAAGCGACAGTTATTGTCTACTGTGGCGAGGATCTTTGATCCGTGTGGCTTAATAGGCCCAATCATAACTTCTGCAAAGCTGTTGATCCAAATAGCTTGGACCAAGCCTATTGGATGGGATGATCCCATTCCAGATGATCTTCTAACTGAGTGGAAAGCTTTCATCGTGGATTTGACAGATATTAGCCAATTACGCATTCCGAGGTGGATTTCTACGATTTCGAATCCTTCTCACATGGAGTTGCATGCCTATTGCGATGCAAGCATGATGGCCTACGGTGCTTCAATATATCTTGTCTACGAGGATAGTCAGTGTAACAGATCTTCTGGACTGCTTGTGGCTAAATCAAGACTCACTCCAATCAAGGGAAAACATGATTGCACAAGGACTCTCACCATACCTAAGGCTGAGCTTTGCGGCGCAGAATTAGCCGCGCAGTTGATGAGTACAGTATCTGAGGCATTAAAAATTCCCAATACATTCTTCTGGACTGATTCTATGGTGGTTTTGCATTGGATATATGCTCCACATGGAAGAAAGGACACGCTTGTGAGGAATAAAGTTTCCAAGATATTGAGTTCATCACACTCCCATCAGTGGAGACATGTCAAAACTTCGGAAAACCCAGCCGACATGATATCTCGTGGAAGCAAGGTGAAGAGTTTGTTGGATAACTCAATGTGGTGGCATGGGCCAAGTTGGCTTCTTCAGGGTCCGTCGGAATGGCCACCCGAATTCTCACCTACAAGTCATCTTGACTTTCGTCCTACGATGGTGACTTGTTCTGAAGTGTCTGCAAAAAGACCATGGCTAAGCATTTATGAAGCCCTAATGTTGCATTGCAGCTCATTTGTCAAAGCTACACGAGTACTGGTTTGGGTATTGAGAGGAGTTCAACGTTTCAAATCCAGACGTCAACGTGTAACTCGAAGCACGTCTTGTGCTATTCCTGATCATCTGCAAGTTGCTGAACTGAGGACAAGCGAGATGTTGCTAGTCTCTTGGGATCAGGCATCTCATTTCAAGGACGTGCTGGCATTGTTGAAGTCAAATCAACTGAACAAAATCACTTTACCCATCCGAAAACTTTCTCCATTCATTGATCATGATGGGATTTTGCGTGTTGGTGGTCGCCTGAAAAATTCAGAGCAGTCTTTTGAAACTTGCCACCCTGCGCTCATCGGAAGTGGAAAACTTTCGGAGTGGATTGCTCAAAGAGAGCATCAGCGTCTCTTGCATGCTGGGCCTCAGCTAACGCTGTCGTCCATCAGAGCAAAATTCTGGCCACTGAAAGGGCGCAATTTGGTTCGCAGCATCATTCATCGGTGTACTACGTGTATACGAGCAAAGCCGCAATGTGCCGAACAGTTAATGGGAGACTTGCCGTCATCCAGAACTACACTTTTGCGTCCCTTTCTTCACACCGGAATGGACTTCACTGGTCATATTCTGATCAGGAGATCGCCCAGAGGATCTGTTGCTGAAAAGGCCTATGTAGTGGTATTCATTTGTATGTCCACTAAAGCAGTTCATTTGGAGCTGATCACTTCATTGTCTTCGGCCGCCTTCATTGCAACATTCAGAAGGTTCATTGCTAGAAGAGGGCTTCCCGCGCATATTTATAGCGATAACGGGACTAACTTCGTGGGCGGTGAAAAGGAGCTTCGGAATTTGCTTCGCAATCACAATGTTCAACAAGATCTAGCCAACTTCTCCTCCACTTTGCATGTGCAGTGGCACTTTAACCCACCAGGAGCCCCTCACCAAGGAGGTTTGTGGGAGGCAGCTGTGAAGTCCTTCAAGACTCACTTCATGCGTGTGGTTGGAAATGTCCGCCTGACATATGAGGAATTAAACACAATCATCGTGCAAATAGAAGCTGTGCTTAATAGCAGACCACTCATTGCCCTCATGGACGACCCCAATGATCCCCGAAGCCTCACTCCTGGAGACTTTCTTGTTGGAAATGCCCCAACGCAGCTTCCTGTTGATCCTGGAGATGTGGTGAACGTCGATCACTTGAACCGATGGAGACTGTGTTCAAAACTTCAACATGATCTCACTACCAGATGGAAAAATGACTACCTTCACACACTACAACAACGCAATAAATGGAACAAGGAAACCCCTAACTTCACTGAAGGCGATGTAGTGCTGTTGAAGACTGAGAACATGTCAAGTTTGGAGTGGCCGTTGGGACTGGTGGTAGATGTGTTTCCGGGGAGCGATGGTAAAGTTCGTGTGGCACAATTGAGGGTTCGCGGAAAGTTAATCACACGACCTATCACAAAGCTTATCAAATTGCCCGTTGATGAATCTTAAATCGTCAAGATTATGTCTTTGAAAAAAAAAAAAAAACACAAGTAAAATTTCCTTTTGAATTAAATTTATTATTGTAAACTTTCAATTTAAACGCCATTTTGAAATAGGGGAGAAATGTACAAAATAAGAGAAACCCGTTGCGATCTGCCACAATTCAAATAGTTCGATTAATCGAATATCGATGAAATATCGCCGGGTTATCGGAAGTCAGCTGATTTCAAAATGGCTTTCCTCTACCGTTAATTTTTTCTCTGAACGTGAAAAGTGAATAAAAAAGTGTGCTCCAAAGAAAATTGTGGTTTTTCTCAGCGGATAAGGAAAATTTTGATCCGTTCTCACCGGGTACTGATAAAACTATATTTCCAGGTATATTTCCCACTGAATTATCTAGCTGAGGTGCTTGAGAGGACTTTTCTCATCTTTTTTGTCCACTCATAGGTATATTTCCCACTGAATTATCTAGCTGAGGTGCTTGAGAGGACTTTTCTCATCTTTTTTGTTGAATGTAACATCCTCTTCACAGAGAAAACCCTCAACATTTGATTTTCTACAAATTTTGTATGATATTTTGTCATTAATATCACTATGTCCAACTTTCCAAAAATTTTTGTCCCGCTTTCCAAAATTTTGTCCATCTTTTCAAAATGTGTTGTTTTTTTTAATTTGATGGAATATTCCAATTAATTGGTTGAAATATCTATTATAAACTGTTAAGATTCTGTTAGAATATTTCACAAGCAATCTCATGATACAAAAAAATGGTAAAAAATAATTATTTATTCAGTTTAAAAATGCATTTGAAATTGAATTTTTTCTTAAGTGTCTCGCTTTCCATCATTCACCCTATAATTTGTAAAATAATCTCTAAATTGAAAAGAAGCGAAAAAAATTGCGAAGGGGACTTACAGAGAGGTGACATGCTGCTGTGAAGAAAAAGCCTCTCCTGAGGATGCTCATTTTCCACGTGATTCTGCTGCTGATGGAGAATTCCAGGCTGTTCCACCATCGAATAGTTGCTTCCTGACTGATTGACCATCATGTTGGTGTTCTGGTTCTTGTATCCAAACTCTGACAGCTCATTGTTAACCAGGAGCTCAATTCTCTCTGCTTCTGTTTGGGATTTTTATTTCATTGACCAGGACGTCTTTGGATGGGAAAGATAGAGAAGTGAGTACTCACCATTATTTACCACCATCATCCCATCATTCTGATCAACCAGACATCCAGACGCATCGTAGCCATTGTACTGCTGCTCATAGTTATTCATCGGATCCTGAGCCATATCCTGCAATCCGGGAACCAATTCCACAACACTCCCAGAAGCCTGATCATGAGACTGCAACATCCCATTGGGCACTTCCTGATAGAACCTTCCGGCATTGTCTCTGTGCAGGATAATTTGGGGCTTACTGTCAATGTAAGTCTCCCCTCCGCATGAATTGGGTATGTGATAGGGTTCTGTGGCAGGGGCTGCTTCAATTTGTCCAGGATTGGGATAGTGGTTGGCTTCCTGGGCAGGATCATTGACACTCCGCACATAAGTGTTGAGCACTCGGGTATTTGTTGAGGATAGAATGTAAGTCTGAGCAGGATCAATTAGTCTCTGCTCATTCCCAATAACCCCCAAAAGATTCCCAGAATCCGGAGTTTCTGGTGTCTGAGTAACAAAAATGATGTTACTGTAGCCAGAAGCTGTGGAAGCAGCCGTGGTGTACGGTGGGGTATACCGAGCCGCTGAACTGAAGTTGGGATCATACGGACTGACTTGATATTTTCTCGACGTCTCCATTACTGAGCCTCCCACTCTCCGGCCTTTGACGACAAATCAACTGCGAAGAAAGTGCCAGGAAGCAGAAAATCACTCTATGCCCATTTTTCCACCCCCAAAACGGACACTTTTGTCTATCCTTATCGCTGAGATAGCAATCAATCTCTCGCGGATTACGTAAATACGGCGCGATGGTAAAAAATCATTAGGAAAATTTGGAAAAACCCACCAATCAACCACCCATCATCCCACCGCTCAAACAAATCTTTTTTCACCCACAAAACACACATTTCCTGCCAATTTCCTCAGATTAACTCTTGGTAGGGATGCAGAGAAGGATTCTGCTTACATTTTTCCTGGAGAATTGTGCACATTTACCAGGTATTTTGTCACTTTTCACAACGGGAAAAATCACACTGAAAATAGTTTTTTTCGCACTTCGACTGTCACTGACATTCCGATTTGCAGCGCACTCTGCGTGTACTAAAAATTTTGAGAGAATTAAAAGGGGAATCTCTTAAGTTAAGATAAGACCATTTCCCTCCCTTTTTTAAACTTCAACTGTAGGAAGTTCCAATAAGACGAAAATGTAATGTGAATAAATGGAATACCTGGAATGGTGAAATATCTTATTCCTTTTTATAAATACTCTATTCAATAATAAAACAATGAATATAGAATACTAAATAATTTTCCACTAAAGTTTGATAGAGTAAAAGTAAAGGGTATCGGCAAGGGGGAGATATATTTGGGTGAAAATGTGTACACCACTTCCAGGCACTTCCACAATTTTTATGGAAGAGGCCTTTACACTCTTCCGAAAATTCGCAACACTCTCGAAAATGTTGCAATACTTCAAGCACTTCCTGCACTTCTCATTCTTAGAAATCAATAATTTATTTAATATGATGAAAAATCTAATTAGTAAAACTTATAAAAAAAATCAACGAAACTTATTTTTACACATAATTTTTAGCATTTTCTTTTACAATCTTGCTTTTTTTTATATTATCTGCGTTTTACGAAGGGGTATCACGTATCAACATATGTATTTTGAATTGTCCTAAGGGTCCTAAGATACCAGTGAAGCTTTATGGAAAATAGTGTATATAAAAAATGTATTGTCATTTGTAATTATTGAAAATGTGCTGGAACGCTGAAACTCACAGGGAACAAATTTAAAGCGTCCTGTGACCGCTTTTATAATTGAATTTGTCATACATTGACAAGATTTTTTGGCCTGAAAAAAAAGATAGGTCGCTTTTCCAAAAAAAAAAAACAAAAAAATCGAAAATCTGTTCATAAATCGTAATTCTCAATATTTCTGGATGAAATCAACAGAGAATACTGAAATTAATCTAGAAGTCGATTCCAATCGCTGAAACTATTAACCCTCTAACGGGTAATTCACAAAAATCACATTTACAGCGACAATAAAGGTTTTATTTATTTAAAAGTGCTGTAGTGTCCTCGGTAATAGTCTTATAAACATCTCTTGGAAGTTTGAACTCATTTTGACTCTTCGTTTCGTTGCTATTCCCAGTTTTGTGTGACAGAGAAAAAGCAACAAAAAATATTTGTGCAAAAAAACTCATTTGCAATTTCCATAAAAATACCGATTTAAAGTTATCTGACTAAAATAAATTTATTTTTTACTCAAAGATATGTCATTCTACTTTGTATATTTTATTTAAAAAGTTTGAAAAAAGTAAAAATGTGAATTTTAGAAGCAAAAAGAGTTTCAAAAAATTTTTATATTTTCTCATATAGCGCCTAAACTAAAAGAGATAATAAAATGGATGGTTTTTTCGACTTTATTGGATAATAATTATCCTAGAAAACATTGTTTTAGAACTTTTTTTCGCATATTAAAGAAAACACCGTTAGAGGGTTAAAATCAGACAAAAATTGTTTGACCTCCTAACGGTGCTATCACACTAGGATTTTCATAATTTAATTTTAAATTCAATTGAGCCAATTGAGCATTATAAGATTTCTAAAAATTACTCGAAAATTCTCACAGCCAAAACACATTTTGCAAGAAATTTCCTCAATTTTAAATAGTGCAGCGAAATTTTTGATTGTGAATGACTCCGGAAAATATGTGATAGTCCTTAAAATGTCTTATCTATCTATGTCTAATCTGTTATCTAAAAAAATCCCCAAAGCCAGAAGAAAAGGTTGTAGGCAAGCGCCTGGCAAGTTGGCCTTTTTATATGGAGCAATTTGAAGCCAATTCCAAAATTGATCTCGGACTCAGCTCACAGTGCTCGGAGGAAAATATTTATTTAAACAAAAATTTAGTAAATTTATCCCTCCATACGGAAAGGTATCTTATAATACGGAAAAACTTCTCACTTTTTAAACATTTAGCATAACGGCAGCTAGTGCAAAAAAAATCCCATATAAATTTAAATCGAAGTATGAAAAAGTGGCTTCAAATTTCAGGCAACTTGCCAGGGGGTTGGTTGTAGGCAAGGGGCATCATAAAGAGATTCTCATACAGTCTTTTTGAAAATTTGGAAGAAGACATCCCATCTGCGATTTCTTGACACAACAATTTCCTTCGAATTGCTTTGGAGGAACTCAGCTAATTCCCGATGCTGAAGCTTCACTCGCGTACAAGTTTATCACTAATCTTTGTACTTATTTTATTTTTTTGGTCACAAATAATAATTATTTACGAGTGAATAAATTTAATAAGAACAATTTGGTACAAAAGGCTACTTGTTTAACTGCAATAAAAATTGAAATTAATGAGCAATTTTAACATTTTAATTTGCTGAATTTAAATTTAATTGAGCAACCACATTTATGCTATTTTAGCATGCTTAAACATGTTTTGACGGGCTAAGTATTAGTTTATATCAATAAATAAATGATAATCTATCAATTCAAATGATTTTTAATGCAAAATAACTCATAGAAACAATTCATCTGAAAATTAAACTAAATTTACAAATTGAAAAAAAAATCCTAGTGTGATAGCACGGTAAGAAAGATAGGCTAACCCCTCTTACCGTATTTTCAAAAAATTGAAAATCAGCCCTCAAAATTGTAATTCTCAATATTTCCGGCTATGAGATATTTTTCTACAAAGAAAAAAAAACCTTTGAAAATGATCCTAATTCTCGTTTTACTCACATGATGCGTTTCGATTAGAATTAGACACTAAATATTATCCTTTCTGCGAAGTAGACAATCAAGAAGCGAACGTAATGAAAACAAGTGTTTTAATAACATATATATTTTTATTTGTGGCATTCTTGTTCCTCGATACAATATAATGGTTCTTATCCAATGCAATTCTTATTTAAATTAAAATAAGACAAACTCAGAGCAAGAATTGTAATAACAATTTTTTCACAAATTTTTCTTCAATTTCTCTTCCACTTACAAAGCTGACATCTTATCGGGTAAAACAGTTTATTCACTAATCACGACTACAAAATTAAAATGTTGCGTGCAATTGTGAACCCAGTCTTATTACTTTTTTTTCTGTTGTGTTAATTATACACTTGACTACACTTTTGTTTATGTCAGACTAATTTTGAGAAATATATTTTCCAATATTATTAATTTTATTTTTTTTCCCATTTCTTTCCTACAGAAGAAACCACAATTTAGATTTAAAAGTTCATTTCTTCCGGTAGAATTAAGGAGAATATCAAATTTATTGAATATCTTACAGATATTCCATTTTATTCTAAACTGATTAAAATTGTCAATGTGGGATGACAAAAAATTTCAGATATTATATACTTTGAATTAGTGATTAGTGTTAATGTCCTACAAATCGAAGAACAGTTAGTTTCTTTCATTCTTTCTTCCTTTCTTTTTTTTTTTGAGAAAAGTTAAATTAGTGCACACAAAAGAAATTTTGTTGGGAGAAAGATACTTAAACTTAAATATTTTCTAATCTCCAAAGCCCGATTGTTGAATATCACTCTAGATTAAAACGTATGAGTTGAATCTAGAAACACATTAAACGAATGTCGCACTATATGAATCTGTTAGAATAATGCCAAACACAAAATAACTTTTGTTTTGTTAACATGTTTTCACAATTTCCCATGAGAATGAGCGAGATGACTAGATCTAGATCTCACTTACTCTCATTGAAATGCCAAAAACATGTTTACTAAACAGAAATTATTGTGCATTGGGCATAATCAATGTTAATTCTAGCTATTTTATAATAAATGCCAAGTAACTGACAGAAAAATATCATCAAAAACTGCTAGAATTAGAGTCACCTATGATCACTTACTAAACTATCACAAAAGCTGCCATTTTGTCCAATATTTTGATTTACACAGGTAGAATTTACTATAACTTTTTTCTAGCACTTATTTCAAACTAAATTTCTTAACATGCTAATCAACTAGTTTTTTTCAATGCATTTGTGCGACTTTACAATATTATTTCTGCATTTTTTGGACGTATTTCCGCATTTCTAGAAAGTTTTTCATGTTCTTTTTGGGATACAGCCCCAAATTTTTGGAATCGTCTGCATTTTCGCATTTCTACAAGGGGTAACTCATATTGAGAAATCCTCGTCAATTGTCCGAGAAACGCTTCGCGCAACCCGAGAAACCCAAGAATTGCATCGCGAAACCCGAGAAACCCGAGAAACCCAATGTCTGCATCGCGAAACCCAAGAAATCCAAAAATTGCAACGCGAAACCCGAGAAACCCAAAAATTGCATCGCGAAACCCGAGAAACCCACGAATTGCATCGCGAAACCCGAGAAACCAGAAACCCTTGTCAGAAAAAATGGGAATGAGTTACCCCTTGCATTTCTACGTTTCTTTAAACCTGTCCATGTTTTTTGGAAACGCTTCTGCGTTTCTAGAACTATTTCGGCGTTTCTTTAATCCATTTTCTGCGATTTTACTTTTGGAGTTCAATTTCTTTAGAATCGTTCTTGCGGTCCTTGAATGTGTTTCTGCGTGCAGACAAAAGTTTTCGTACTTATAATACGTGCTTCAGCATGGTAGAAGTGTTTTAATGCTTCTAAGGATACAGTTTTGAGTTTCTAGGATCATCTGTACGCTTCTGCGATTTTAGAAAATTTTCTGTTCTTCATGAATGCGTTTTTATATTTTTTTCATAATTGTTTCAGCGTTTCTTAAATCCGTTTCTACGTTTTAAAGAACGTTTTCGTGATTTTCAGACGCGTTTCTAAGTTAATAAAAAAGTCTCTGCTTTCCCGATTTTCTAGAAACGTTTCATTGCTTCTAAGGACAAAGTCCTGCGTATCTTAAGTGCGTTTCTGCTTATTTACACATGTTTCCGTGCTTATTATATGTTTTCAACGCTTTTGAAAACAACTATACTTTTTTAATGCATCTATGACACAGTTTCATGATTCTAAGACGTATTTCAACGTTACTGGAAACATTTTGGCCTTTCTGTGTTTCTATGAACCCTTTAATGCTTTTCGGATAGAGTCCTGCAGTTCTAATATCGTTTCTAGATAGCGTTTTCACATGTTTTCAGCAAATAGTTTTGTGTTTATAAGATCTTTTCTGCGTCTCTGAAATGCGTTTTTGCATTTTTGCAAACGCTTCCGTGCTTCTCAGATGCGTTTCTGAGGTAATGGGCATGCCTCTAATTTTTTGCATTTCTAAAAATGTTTATAAGGTGTCAAGATACAGTTCCGCGTATTTCAGAGCGTTTCTTGGATTCATCTCTGCGTTTACGAAAACTCTTTCTACGTTACTAGAAAAGTTTCTGCTTTCCTGTGATTCTAGAAACGCCTAATACTTCTAACTAGGATACAGTTCTGCGATTCTAGTCTCGTTTCTGCGTTTCTTGAATGCATTTCTGTGTTTTCAATAACTTTTCATGTTTCTTAGACGAGTTTCCACGATACTGGAAACGTGTTTGCTTTTCTGTGTTTCTGGAAACGTTTTAATACATCTAAGGAATTCAGTTAAGCATTTCTAATTTTCTTTCTGCGTTTCTTGAATGCATTGATGTGCTTTAATAAATATTTTTATGTTTCTTCGAAGAATTTCTCCGTAATTGGAAGCGTCTCTGCTTTTCTGTGTTGTTTCTCAATGCTTCTAGGATAGTTTCACGTTACTTCGTTTCAGCGTTTCTTGAATGTGTTTATACCGTTTATACTTTTTTTCAATAACTCTTTAAGTTTCTTATACGAGTTTCCACGATACTCGAAATGTTTCTGCTTTTCTGTGTTTTTAGAAACGTTTTGATATTTCTCGCGTTTCTTGAATGCGCTGCGTTTTAATAAACGTTTTCATGATTCTTGAAAGCGGTTCCGCGTTTCTAAGTTCGTTTCCGAGTTTTTTTTTATTACTTTTTTTCGTTTTTAAAAGTATTTTCACGACAAAAAAAGCTTCCACGTTTTTCGAAGAATTTCCGTTTTTCTTAGATACATTTTCACAATACCAAAAAAAATGTTTCTTGGTCAAGTGGTTCGTGTTTCTGCAATGACTTACCCCTTGAGGATTTTTCTTCTGACAAACTGACTCATTCTCGTAGATGACAGAAGTTTGAAAACTGCTAGAATTTGAGTTACCCGACGCAATAGTCCTTTTTAATGCATTTCTAGCTTCAATTTAAAGACCTTTTCACTAGGATGATATTCAACATTCGAGCAGATAAACTTCTCCATATTTTATACCAATTTCAACTTTTTTAAAAACACGTACAACTATCATTTTTCTATTTACATTATGTATAATATAATTCGGGTGTAATATTTTTGTTGCATATGACCAGCGCACCATAACTTTTGTTTGTAAACATGTTTTTAAAATTTCTGTGAGAGTGAGCGAGATAACTAGATCTAGATCTCACTCACTCTCACAGAAATGTCAAAAACATGCTTACTAAACAAAATTTATTGTGCGTTGGGCATTATCTGTCACACAAACACCTTTTTACTTGACGCTATTTTATTTTTTTTTTGTTTAATAGAAACGTTCAAAATGAGAAAAAAGTTTATTTCAAGTTAATACAGAATATTCACCTGCAGTCAATATTCAATGGCAGTCGTTGTTATGTCTATGTTAGTTTGTTGTTTTTTTCTTCCTTTAGATAATAGGATTAGTAAAGTAATTTAAGATTATTTCCTTTGATATTTTTCTTTTTAAATTTTGTATCTGTAAATATTCAATTATTTTATTCCATTAAACTTACAGTGACGATAAATCTGATATTTTTTTCTTTGCTGTACAACAATTTATCTGACTCTCACTCCTCTTTAGAATTCATAAAATGTGTAAAGGTTATTCCAATTATTAAATGATTATTTCTTTTCCTTTTTTAATTAGTTGTAGTGTTCTCGCAAAATCTACGTGTAATGTATATGTTATAATATTCTATTTAAAAATTAATGTAAATATAGTAGACAATATCTCTTATGACTTTGTTATTACAAATATTTTATCTACTTTCAAACCTTAAGTATTATTTCTTTTAATTATTAATATTTTACACACTTAAATAATTCTTACTATTTGTTATGTAATTCATTATGAAAATTAAACTACAATCTTATAGGACTAATCACATTATTACTCTTACGATTTTCTCAGACAAAAAAAATAAAACAATGAAAAAACACTTTAATTCAACAATGAAGACAATTTATAAATCTATTCATTTAAAATTAAAAAAAAATTATGCATTTCTCTTTTCTTTAAATAATACTTAAAGTATTTCCATTTCTTACGTCTCTACATCTATTTCATAGTGTTATCTCAGAGTTTTACGACTATGTAAATTAGAAAAAAAATATCTCAGAACAAAATAATTATTTAATAAAAAAAAACTCAACATCTCCATTGAAGTAAAATTCTGTCATTAATTTCAAAGACACGCAATAATTTATGTACAGGACAGAAATTGAGGAGAAACCAGTATCAGAATCTCGAATTTCAACGCCAAGCATCTCTCTCACGTCCATTGTTCAATTTTTCAACTTTTTCATTGGAAAAAAGATGAAAAAAGTTGTTGATAAAAAGAAAAAAAAAGTCAAATGTAGTTCATTAGATATTAATCCTTATTAAAAAAAAATCCACACCACTTATTTCTGTTTCTTTTACATTTTCTACCAAAAAAAATGTAAAATAAAACATCATTTAAAAAAAAAAAAGCAAAACCCTTTTTAAAAAAAAAATATTTACGATAATAAACTTATTATATGTTTTGAACTCACTGAAATTCTGAAAACAAAAAAAGAATAGAGAAACGGGAACCATTATATTGCAGCACTTTTGAATTTGCAGGAAATTCAGGGGATCATACCTTGATCGAAGCAGCTGGGATTGATGTAGCTTATTAGATCGTGATCAGACATGGTTGCAATCTCTTGAGGTATTGTTGTAGTCCCTGTTGTTGGTTGTTGATGGTGATTTGTCCCATCGGCAATGTTATTTGACGGCCCACCCAGGTCCACCTTCGCCGATGGATTGGCTATAACATTCTGTACTAAAGCTGCTGTTTGCATCATATTTTCCGTTCGCCTCCTGCAAACACAATTATGTATTTTTCCTTGTTTTTTTTTCTCCACAAAAATGGTGTTAAAAAAAAGTAATCTATTCATTGACAGGGGGAAATCTTTCTTCTAAAAACATTCTTTTTAGTACATGACTGTTCGTTAGTATGGGGTACCCATCGGATGCGTCCTAGGTGGCGGATAGGGAATGACTGTAGTTGGTTTTTGAACTGGCTAAAGGCGTCTACACATTGGGAGGAATTTTCGTCAAAAATTGCGTTTTTGACAGAAATTTGACGTTTCCCCCTACAACGCTGCAGGGAATTTCCTTCAAAAAAGCAATTTTTAACAAAAATTGCTCCCAATGTGTAGAGGTCATAAGGGAGACTGGGGCAAAAAGTAACAAATCGAAAAATTCAAAATTGAATATCTTCCAAGGTAAAAAAGATAGCGGCTCAATTTTTTTCCTATAGATAGCCTCCATAGACCTTCTTAAATGCCGATAAGTTTCTTAGAATTCGAACAAGGAATTTAGAAAATAAAAAATATTGAAATTTTTAGCCCTATTTTTGAAATATTTTCCTTGCAGAAGATATCAATTTTTACCTACTTATTTTCCAAAATTGATGCACTGATGAATATTTTCTAAATAATTTGGATTTTTTGAATACGAATCCGCTATCTATTTTAGAATTTCACAAAAGTTCTTTTTTCCAGAAATTCTTTTATTAAAAATGGTCACTTGGGGTAAAAAGTAACAAAAGCTATGGAGCAAAAAGTAACAAAAAAGCGAAGCAATTTCTGATGTCTCACGGCGAAAAGAAACGCCATAACCATGTCTCACCGCTTGTTGATTGCATTGGTCAAACGATTTGCAGTCTTTTTTGTGTTTTTTTTCTAAAATAGCTTGAAAAAGCACTTTTCTCGCAGAGAAAACGGTGTAGATGAATAAATTTTCTATTAAAATATGTCCTCTAGGTATTTTTTCAAATTTACGGAAGCCCGTAATGAAGCGAATCAAAATATGATAATATCCAATGTCTGTTACTAAGCAGCTCCTAGCAATGGTATTTCGATGCTCATTGTGTTTTAATGCTGTCCTGCTTCTAAAATTACCACGCAAATTTGTCATATGACATTGTCATATCGTTACAGAATTACCCTAGTGACAAGTACCAAAACATAATATGGAAGTGTACTCTTTCGACTCAATTTTGAGATATCCTAAAAGATATCGGTGAGCGTAGGGTAACAAGAAGCAAAGAAAATTTTCAAATTCTTCTCAAAACTTTCGGCTCGGACTCCAAGCCTTCCTCAGTATTCAAATTTTTAGTCTTAGTCAAACTTTTAGTCTCACAAAGAAATCCTAAGAAAGACACACAAAGAGGGAAAAATTGCTAAAAATTCTAAAAATAAGTAGAAAATTAAGTGCAGTGCCCCAAATCCCATGCCCTGTGAACAAAAAAGACCATTTGACAAAGCAAGAAAAGACTAAAAATTTGACCACTGAGGAAGGCTTGGAGTCCGAGCCGAAAGCTTTGGGAAGAATTTGAAAATTTTCTTTGCTTCTTCTTACCCGATGCTCACCGGTTTCCACACCTATTGAATTAATCGTCGGAAATTACTAAAAACTAAAAGGTATCCTAAAAAACGTGTTTCTGGAACACAGGGACATGGAGGGAAAAGAAAGATCATATTTCCCTGGGTCGACTTTTATGGGAGGTCTGAATAACTGATAGTGAACGGAAAAATAGACCTTTTTTGATTTTTTCTCTTTAATCCTTCACGACGTTTTGAAGATGGATGTTCTCTTCATCAGGTTTCTAATGCGTAGGAAAAATTACGTACAGGTGGGAAAATCTGCTGCTGCACTGCACTTGGACTTTTTTACAATTCTTCACTCTGAGGTTCATCATCCAATAGACTGACACAGAATGACTCTGGAATTCATTATCTGCTGTGATGAGAGCTGATCCTAGAGAATGAGTCATTCTGTGTCAGTCCATTGGATGGTGAACTTCAGAGCGAAGAATTGTAAAAAAAAAAGTCCAAGTGCAGTGCAGTAGCAGATTTTCCCACCTGTACGTAATTTTTCCTCCAAATTCGAAACCTATGAAGAGGACATCCATCCTCGAAACGTCGTGAAGAATTAAAGAGAAAAAATCAAGAAAGATCTATTTTCTGTTCACTATCTGCTACAATACAATCCATTGGGGTGACATTAGTTTTGAAAAATGCGACCAGTTTTAGTGTAAATTTTTCCCTGTTTTCGTACACATTTCACGAGATATCTCCAAAACTACGTAGGTTGCCAATTTAGGGTCTTCGGTTGCCTCTTCGTTATTAAATTGGCTTTTATTTTGTATTTGTAGTTTTTGCTAATTCATTCCACAATAACAGAAAACACCGATTGAACTCCAAAGTTTTTTCGGCACGGTAGAAACACATGGGAAACATAGGAAACGTCATGCCCCTGATACAACCCATTAGACCGAAAATTCCTCCAAAACAGTCTGAATAATTTTGAGAGAAAATATATTCAAAATTTAAAATTGAAAAGCAATGTTAAATTCCACAAAATCAAATAAAAAAGACAAAGAAATAAAAACTTACCCAATATCATTCTGCACCCTCTGCACATGGAGATCTCCATTTGCACTAACTCGAATTTCATGATTGTTTATCATGTGATTGGAAGCAACGAGATTCTCCGTCACATTCCCACTGAGAATATTCGAGCCAGTTGTATTTGTGTTGGAATTCATGTCCGATGCTCCGGCCATGATTGCAGCTGCTGCAGCATGAGCTGCTGCTGCCTCCGTGTAAATTGCAGTATTTTGTGCAATTTGCTGTTGTTGCTGTTGTTGTTGTTGCTGCTGCTGCTGTTGTTGTTGCTGCTGCTGTTGCTGTTGCTGTCGTGCACTTGAATCACTGTCGCCATCTGGTGCCTGTGGTGTGAGAATCATATGAGAAGTCGTAACTGGCGTTGACTCCTGAAGCATCGATGTAGCTGAATTGAATGACATAAGAGCCTCCATGGATTCGGTGGTAATTGGATTCTGTTGCGACGTGAGAATTTCATTGAGAATCATATTGTGAACGGTATTTGAGGCAGTTGTTGTTGGTGTTTGTGGTGCCTTATGATCAGACTGCGGACTGGCAAGAATTGGTGATATCATGGAATTCATCATGGATTCTGGGGCTGTCTGAGGGATGGACAAAAGTGGCACCTGTAGATTGCAATTGAATTGTGTTACATTCATAGGTTCCGCCTGGAAAAACAAAAAAAAAGAGAAACAAAATCGCAGCAACTCACTTGAGTCTCAAGCATGGGAGAATGACCACCAGCACTTCCTGAGCACAACATCGATGGCGATACAGTGGGATTCATGATAATGTCCGGAGACATTGTGTGATCACTCTGTGTCGTTGCTGATGGCAATGATGGCGATGACAGTACATTCATGCCATTCACCTCAGACAACGTGACAACTGACTGAGAATTGAGAATAATATCCTGAGACAATGGTGATCGACTTGTGGATGAGGGTGATGAATTGTTGCAGAGTATTTGGTCAGCTGCACCAGAATTATCGCACTGAATGGCCAATGGACCAGTTGACATGAAGTTAGTCTCCATGGCAGTAGTTCGATTCGAATTCATCCCACTTATCTGTAACCATTTTAATACGTTTTTTTTATATATATAATATCAAAGGAGCTTTTAGAGAAAAAGCTTTAAAAAAGAGAATCTTTCATATCTATTTAAGCCTCAATTAAAAAAAAACTAATAAAATTCCCAAGAACTTTTCGTAACGTTATAGGTTCAGATGCTTGCCTCCAGGGCGGGTTTGAATTTCCAAAATATTTTTTTTAAGGGGCGGCAAAAAATCCCAACTTGCGGAATGCTCGAAACCAAGATGTTGTACCACGAACATACTTGAGCAATATAATAAAACTCCTTACAAGTCCAGTTCATAATGCCCAACACACAATAACTTTTGTTTAGTAAACATGTTTTTGATATTTCAATGAGAGTGAGTGAGATCTAGATCTAGTCATCTCGCTTATTCTCATGGGAAATTTTGAAAACATGTTCACAAACAAAAGTTATTGTGCGCTGGTCATAAGACTGAAGTAAACATGAAGTTCTGTCATATTTCTCGCAAGCAATTGCTCACACTAAAATTTCAACAAAGAAATTTTGACTCAAATAATATTCAAACTTTAACAAAATTAGTGTTAAAATCTTCCAAAAAGAACATATATTTAGACAGAATTAATTATTCATTAAATATTGGATTAAAAATCCATAATTTTAATCTTTTAATTTTTAGTGTCCAATTTTACCCTCAGTGTCCAAATTTAGAAACTGTCCAAAATTATGAGATATTCCCCTACTACTACCCGATTGCGGTTTCACTAAAACGAAGAATAAACGCAAATCTAAAATATTCGAAGATCGATTTTACCTCTCCTGCATAGTCTTATGCAGTTTCTATGTTATGAGTAGTTGAAGTACTTCACAAGACCTTCCCATATCACTAAAGACAGATTCTGACAATTATAACGGGAGTTATGATCATTTTGGTCGCCAAGAAGTTTTTACTCGAATCGATACTTTTTCTTTCGAAATTCAATATCTCAGCCAGAGGAACCAACATTTAAGGAAAAAGTAGTTTTTCTGCTTTTGTAGTGGTAGTCGCCAGCATTTGAAAAAAAAAAAAAAACGTCGCCGAGATTGCTTTTTAAAGTCGATTTGTGAAGTTTAATTAATGAAATTTCAATAAAAATTAGTATTTAACATAGAGAAAATAGTTTTTGGAATTAGTTTAGTGACAAAGAATTGGTTAAAAGACGTGATTTGATAGCAAAAATAAGTTAAATATGGGTCGCCCAGCGACTTTTGCAACATTTCATAATTCGTAGAAAATTATGAAAATCACGTGGAATATCGGTGATTTGCAAATTGGAATAGAAAATTGATGAGTTTTGGAAGCATTTGTGACTATTTATCTTTTGAATTGTTCGTGGAAAATCCTCGGGAAAATGTCTTGAAAAAGTGTTTGCTTTGCTCGAAGAAATGCACCAAAACGGTTCAGTTGTGAAATGGAAGATGGCGGACGGTGTCCTTTGCGACATTTGTTTTGATGTTTTTCACGTAATTTTGCACGAAAGTAAGCAAATTTGCGTAATAAATTCATTAAAAAGTATTCAAGAATCGCTAATGAAGAGATTTGTGGAAAAATTCTGTGATTTTTACTGCTTTTTCTTCTGTTTTTTTAGTATGAAAGTTGCCATGCTAAAGATAGAATCCAGACCACATTTTTCATCTCTTTTGGGGCTCTTGAGGGCTTTCTTAGTCATTCAGACATCCTATCTTCTCTGGAAGAGACCCTAGAAGTTCTAGGTAAAAAAATATGCAAGAAGAATTCCTCAAGAATAATCAAAATTCCTAAAATCATTAAAAATTAAATGCAATATCAGCCACTTTTTCTAGTGTTGCCAGATTCGAATGCAAAAACGACTTTTTCCTTTAACCCTTTAACGACGAGACACTTTTTACGGACTGAAAATCAACAATAACAATTAAACTGGTAAACATAATCAATTACAAGTCTTAAATCTAACCTTGGAAAGTCTAACAGAGTCTGATTCGGTGTATTTTGCGCCACTATAGACGATAGGGACAAAAATAGCCCAAAAATTTAAGTAATTTTTCTGATAATACCAATGTATAATAATTTTCGCTTTAATGAAAAATATTACGTATGAGTATTGTAGTTTTTATTGCCAAAGGAAATTTGTTTAAAAAATATTGGAAGTATAAAAAATAAATAAAATCAATTATGAATTTGAGAATTTAAAAATTCGCCATTTTTGAGCTTAAATATTTACTTTATAGCAAATAGCTAGAGACTTGCAAAAAATATTCTAGATCCCTTCAACCTTCTACTTTGCAATTATGTACAAACATAAGAAAAAAATAACTTTAGGTAGTTAGGAAAAATTATTTTCTTTATGGGACACCGGTGTTCCAATCGTCCTTAAAGGGTTAATGGTGGTTCCTCTGTCTCAGCTACCATAAGCTCATCTGGGCTTATCATTGTATTTTGTTTAATGAATTGACTTTCTATAGTTCTTGCCGTTCCTAAAGAATTGAAGTTTGAGCGATAAATCGGAAGATAATATGAAATGTAGAGATTTATAGGATTCATAAGGACAAATGAGGGCTAAACTAAAAATGAAAGCTTGGTCTTTTTTTCGTAAAAAAAAAATAGAATCCTACCTGTGAAAAGATTCCAGGTCCCGTTGTGGTTGATGTTGAAACATTTCCATTGGTAGCCGTTGTGAAGAGCGCACCTGGAACATTGTTCTCCAGAAATTTCTGAACATTTTGCACCGTTTGAGCTGGTGATACTTGTGTCTGAGCCTCACCAGAGCCACCATTTACAAATTGATGCAACTGAACTGCTGCCACTTTTGCAGAGAGTTCATTGGCAGCATGAACTGCCGGCATCAGAAGACTGCCAGAATGTCCACTTGGTGGATAGACACTTGTCATATCCATGGAATTCTCATTGACAATCATGGACAAATTTGAACTTTCGTCCATCAATTCAATGTTTGGCCCATGAATCTTTGGCCCATACAGTGCTCCTGGATCTGGTGATCTACCCTCATAGTCATTGCTATTGCCATCATTAGCACCCATTGAATTCTGTGAGTTCTCATCGACAATCTCCGTCTTGAGGGCCGTCACAACATTAGACGGCGACAGAGCATCTGGTAGAATGGTACCCGTGGACGATGGTCGTCTCACGCTCAGTGGGAGGGTTGTTGGTGGTGGCATCATTCCCGAATCTATCTCATTCTTCGGCTCAATACCCCCCGAACTCCATAGCATCACCGGACAAACGCCATTCTTACTGTTCTGCTCGTCATATCGCACATCTATACGGAAAAATATGTTAGACCAGACGGCAAAGGCATTCGTGTCATTTTGTACTAAAATTTAATTTAATTTATAATTATTTAAGGAAAGAATAAAACAAATACATGTAAAATTAGAAAATTTGGCGTTCTCTCCATTTTTTTTTGATTTATTTGTATGACTATATGTAAATTTTTAGGAAAGAAGAAAAAAAAAACAGAAAAACAAAATGATGTAAGGTCAAAAAAAAGATAAATTATTAGCAAAACGGAAATTAGGAATTACATTTGACGTATGCTCAATATTTTTCTGTGCACAGTCTCTGCAATAGAAATTTAGAATTTTTAAATTCTCCATTTTAAATCCAATTAAACTCTTTTATTCTATTTTGCCAAAAATATTATCAAACTCTCTGATATGCTAGAAAAGATCATTTCCGCAATTATTTTTTAAAAATTTTGTTTTATTTTTAGTAAAATTTATATGAAATTATTGAGAGTGATTTGTGAAATTACTATGCGAAGTCTTTGGAGTACAAAAAAAAGCGAGACTGTATGAGAAGCAACTAGAAAAGTATAAACCACTTTGAAATCATTGCCAAACTCAAACAAATCATTTTTCTCATATTCATCGTACAAGTCATTTCTTCAGTTCATTCATCATCAAATCCTACAAAAAAAAATCCCACCCCATTTCTCGATCATCAAAAATTCCCTCCCACAATTGAGCCCTTTTTCTTCAGGCACTTTTATCTAAAATTCCTTCTTTATCTTTTTTTATGCATAAAAATGGTCAATCAAGCAAATGGCAGCAATGGATTAGTTTTATTGATTTCTCATGATCTTCACGCAAAAGAATGTCGCGTACAACATGAAAAGATAGTTATTGGAATAAATTTACTTTGATTAAAACTCTTTTTTTGAAAGTGAAAGGAAATTAACAGTAAAATCATTTTACATTCACTCCCAAAATTATCAATACACCCCATTAATTAATTCAGTTCGATTTGTCCCAAAACTGCAATATTGAATTTTGAAAAATAATTATTCAAAATATCAATAAAATTAATGACCAGCGCACATTAACTTTTGTTTGTAAACATGTTTTCAAAATTTTCTGTGAGAGTGAGTGAGATGACTAGATTTAGATCTCTTTCACTCTCACTGAAATGTCAAAAAACATGTTTACAAAACAAAAGTTATTTTGCGTTGGACATAATGCTCAAATGTAAAAACTCATATTCCTGTAAAATGCAATTATTACTGAATATACAAGACTTTCTTTATCGGGCAACCCTAATTCTACTAATTAAAAAAAGGTCGCAGAGTAATTCAATAATGGATGCTTAAAATCAAAAGTGCTAAATCGTGATAAAATGTCAAAACTGCTAGAATAAATTGGTTTAATCAGGGGCATGACGTTTCCTATGTTACCCATATGTTTCTAGCGTGCCGAAAAAACTTTTGAGTTTATTAGCTATTTTCTGTCATTGTAGAATGAATTAGCAAAAAATACTAATACAAAATAAAAGCCCATTTAATAACGAAGAGGCAACTGAAAACCCTAAATTGGCAACCTACGTAGTTTTTGAGATATCTCGTGAAATGTGTACGAAAACAGGGAAAAAATTACACTAAAACTGGTCGCATTTTTCAGAGATAATGTCACTTCCCTGGGTTTAATCTCAATTTTAAATTAACAGAGAGACATTTAGTATAAGGCTGACTATGTTTAAATAGCTTTAGTTACTTAAAGTGACCACCAATCAATTACATTGCTTTAAAAATCTTCCCTTTTTGATTTTCTAAGAAAAACTGCTATAATTGGGATTGCCTGATACAACTAATATCTATTATAAAGCTATGCAAGAATTCTCAATAAGAATATTTTGTAAATTTGACATGCGTCAAATTTACAAAATGCTGTAAGTGTTTTTTTTTAAATTAATTTTAAAAGTGCTAGAATTAATTAGTGGTTAAAATAATAATATTTTTAATTAAACAAACACTTGCAATGTTTTTTTTGTAATTGTGGAACAAACAATAGTTTTTATGCAATTTATGAAATGTAATGCATAGTTTATGAGGCAAAGTGTCAAAAACTGCTAGAATAATTTTGCCTTTTATCTGTCTAAATGGGTTTCTATATAGAGCAATTTATTGAATTATGTATTTATTTGACCCAAAACACATTTCTTTAGATCTATACCTTTGTAGAAATAAAACTGCAAGAATTAGTATTACCCGATGTGACCAATGTACATTTGAATTGAGCATTTTACAAGTAATATGAGATATTTCATTTGATCATAAGAGCAAGATAGGACATAATCTTTGTACTTAAGAGTATATATTAGAAAAATTTCAGGAGTGAGTGTTAGAATTAAAATAAGCGCTTTGTGCTTCTGGCAAATAACTTCAATGCATAATTATCACATTGACATACCATTTCTTTCACATAGCACACCCACCAGGTACATTCCAATTAATAAAATAAATAAATAAAACAAATATATTCATTTCTTTGCATTTTGTTATCTTATGCACAAACATTTTCTTTTTTTTTCTTGTGTGAAACAGAAATATGATATACCATATCTCACTATCAATAGTCTTTTATTGAAAACATTTCAGTTTTCATAAATACAGTTGAATTTCAAATTATTTGGTTTTATTTATCGTATTTGCTTTAGTTTTCTCGAGAATTATTGATGATAGTTGTACTTAAAAATTTTTAAATATTAAAAATAAACATTTAAAGCAGAATCAGCATGAATAGAAATGCTTTTTTTAATGGTGCTTTAAGCATTGATTCTTGAGACAAATATTCACAGCTATATGATTTACCTTTGAAAGCACATGAATGTTGTTATAATTGATAGTGTTAATAGATTTTGGACGACAGAGTGAAATTTTAAGAGAAAAAATGTAATATTGCTAATTTGCCAAATAGAATGAAATTCTCCTGTCGCAGCAAACAATCATAAATTTCTTGCAAACATCATCATCTCCGACATTCACATGCCATTCTCAACATCATTCAACACTCCTTCTATCTCTCATAATCACAGAACCATCGTCACACATTCATCTCACAAACATCCCAAAACATTGCCTCTCACATCATCCCAAGACAATTATTCTTCAATGTGGTTTCTCTTTTCAAAGTTCTCATCTTATGGCATCGTCAAATTGTATGATAAGCTTGTCTCCTATCCTTATCAGTGTCGTGATGAAACACATTAGGAGACACGTTTTTTTTTAAATACCTGAGATTCTTCACAATCTCAGTTTTAAAAGGAGAAATCGTATAGTAGAAAAAAAAACAATATAGAAGAAAACTAATAAATAAGCATCAGCAGCAGCAGCAGCAACAGAGACCTAAAAAAGAATGTGACATATTTTCTTTTTTTTCTTGGATATTTGTCGGTGTTGTTCGTTCATTCTTTTTATCTATAGTTATTATTTTGGTTTTTCTTTCTCTGTCAAAAAAGATGCTTTCCAGAGGAGATGTTGATGATTTGTGGATGAGATACGAGACAGCATCCGACCGGGCCACTGCTAGTTTATCAAATTTTAAACTTGTCAAAAAAATTATCAACAATAAAAGGAGATATTTAAAACAAAACAACAAAAAGAATAAAATTTGAATTTCAATAAAAAAAGAAAATTCATTTTGAAAAAAATTCACTGTATCTCTTGATCTCTGGAAAAGCCACATTTAATGTTAAAATTATTTTTATATAAAGGAAAAAAAGGTATTAAATTCCGTAGAAAGATAAATAGGACATCTCACTATTTTTTTCTTGCAATTATCTAAAAATCTAAATTGAAATTGTTATAATTTTAGGTAGTCAATTAAAAATATCCAATCAATTCGATCAAGAATTTTCCACGAATTTATCAAATAATTCTTGTTAGAAAATTTCCAAATCTCTATGTTAATTCACAATTGTCTTCAAGTAGTATTCAGGTAATTTTTGACTTTATGAAACATATGCTTCATGTAAATTTCAAGTAATTTAGACGCCCCTGTTGGTGAGTAGAAGAATTTTTGATGTTCTGAAAAGCTACTGTATTAATTACCATGTTTCCTATGTTCAAAAACAATCGATTTAGTTAGGTCAAAAATTACCTAAAACCAAAATGTTGTGTTTTATTTTACCAAGACAAATTAACAGCTACTTTTGTTAATTTTATTAATATCCAATTTCTTATTTGAATTTAATATTTATTAAGAAATAACCCGAATTGTCTGAGTTAATAAACCATTTAAGATAAGAAGCTTAAAATGCGTTTCAGGTGAGATCAGTGCAATGGCGTCATAACCGATACTCCCTAAGGGGTCATCTCTACTGTTACTGCCTAAGGCAGAGGTGTGCAAGAACCGTTTGAAACCGAACAAACGTCAAATGGAACTTGTACATCAATAGTCAAAACGCTACTAGAACAAACTTATTTTGACCACTGAGAAAAAACGGGGGTGCGATTAACTTTTTTTCCTCCTAACTTTAACACTTTGTAGGTGTAAAAATATATCAACATTTTTTAATGCTAATTTTACACCTTTTTAAGGGTAAAAATAACATGAAAAAGGGTAAGTTTAACCCCTAATACACCTAAAAAGCATAATATTTACACCGATTTCGGATCAATACTGCAGGGTAAAATTAACATTTCCGAAATGTTATTTTAACTTTTTCATATTTCTCTCAGTGTAGAAACCAAACGGTTAGAGATAAAGACTTGGGACCTTCGGGGGACCCCCATAAGTTGACCCTGGGACCATTAACATTATCCTGACTTTCCCCCTACCCCTTCCCTTTCTTCACTCCAAAACTATGCTTTTTTTTGGGATAGCTCAAAAACTAGTCGTGTGACTTTTGTTGTTGTAATTTTTGGATATGTTTTAGAATTCGCCTAGGCGGACATTTCGTCTTTACACGAAAATACCGTTCTGAACTGGTTCCAATCGGTTATGAACCGCTAAGTATGTTTTAGTTTTTTATATAAATAATTTCTTATTTTCATGAGGATTGTAAAGGCCAAAATCCCGAAAGCCAAAATCCCGGAAGTCAAAATCCCGAATGTTCAAAATCCTGAAAGGGATGAAATTATATGGGGGAAAATGTTTAGACTAATTTTCCAAGACACAAAAGATTTCCCTTTGCCTCCAGCAAGCGCGGGTGCAATCGTGGGAGTAGCTATGACACTTTTAAGAATTCGGGATTTTGGCCCATTCGGGATTTTGGGTTTCGGGATTTCGGCTTTCGGGATTTTGGCTTTCGGGATTTTGACCGGGACCCGTATTTAATATCAATTGTATTTATGTGCATTGAATTTTCAATTAGAGCAAGTGACAAATAAATCATCCAGTTTTCTCCGAAGTGGAGATAGGATAAATTCCTGTCTCCACCCAGAATCGAACTGTAGACCTCTAAACGACCTCTAACTAGACGAGTGTTCTACCAACTGAACGACAGAAGCCACAAGCTTTATTTGACTAGCTACACGACCTAAACCAATTGCATTGTGCACTTCGATCGATTAATTTTTTATTTCTATTTTTTAATCAGTTAAGCTCGGTAAATAATGCGTCAAAATTTTTGTGGTATAGCGGTTATGCCCTAGACACACTTACGACTTTGACTAAATGGCCATCAGGTTCCCACTAACTAAGCAGTTTCTCGGCTTAAGCCAATTGACGAATTAGTCAGAAACTGATGGAAATGTAATCTGACAATTATTTTGATTATAATTATGTTAAGCCGTCTCTCGGCTTAAGTCGTAAGTATGCTTAGGACATAAGTTAACTTGATCAAGCATTTCGCAAAGCATATGGCGCTTTGCCCCCCTTATTTTTTAATGAATTTTTAAGTATGAATGGCTTTAGGAATGGATCCTAATACGGGCTTCAGACCTAACGCTTAACCATATGGCTTAGCTTCTCTAATTTCTCATCAACCAAGATTTTTTGGAAAATTTTGACTTAGGATTGGATTATTAAGGGCAAATGACCTATTACATTCTGAAAAATCAATAAAATCGGTCGCTGTTTAATGTTTTGAGACCCTCGGGAACTGGGCTAAACCTCTAGTCTGAAGACAGTCTAATGCCCTAGACACACTTACGACTTAAGCCGAGAGACGACTTAGTGGAAAATGATGGAAATGTACTTTAATCATTATTTCGAATATAATTACGCTAAGCCGTCTCTCGGCTAATCCTCAGGTCTGTCGAGGCCCTAACGGCGTTACCACACTTGCACATTAAAATTTTAATGTGATTCACATTAATTGTCGCTTGTGACCGTCCAAATGTGTTATTTGTGTCTTTGAGTCACTTAATATTTGGGGTTTTTCTGTATTTTGATAAAGAAGTGGACTTGACCTGTAAAAATAAGTTTAAATTTACCTAAAGCATAACTATTTTTCACATTAAAAAATTAAAGAGGAAATCGCATTAATTTTTCGAATTAATTCTATAAATCAATTTATATCAAATTTTGCGGGCCAAGTCTACCTTTTTATCAACAAATAGATCAAATTTTGAATATAATATGATTCAAACACACAAATTACACATTTGGACTCTGACCAGCGACAATTAATGTGAATCACATTAAAATTTTAATGTGCAAGTATGATAACACAGTAAGTGACAGTCTATGAAACCCGAATTTTGTTCGACAAACACTTCACTTCCCCTTCATTTTGAGTTAAAGAATAAAACAATATATACTAGGTTTAAATGACCAAGTTGCACCGATCTCTACTGATTAAAGCAAAATTTAAAGTTGTTAGTACTAGATTTGTCAATTTATTTTATGTTAAAAATAGAAATATTTTGAAGGTTTTAGGGATTTTCTATCAAACTACTAAAGATTTATGTTACACAAAGTACCAATTCGCAGAAAATTATTGACAGAACTGATAAAGAGTATTTAAAAACATCTTTTTAAATAAAACAACTTGATTGTCAAAGTGGCATTTCCCATTGTAAATATGTAGTACGCAAAGGAAAATTGCTTTCTGTTAACAAAAAAAATTTTTCTGATAAAAGTTAAAACCAAGAAAGATGTCTCTGCTGAATATTGTCATTGCAATACAATATTACTCTAAAAAAAAATTCTTGTACTTTAAGAAAAATGCTTATAAATTTGAATTTTAATGTAATTTGTGGAATTGATTTTGGTTTTTTTTTTTGGTTTTTTTTGTTTTGTATTTATCAGTACCCGTGATCTAAAGTCGCATCTCGCATCCCACATCATGTTGGCTCATACTTCCGTTGGATGTTGTTGTGCGCCCCTCCACGTGCTGCCCGCGGATTGTGACGCTGTGGACGTCGCCGACGCTGACCCTCTGACCAGGAGGAGGCATCGCCGTCGCCGTCGCCGCCACTGTGTTGCCATATCGTTCCATTCCAATGATGGAGGCGGATGGATCTCTCAATTTTATTTCAATGTTTTTTTTTTTTTTTGGTTTATTTCATTCGCTCTACTTTCTACTCAGGTCATCTGTCTTTCTTTCTCTCTCTCTCTCTCCCTGTGTTCTTCTTCAGTCAGTCTTTATTTATTTATTTTTTATTTATTTGTCTTTTATCACAACATCACCCGTGCACATGTTACTGAACACGGAGAGCAATCATGTATTTGAAACGTTTTTTAACCGGTAATTCATTCATAAGGGAATATGTCGAATCCCTCACACCTATAATGTCTATATGAAGAAGGGAAAAAAATAGTTTCATGCAGACATTTTGTGATTTGTTATGAAATATAAAAAACTTTTTTTTTTGTATTTTATTTTTTTTTAACTTTTAGTTTAATTATAAAGAACAACTATCATTAAAAATGCAAATAGTATACGTGAGAGATGAATGATAGCAATGATTCTTGATGATTTTTCTTTCCATCCAAAGTCTCAATTTTATGTACAAATTGGCCATTAAGAAGATTTTTTTCAAAATTTATGTTTTTGTTTTCGCTAAATTTAGTTAGTTTAGAATAATCACAAAATATTTGCGTTGCTGCTTTTCATTGTTATAGAACAAAAAAAAGGATAAAAAACGGTAAAAAAGAAACAAAAAAAGATACAAATTGTTGATCTTTTCTGGAAAAAGAGCAACAGATTCTTTTTAAAAAAAATCAATTCATATAAATAGACAATGTGTTGTTTTTTTGCATAATTAATATAAGAAATATATTCTTTGAAATATAAGAAAAAAGTGTAATTAGTAAAAAATATCAGGAATGTGTTTTTACCTGTATTTTGCTTTTAGAGGAAGAGCAAATAGAACTGGCTTTAAATCGTTTTTTTTATCTATCGTGAAATTTTAACCGTTTCAACTAGAATCAAATATAATCGTTTCTTTTAAACATTTTACAGAGAAAATGAAAATAATAAATTTTTTTTGTTTATAAATTACTTTTTTTTAACAAATCATTTTCCATTCATTTTGCAATAAATTTATTTATTTATTTCATCATTACTGCAAATGCAATAACTTCTTTTTTTTATTTTCACTGTGACAAATGGAAAATAACTATTTGCAAAAAATAAAAAATATTAATAAAAAATAAATATTCTAATATTTCAATCCACCAATTCTACATTTTATTTTATTTTAGTTTCCCTAGCAATGAAAAAGAAATGATTTAAGTTCATATTATAAAGATTCTTGTCAAATGTTTCAACAAAATTTAGTGAGGAAAGAAAAATATTCCGTCGGAACATCTTTTTCATCTCTTGCATTTAGTTTTTATTCTCTCTAAAGTCTTCCATGATCAAGAAAACTCTGCTCTGAACATTCAAAGACGCTCAAACATATTTTCACATAAAATCACATTTCATTCATTTGTAAAATTAAATTTGAAAGATTTAAAAAAAAAATCCAAGATTATTCAATTTTATGAAATATTTTTGGATTTATTGATCATAGCTACAATTTAAAGCTTTTTTTTTGACACCATATTTTGCAAGAAGGTAATATTAGGATTTCGGAAATAGAAGTTCCATCCACAATTTTAGGCCACACCCATTCAATTACAAACAGTACTAAATTTAACCCATTCCTTACCATGGTATTATACATCATACGCAAATTGAGTGATTTTTGATAATTTATTCCTGGCCAATTTTTATCCGAATTGCTGTCAGGAATGGATTTTTAGTAACGCTAGTTATTCAATTACTTGAGAAAAATAGTCCGACAGAGACGAAAATTTTGTTATTATTTTCTTGCTTCGCGGAAGGTGATGCAAAATTTTTGCTCAAAATGGCGAACGGAAAATACGACATCCCGTCGAATTTGTTAAAATTGGTCTCTTTCCTCTTACCTGATTTGAATTCTAGTTCCCAATTGGTGTTCTTGGATAGTCACTCTATCTAAAGCAATAGAGTTTGTAATGAATTAATGCATAGAATTTAAATTCAGTGACCGTTAAGACGTGTGTTTGACAGAGGCTCCCCGCGCCCCCATATGAGATAAAATTTTTTTCTTTTCAAAAAAATCATCTACTAATCTGTAGGAAACTAATCCCTAAATATGAACATTCTATCTCAAGTATTTCTGGTACATTGACTGAATGGGTTAAATATATTTTCTCACAAAATTATTCAGACCGTTTTGGAGGAATTTTCAGTCTAATGAGTTGTAGCAGATAGTGAACGGAAAAATAGACTTTTCTTCAGGGGGGCCTCTCGACATTTCATTTTTCCATACGTTTTTGCAGGAGGTGACATTAGCTCTGAAAAATGCGACCGATTTTAGTGTAAATTTTTCCCTGTTTTCGTACACATTTCGCGAGATATCTCCAAAACTACGTAGTTTGCCAATTTGGGGTTTTCGGTTGCCTATTCAATATTAAATTGGTTTTTATTTTGCATTTATATTTTTTGCTAATTCATTTTACACTGACAGAAAACATCTAATAAACCCAAAAGTTTTTTCGGCGCGCTACAGAAACATATGGAAAACATAGGAAATGTCATGCTCCTGCGTTTTTGCATATAGAGACACTGAAAATGTGTTAAAGTTCTGAGGAAACAATGTTAATTGCACTCTCTTTCTTTCTTAGTGTTGGACCAAGGAGCACATTTTACCATTCCTTCGGTCGTGAGCTAACTTATAGTGGTTACGAGTGGTTGACAGGTAATATTCTACCCAGAATCGTAACAAAAATGAAAATTTCAAAATATTTTGATAATAACGCCATTTGCGGTGATTCCGTGAATTAGCGATATGATTTTCTTTTTTAATTCAACAAATGTCAACGTGGCATGTTTTATTTTTTATGACATAGAGGAAACTGGGGCACCACCAAACACGGGGTAGCACCAAACACTGCAATTTTTTAATAGGATATTCGACTTCAGAGGATAAGACTTATAAAAATTTTTAGGCATTATAGGAATGTTTGTCCACTGAAGAAATGGTCGAGATATTCCAAGTAGTTTAGAAATAAAAATTAGTGTTTGGTGCTACCCCGTGTTTGGTGGTGCCCCAGTTTCCCCTACCCCCATTTTAGGTGTGATTTCTTCATAATCACACCTATTGTGATACTCCGATTTTCTAAAAGTGCTCCGATCGAGCTGAAATTCACAGGGTATATGTTTTGAACATCTTTGATACCGAAAATGGTAGTCCGCCATTTTCGGGTCCGGCCGGCCGTCTGGCCGTCCGTAGTACGCAATATCTCCGGTTTGGAAAGAGATATCTTCATAATTTTTCTTTTAAATATATCTACTTGCACGTACGACGATTTCTATGCTATTAGTTTTTTTAAAAACCGGTTCTAAACCGGTTTAAAACCAATTTTTCTAGGTTTTCTCGAAATTGGCCTATGCAATTTGAACCAATTTATGTTTATGTTGTAGCGCTATTTGAGTAGACCAATTAAAAAAAAAAATGTTGGAGATTGCTCCATGATTTCTCGAGATACTTCAAGTCAGATTGGGAATCTGACCATCGTGATGTCCACTTCATCCATTTGTGAAAAAGTAGTAGTGAACCAGTTCCCTGACATCCTTTTCCCACCATTCTTTTTCCATACCTGAAGAAGGAGCCATCAAGCTCCGAAACATTGACAAGGAATAAAGGAGGAGAAGATCAAAGGTCAAAATCCCGTGTTTTCACTTCTTAAAAAGTGGCTCTAAATGGATGTAAAGTTTGAGGCCTCTATCTCTCATAGTTTCCGAGATAATCGACTTTAAAGATTTTCACACACTTTTATGCATTTCTCATCCAATTTTTTTCATTTTCAAGTGAAATTTTGCACATCTCAAGCCTGAAAGAGGCTCTAAATGGATGTAAAGTTTGAGGCCTCTATCTCTCATAGTTTCTGAGATAATCGACTTTAAAGATTTTCAGACACTTTTATGCATTTCTCATCCAATTTTCCTTATTAATAACGATAATATGTTACTTACAGTTTAAGAATTATACGAAATTTGCATTATTTATTTATAAATATCGTTCGAGTTTGCCACAATCCAAATTTGCAATGAAGGAATCGCACCTCTATAAACTGATCTAGGCTTATCACTGGTTTTTATTGATGATCATTATTGGAATTTTCAACAAACTTGTTTCACATATCCCATGAAACATCCCATCCAATAAATAAAAAAAAAACCAAATCTGTCAACCCTTTATGGCCTATACACATTGGGAGAAATTTTTGTCAAAAATTGCTTTTTTGAAGGAAATTCCCTGCAGCGTTGTAGGGAAAAACGTCAAATTTCTGTCAAAAACGCTATTTTTGACGAAAATTGCTCCCAATGTGTAGACACCTTTAGGCCTTAACTTCTTAAGGGGCGTGGCTTAAAATATATGAATGAACAGTATCAGAATTCTCATTACAACCTTTTTGAAGCATATGATGCAGTAAAAACAAATGCTTTAAACTGTAGGAGTTCCAAATAATTGATAAATCAAAATTTTACTTCAAATTAAAAAGAAAAAAATACTCATTTGTAATCAAATATCCATCACAAAGTCCAACGCATTTTTCTTCATTCATTCCTCTTCTCATACACAAATCACTCAATAAAATTTATGAGTTAATTTTTATTTATGACTTTACTGCAAAAATCCAAAATAAAATTTTACAGCTGTAAATTACAAAATTATTTTGCATCATTTGTTCACCTAGACCAGAAAGATAAAATCCCTAAGCAATCACTCATTTATAGTTTTCCACATCAAGTGCTCTAAAATTCTTGTAAATATTGCATCAAAGAGTAATAATTAAATTGCAGAGAGTTTTCTTTTTATAACAAAAAAGTGTTTATCCCCCATTTTGTATTTATTGAGTAAGAAAAATAAGCAATATATTTTGTAGCACTCAACTCTAAAAAATCTCACTCAAACAATTCATTCAAACAACAACCGGCCACCACACTCAAAATCTGCCCGGTAAAAGAATTACTATTTGTTATCAATATTGCAATGTCAAACAAAATTTAACTCTCCGGACACAAACACTCTGCAGAGTTGTTTTGATCATCGAAGATAAGTTCATCACTCAAAATTATTTCTTTTTTTTTTGGTCAGTGTTAGTCTAACAGGGAAGCTTTTTCTTTTAAATTGTTAAATGCATGCATTTTGTTTTGGATTTATTGGATTCTATTTAGTTTCACATTGAGGCAAAAACAATTATTATTATAGAGAATATTATTATCCCGAGCAAGTTAGCTAAAAATTAGTCATGTTTATTTAATCTTTTTTTTTGTTGCATTTTCTTATTTTGCAAAAAAAAATATTACAATTAAAAAAAAACGACAAACAAATCTCTGACAAATTCCACAAAAATTCTGTAAAACATTTTCAATGCGCATGACAATGAGAAAAGAAATGAACGTGACTGCAATGAAACATGAAATATAAACTCCAATAAATCCATTTTTTGACCATTTCTGAACAATATGATCAAAAAAAAAACAACTTCCTTTTGTTTCTTTTACTCAAAAAATTCGCAAAAGGATTTTTCTCTCTTTCTTTTTCTTGGTTTTTGTTTTTACATAAGAAAAGTAAAAAAAAGATAAAAGCAAATGAATTAAATTGAAATTTGTAAAATATACCTTGCTGTTGTGACAATGATCGCGTTGTGGCAGCTGCAAGAGCTCCGGCATTTGCATTATTCGGTGTATACATAAAATTGTGGGATTCACTTTTTTTGCCACTTGCCGCAATAAACAAGTGAACATTCACCGGTTCAGGCAGTTCTGTGGTCATGTACGGTGGCACTGTACATATCAGATGAGTCTGCACAAAAAAAAAGAAACAGCCATTATAGAATTCTATAAATATCAAGGTCACCAATTAAAAACTCAATCTCTCACTCAAGACTTGATTGCAGAACAAAATAAAGAGAAATAAAATAAAGCAAAAAATAAAAATTGCATACCTGTTGCAAGTACTCTTTATCCGGAATAACCATTTCTTGCCATATCACTTCACCCGATGAGAGTTTCTGTGTTTGAAAGACAACACGAGTATCTTTTGAGAAATTTTTACCAATTACAAAGAGTTCCAATCCTCCAGATGCAGGGCACGATGTCAGGGACTTTCGGCAAATTTCCGGAACCCCTGGTGGTTGGGCTGGAAAAAAAAAAACATCATATTGGCATTCGTTACGATTTCATCTTTAAAATATCTTGATATATTTTATTTATTAAAGGAAAAAAAATAAATGGTCAGTAAAAAGTCAAAAGTGATCAGCAAAAAATTAAATTTGATCAGCAAATAATTCGAAATGATCAGTAAAAATTTTCAATTTTGTCAGTAAAAAGTTAAATTTTGTCAGTAAAGTTAAATTTGGTCAGTAAAAAGTTAAATTTGGTCAGTAAAATCTTCGAATTGATCAGTAGATGTATTCGAGTTCATCAGTAAAAATTAAAAAGTAATCAGTAAAAAAATAAAAATGGTCAGTAAAAAGAAAATATGGTCAATAAAAAATTAAAAATGAGCAGTAAAAATATTTGAGTTGATCAGCAAAAAATTAAAAATGGACAGCAAAAAAATTAAAAAAGCAGTAAAAAATTAAAAATGACCAGTAAAAAATAAAAAGTGATCAGCAAAAAAATTGAAAACGAGCAGTATATTCAATATAATCAGTAAAAAATTAAAATTGAGCAGTAAAAAATTAAAAGTGAACAGTAAAAAATTAAATGTGGTCAGTAAAAAATTAAAAATGAGCAGTAAAAAATTAAATAAGGTGAGTAAAAACTTAAAAGTGGTAAGTTAAAAATAAGAAGTGGTCGGCAAAAAATTATTTATTTTAATTATTATTTTATTATTATTATTTTGATTTTCTACGGCTCACTTTTAATTTTTTGCTCACCATTTTTAATTTTTTATTGCTCTTTTTTAATTTTTGGCTGACCAATTTTTATTTTTCACTGATCACTTTGTATTTTTTACTGACCATTTTTTTTACTGCTCATTTTTAATTTTTTGCTGATCACTTTTTAATTTTTTACTGACCACTTTTTATTTTTTACTGCTCATTTTTTATTTTTTACTGCTGTTTTAAATTTTTTTACTGATAATTTTTAAGTTTTTACTGACCAAATTGAATATTTTTACTGCTCATTTTTAATTTTTTGCTGACCACTTCTTATTTTTTACTGACCACTTTTTGTTTTTTACTGATCATCTTTTACTTTTTACTGATCATGTTTTATTTTTTACTGACCACTTTTTTATTTTTTACTGATAGTGTTTCATTTTTTGCTAATCACTTTTCATTTTTAACTGACCGCTTTTAATATTTACACCGATTTCGGATCAATATTGCAGAGTAAAATTAATATTTTCGGAATGTAATTTTAACTTTTTTGGATTTCTCTCAGCATTGGAATGGTTTTGAATTTTTTTAAACACCGCACCGAAATTTAAAAACCGATCGAAACTGCGCAAAAAGCTAAAATTCACAATTTTACTAAATCAAAAAAATACAATAAAATGTAGAAGACATTTAAAAAGTTATCAAAAAATAAATAAAATTATTATTGATTTTGTACTCACTGCAAATGATCTGTTGAGAGCAGACTTGAAGTGATTCTGTTGTGCCATCGTCATTAGTAACAATTGTCCTGAAGACCATGCGACATCTTGTGGACTTCTTCTTGCTCCTCGGCGTCGACTGATCCGGAAATCTGTGTTCAACATCGACATTTCGCTCCTTGAGAATTCCAACACAGTCACACGTCACAGTCATATCCTGTTCGGGCTTCAACTCTAACTCTATCACCATCGTACCATCCACCTTCTTTTCTACGCATGGAGTACTATTTTTGCCAGACACTTTGCATGCCTGGTAGAACATATGTGGCGCCACTCTGTCCACATCCGTTCCAATGAACACTTGCAGCACCGTCGGTTTGTCATATCCCACCAATTTGACAATGGGAAAACCATTTCCACTGCGATCCTTCACAGCTCCTCGGCTACCCTCAGTCTGATACCTAGCCCGGTGCTGTTGCTCCGGCTGTGCCACTATTTGCAACTGATACTGTCCATTCTTGGAGATACCACCAATTTGGGTTTGCAGATTCACCGGACCCATGGCACGTCGCACAAGTGGTCGTGACATTCCATGACGCGGAGCTGCCATTAGTCTGTAAATGGGATGTATAATTGCATTCTTCCAAGAATTAAATAAAATATACAATCTCACTGTAATTTTATTTTATTTATTTTTTTCAATCATACTCACAGGGTGACGCAATTTTACCATTCTTTTTTTTTCATGCATAAAAAATATATTAAAACAAGACGAATTTATTTCTTTATACTAAATAAACCCCTACACAACTTTTTATGACAATCTTTTGGGTTTTTACATATAGATTTATTCACGGAAAATCCTCTTAAGATGAAGAAGATATTCTATTGAAAGAATTTTACACATATTCAACATCATCAATAAACCCTGTGCTTTTTTTTCTTTTGCATTCAAGAAGATGAAACATAAAGAATTATTCTAAAAAAAAACATGAGAAAATCGTTTAGGAATTAATGAAAGAATTGCCTGAAAGCAACAATTAAATTGATATTAAAACACGTGGTATATCATAAATTCCATTAATATGCATTAGAAATGACGTTGGAGCTGAACTGAATCCATTTTATTGTAAATTATTTAAAATAAAACTATTCGAATTTTGTGTCATAAACGCCCGAATACACAAAATTGTGGTCCATGATATTGATAAGCCCAGAAAAGATTAACCCTCTAACGGGTAAGACCGCCTCCAGGCGGTCTTCACAAAAATCACATTTACAGCGACAATAAAGGTTTTATTTAATTAAAAGTGCTATAGTGTCCTCGGAAATAGTCCTATAAACATCTCTTGAAAGTTTGAACTCATTTTGACTCTTCGTTTTATTGCTATTCCCAGTTTTGTGTGACAGGTCAGAGAAAAAGCAACAAAAAATATTTGTGCAAAAAAACTAATTTCCAATTTCCATAAAAATGCCGATTTAAAGTTATCTGACTAAAATAAATTTATTTTTTACTGAAAGATATGTCATTCTACTTTGTATATTTCATTTAAAAAATTTGAAAAAACTAAAAATGTGAATTTTAGAAGCAAAAAAAAATTCAAAAAATTTTTATATTTTCTCACCTAGCGCCTAAACTAAAAAAGATAGTGATGGTTGTTTCGACTTTATTGGATCATAATTATCCTAGAAAACATTTTTTTAGAACTTTTTTTCGCATATTAAAGAAAACACCGTTAGAGGGTTAAAATATTCAACATCGAATTTTCTAAAATCGATTTTCGATTAGACGGGTTTTTTTTTTATTATATCGTAAAAATTTTCGATTATCTGAAGAGTTGTAGTTTTTATCCACATCACTTAAGATCGTCAAATTCTGACAACTAAAACGTGAGTTATGACAATTTTGGGATCTATTTTTAAATCTCGAAATCGAATTTTCGAAATTCTATTTTACTACTAAATCGCCAGTAGCAGCTGTCGAATGAGATTTTAATATCCTAAAGAGGTATGGCATTTTCCGAGACCTTTGCAGATCACTCAAGATCATCAAATTCTGACATTTAGGACCAGATTTATGCAAATTTTAAGATTTATTCTTGGATCCTTTATTGCTCGGGTCAAGAGGTTCAAGTTTTTTTTCCTATCAACAAGGCTAAGATCTAAATGTACCAAATTAAAGTCTGATGCATACCAGAGGTTGACTTATTGAGAAAATTAAAAAAAGGTATTGTGAAGAATATCAGCCAAAAAAGAATAAATAAATAAATAAATAAATAAATAATTTAATGTGACGCTAAGTCAAAGAAGCCACTATCCTATATGTTGAGATGACTTTCCGAGGCTGTGACGAAAATCACTAGGGGAAAGCGCGCTACCTTCGGACAACTCAAGCTTCGAACAATTTAATTTTTTCTCTACACTGAGAAAAAAAGAGGCTACGATTAACTTTTTTTCGTCATAACTTTAACACTTTTCGGGTGTAAAAATATATCAACATTTTTTAATGTTAATTTCTCATCTTTTGAGGGTAAAATAAACATGAAAAAGGGTAACTTTAACCCATAATGCACCTTAAAAGGGTAATATTTACGCTGATTTCGGATCAATACTGCAGGGTAAAATTAACATTTCCGGAATGTTATTTTGACTTTTTCGGATTTCTCTCAGTGTATGTTCCTTTTAGATTTCACCCATAGCTCTTTTCTGAAGATTTGAGGCATTGGATTAGTTATTAAAATATAATATTATAATGGGCCAAATTCATTTATAACACATTGAGAAAAATGAATTGTTCGAAGCATATATCGTCCGAAAGTAGCGCGCTTTCCCCTAAATTGAAAAATTCCCTTTCTGAGGAAATTCTAAATTTAACCCTTACAATTAATGTACCGAAATCAATGAGGGGCAAGACTTTCAGGTTTCGCACAGGGTCTGGCTTCTAACACTTCATATTCTTTACCTATTCATTTACTGACCTATTTTTTTTTATATATATATGGGAAAAATATGAAGAGTTCGAAGCCAGAGTGTTTGCGAAGTCTGAAAGTCGTCGCCTATGTAGGGGTTACAAATACCCTTACGAAAATAAAATCTACCCCTATAGTTTTAAAATTAACATGAAAAATTGTTCAGATATTTTTTACACGTAAAAAGTGTAACCATTATTACGAAAAATATTTCTCAATGTTAGTGCCAGGGGCATGAGATTTCCTATGTTTCCCATATGTTTCTAGCGATCCGAAAAAACTTTTGAGTTTATTAGCTGTTTTCTGTCATTGTAGAATGAATTAGCAAAAAATACTAATACAAAATAAAAGCCAATTTAATAACGTAGAGGCAACCGAAAACCCTAAATTGGCAACGTACGTAGTTTTGGAGATATCTCGTGAAATGTGTACGAAAACAGGGAAAAAAATACACTAAAACCGGTCGCATTTTTCAGAGCTAATGTCATCCCCATGGTTATTGCATTCAAAATGGTGCATTGAGAATTTTATTTCATAACATAGAATGGTAAAATTGTATCTGCCTGATAAAATAGCACAAATTGACTGCAATCTTTTTCTTGACACTTGAAAATAGGCAGAAGCGTAAATACAGAAAGAAGCACAGGGAATTCTTCAATGGAAGTTAATGAAATCCATACACATGCTTTTGTGAAATTCAATGAATTAATGAATTGAGAAAATGATAAGAAAAATTTACAAATTGATGGTTTATTTTACACTGCAAATTGAAAAAAAAAATCCTGCGATTTTTTGTGTTTTTTTTTAGTCAAAACTGTACCTCACTCTCACACACATGATGATACGAAAAAGAAGATAAAAGTGAAAATTTAGGACAGATATTGCATTTTGTTTATAATCCCACCTTGTCTGTCACTAAAAGCCCTGAAGTCTTGTGACTCTAAAACTGTCATCAAAGAGCAAAGATTAATCAAACAAAGTGAATTTTCTAACAAAAATTAAAAAAAAAAAATTGTGGCATCGTAAGACAAATTTCACAAGCGAAACCTCTAACGAGAGACAAGGCAAGAGAGCAATTTACAAGTCGTTTTTTTTTCCTCAAAGCAGGATTTGTTATCATTATCAAGAATGTTTAGAGTAATGTATAAATATTTGTTTTCAGATATCAATTGTTCAGATTTCTCATATTCAATTAAATATATTACAAAATTCTTTCACCAACATATTCCAATAAATAAACCATCAATCCATTATCAACAATTAAGATAGATTCATATTAACCGTCAATGACAAAATCCCTTACAGATTTTCATTCTCAAATTTACACATTTTTATCATGATTACCAGGAAAAATCGCAATGTCACAATTTTTTTAGTAGAGAAATTTATTAGAGATATTAGCAAAAGTGGTAACGAACCGTCTGTTCATAGCTGTAGTATAGTAATATAAAAGTGTCTCGGCTAAGAAGAAACTGATAATGAGCCTAAACACAAGTAGATTTTGATTCTCCAATAGTGTCTTGGATAAAAGGTAAATGAAACTCTATTTGCACAAGAAGTCGTTGAAGTTCGAAGAATTCAAATTCAAATTCGAATTTTCATACTAATTTTTCGAACAAAGTGGGGAAAATTTATTAAATATCACAATAAAAAGCTGACAAAAGAGTTACTCAGTGATTATGGAGTGATTAAATACTGGGGCAAGACCAGTAAACGTCGTTGTTCTGTTTTTTTCCTCACAATAATGTAAAGATCGTCACATTTTGACACTTGAGTACTTCGAAATTCGAACAGGATGTAACTTCCGCCACCTTGCGAAAGTATTAAAAAGCAAGAAAGTCTCTTTTTTGGATCTTCAAATAGATTTTCGAATTTTTCAAGATCTACTTCTGTGCGGGAAGAGTGTGCAGATGCCCTTACCACAAAAACTGAGATTCTTTCCGTACAGAAGTAGATCTTGAAAAATTCGAAAATAATAGTGCAAATAGAGTTCCATTTAACTTTTATCCAAGACACTATTGGAGAATCAAAATCTACTTGTGATCGGGCTCAGTAACTCTTTTGTCAGCTTTTTAGTGTGATATTTGTTAAATTTTCGCCACCTTGTTCGAAAATTTAGTATGAAAATTCGAAATTGAATTTGAATTCTTCGAACTTCAGCGATTTTTTGTGCAAATAGAGTTCCATTTTTATCCAAGACACTATTGGAGAATCAAAATCTATTTCTGTTTGGGTTCATTATAGAGAATCTCAGATAAGCGTTTAGCATGAATATCACTGTTTAGCCGAGACGTACACCTCATGGTCCGGTTTTTTCAAGTTCAATAATTTCTAATTTTTCTGAAAATTGCGATTAAAGTGCGTAAACTTGTGAAAAGTGCTATAAGAGTAAATGCATGACGGTCTATATGATTCTGTCCTAATTTATCACTCAACTTCGTAAAAAGACAGTAAAATAAGAAGAAAAAAAATGAGATTTTGTTGCAATGTAAGAGATGAGGATGCTTACTTATTGTTGGGAGGGGAAGGATTTGATGAATTTTGAGCACATGTCGTAGATGTTGATGTTGATTTTCCACGTCTTGATGTACGTTTAGAAAAAGCGAATGCATCATTACTGCATGAATCATCATCCACCTGTACCTTCATTTTGTTTACTTTGCGACGCTTTGTTACAGTTGTTGCCTTTACTGCAATTTCTCTTTTACGGCCATCATCATCATTTCCATCATCAGTCACATTCGATCTGTAGATTTCGGACGCAATGTTATCACAGAAATTTTACTCAAAAATTTCTTTCCAAAATGTATGTTTTTTTTCGTGCACTTGGTCATCTTGCCAAAATTTCATCATCCCCCTCTCGATTAACCCTCAACTAACTAATGTGACTTTTCTTTTTTAATAGTTTTACGAAGCTGAACTAATACACGATGACAAGAAAAATCTAATAGAACATTCAAATATGGACACATTCAAAAGTCTTTTAATAGTTTCTTTCCTTGCAAAATAATTTTAAAAAAAATAAATAAAAGGCTTAGCATCGACTGAAACTTTTTTCACCATCTGCTTTTTTTTGTGTCTCACAAAGCATTACAAATTGGCAACAATCACTATATTAACAACAAAATAATCAACGATTCAGCGAGCGCATGAATAAAAATTCAATTAGACATGATTAGAGAATGATAGAACTAAATCAAGGAATGAACCACATATAATAGAGAGAAGGAGGAAAAATTATATAACAAACACTTTAGTATAAGTTATCAGTTCCAGATGATGATGATGAAGTCAAAAAGAATCAAATGGATATGATTGGCAAATTATAAATATATGAAACGAATATTTCCTAAATACTAATTCACATTAATCAAGACTTTTCAGTGACACATTCAATCTCTTATATTCTATACGGCTGATTTATCTCTCTCTCTCTCTTTCTCTTACTAAAATGTCTCACCTTGAATTTTGGGCATTCCTAACACCAACTGAATATTGCATCTCAAGGTGATGATCAAAACCCAGTCCACTGTCATTCGAATTATCACACGGTGGTGGTGTTTGCCTCTGAATAATCCTCTTCCCTGGATGACTCTTAATAATTTTACCAGGTCCTATCTGCAATTACATTACCACGAAAAGTTGTTTAATAAATTTTATTAATATTCCTTTTTTTTTGGTCGAATAAGAATAAATTCAAATACAATTTTCTAGAACAAAATTTTAATATTTTCTCAACATTTTATCTACTAATCACTTTCGTTTAAAACGATTTCTTGCATTAAAAAAAGCGACAAAGTGTACCAACCAGATGGGAACGTTCCAACTTTGTGGCATACAATATACATAACAAAAATCTCATTCATTTTTAGAGAAATAAATTTATTTAGTGACTCACTCACGTAGATAATTATTGTGCTAACGAGTTCAAACATTTCTCAAATAACAATTTACTTGATTTATTTCATCATAGTTATACTTGTGCTTAGCAAAGCATATTCGTTTTCAACCGATTCCTAAATGAGGGTATAACACATTTTAACGCATTTTTAGGGCATTGTTTAATTGGATAAAGCAATTAAAAAAGAGAGATTAGGAGCCTTTTTAACATTTGACCTTGAAAACCTTTAGCAGGAATAATTCAAGGTCAGCATTGTAAATAGACTTAGATAAAATGGAAGGGTAAAAAAACAAAAGCTAAGTATTTTAATTACACGTGTATATCAAATTATAGGTCTACCAAAGACCCAAAGTCGCCATTTATAACCGTTTGACCATTATCTGTGGGCAAAAGAATGAACGGACAAACATAGAGTGGTTATCATTTATTCAAAAAACATTTCGAACAAATCAAATTTCGATCAAAGCTAAGATATCGTCGCTTCGATCAACAGTTGTTGTAATTTCCAAATCATCTATATCAGCAACTGTTGCAACAATGTGGAAATATACAGACTTTAGAAGAAGTGCTAACGTTAGGAGTCACCCGAAATGATATAATCAAAAGCATTATTTATACTTTCAACAAAGAGCTTTGTCCAAGTGCATAGAATAAGTTCCTAATAAGCACTTATTAAGGCCTTAAGTAAAGCATTTTTTTAAACGCTAATAGCGACCGGTTGACAAAAAGTGGAACGGGAATAAGAAATGCGATGGATAGGGTGGAATCACCAGTTCTCGCCAGTGCCCCACTTCTCGCCACTTACATTGAAATCGCTATTTTTCGCAATTTATGAAATAAATGAGTCGCAATTTTTTTGTATTGTTTCTGCTTCTACGCATAGAATCGAAAAATAATAATTATTCGTTTTGGATTCACGATTTTGATCACTTTTTAGAGCAATATTTTAAGCAAGTGCATCGAATCCAACATTTCTTACCAAATGTACTAAGTGTCGTCAAATTTTCATCAGGCCAAAAATACCTATTTGGGTAAATAATTTGTCTATTGAATATTTAATTGCACTTGTGGAATACATAAAATTTGTATTTAGTCAATTAATATTTCATTTTATATTATTTTTGTATAAAAATGAGGCATGGCGAGAAGTGGTAATATTCTGGAATTGATTTTACCACCTGTCGCCATATCTTTTCAATAGGCGACGCTAACTTCACTTCGTACATTCTCAGTTGTCAAATCTGCATTGTTTACTTTCTGCAAAAGCCCCATAATTTGATTTCTCAAATAAAAATGAAGAAAAATCATTTAAAGAGAGTAATGATAAAGTGATCACAAGGAAAGAGAAATGGTGAATGTATTCTTTTCATAGCATTGCCTAAAATAACCGAGTGTGGTTCTTTTCAAGTGGGTGGCGAGAAGTGGTTACAAATTTTACAAAACTGGCGAAAAGTGGTAAAAAGTGGCGACGAAATGGTTATTTTTGCATTATTAATAAAAATCAGTTTTTTAAGTAGTCCAGCGTTATGTTCTAGGATTATTGTTTTCACGTATCTAGAGCCAATACATCTAAGTAACTTTGTGTCAAATTTGACTTATCTTGTAACAAGGATTCAAAAGTTATGATTAAATGAATTTAATTTTTTCCTAAACATGGCGATAGCCGGTTATTCCACCCTACATGTTAATTATTGGAAAAAAAAAGACAAAACAATTTGACGTTTAAAGCCAGGCAGTTACTACACTAAGAAAAAACCTAAAAAGTTAAAACAACTCTATAGCAGAGTTGAATTAACTCTACGAATATCGATGTAATTGTTACTCTTTTTCGTTGTAAATTTTAGTAAATAGAGTTAAAAGTTGAAACAACTCTTCGTGCGAGTTGAATTAATTCGTCGGATATCGATGTAATTATTACTCTTTTTCGATGTAAAATATCATCTCGACTGAAGTATATGCGTAAGTGTTTTTGTTTTAAAAATATACTTCAGTCAAGAAGATTTTCGTGTGGCAAAGTTCATATGGAACATCAACTAGAAATATGCCTAACAGTGTTTTATGAAGACATGTGCGTGCATCATACGTGATATTTCGCTCTTAACATAGGGAACTTAACGTCAAGAAAATATTAATAAAGAAAATGATAAATTATAAAAAAACGAAAAATTGCAAAACCTATTCATTTTGGGATTTGAAAGAGTTATTTTAACTCTTAAAACGAGTTATTTTCAATCATAAAAAGACTTATTTACACTCATTTGTCATCTAAATTTTAGGAAAAAAAAATGTTAAATCAACTCTTCCGAATTCTACACCTAAATAGAAGTAAAATCAACTCTAAAATATAGTTAATGGAAAATCACAACGAATAAGAGTTAATTCAACCTCGATTCGAGTAAGTTTTACTCAATTATTTTTCTGAGTGTACAATGATAGGTTTATTATTCTTAATCATAAACCTATAACTCTTCTGAGCAACACGTATACAATTGCAACTTAATGCGAGCTAAAAAAAACATTGACAAGTTTGATTTTAGAACAGAAAGAAAAGACAAAATTCCCCTAATCCGAGTGTGATCTCTATAATGACCTCTACACATTGAGAGCAATTTTTGTCAAAAATTGCTTTTTTGAAGGAAATTCCCTGCAGCGTTGTAGGGGGAAACGTCAAATTCCTGTCAAAAACGCAATTTTTGACGAAAATTGCTCCCAATGTGTAGACACCTTAAGAGAGGGAAAAAAATCTTTTGAAAGACCTTTGATTTCCGGACAATCACGAACTGGTTATCAATGGTTTCAACCAGAAAAAAAACCAATATTCAATCAGTAATTGATTGGTTTGGAAATTCAATTGTGTGAATTCTTGACTTGAGGTGAACCAGTGAAAATAAAAAGGAAAAACTATGTGAAAAACTCAGTTAAATTAGAACCAGTAAGTGGTCAAACTAAACATGATGCTTTACCTGATGAGCTTTGGATTCGAACGTTTTGTTTTGTTTTTTTTTTTACTTTTTTTCCAATGTGTTTATATATTATTTGAATTTATAAATATTTAATTGTTTTTCTCTACCAAATGATTTCTGTTTTTACAATGAATTGCCTTTTGTATTTCTTTTTTTTTGTGTGAAAATTATCACCGAAATTAAGCTCAATGACCTTTTTTATTTTCAGATATTTTATGAAGTGAATTCAACTGAGTATCTTGCTGATATACTCTTTATAATCACAATTCATTTTTTCTTCAGGTGTACTAAGTTGAAGGTTAAATTTATCTACCTATAAGAAGGTATAAATTCTTGAACGATTTTTCTGAGATAACGTACATTCCAAAATTATATGGATTTACTTATTTATAATACGAACAAAAATACGGATATTTTTTTTTACTAAATCAGACTAAAAATGAATTTATTTTACAAAGTCTTAGGGGAAGACTTCAAGCTTCGTACACATTCTGGCCTCGAACACATCATATTTTTCCCATGTTCCTCTAATGAATTTGACCAATTTTTTTAGGCAATGTGTTAGATTAGCTTTTAAAATGTATTACCATAAGACTATATTCACTGAAAGAATAATGGGATTAAATATGAAGTGTTCGAAGTCTGAAAGCCTTTCCCTATTGAAAAACAAACAGCTATAGATGCTATAGACTTCGTCGGTTGCATCGATCATTGTCGTACTTGCATTTTTTGTAAATAACAATACAAACATCATCTGAATGCAAGAAATTCTGATACAAACAAAATAAATGCAGATACGACAATAGTCGATGCAAATCACGATATCTAAAAAAAAATTGACACATAACTTGAAAATACGGGTTCATATCACATGATTTCGAGAACATGGACCCTGTGCTATTTTCGTGTTTTCCTACAAAAAAAATCTATTATCTTTACAGCAACTTGAGATATTTTTTTAATGGCAATTTTTGAACCAGTTGCTATCGGTTATGAGAACCGGTGAAAAATAAAACAGGGTAACGCTGGAAATGATTTACCAAAGTGGTCAAATTCTGTATTGGACCATTAAATCGGTTTTATCCAATTAAATTCAAGTTATAACTAATTTCAAAATATGAATTCTGAAATTTAAGTATCAATCCATCCATTTAATGTATATTTCAAATTTTCAATAAAAGGGCGAATGAATAGAGTAAAATAATTCAATTCTATAAAGTTTCTATACCTCATATTCATTTAATCCTTTAAGGACGATAGGGACACCGGTGTCCCAAAAACAAAATTTTTCCTACGGCCTTCTACAGTTGTGTTTTGCTCTAAGAAGTCAGAAAAAGAGATTTTTTCTGACCCCCGATTTTTGACCTTCTTGTCCTTAAAGGGTTAAATCAATTATATTATATTCCACGAAATACAAATATTAAACATAATATTCTTAATTTTTCCGAAGATATAAATTAATAAATATGATTAGACATGAAGGTGTATGGGTGATAATGATATATCAAATTTTAGATACACAACTTGGACGTATAAATTGTCAAAGAAAATTCTTAAAAAAATTACTTTTAAACACTTACTCTTGTCATGGAGTGTAATTTGCCAGGTAATGACTTTCCAGGATGTCTCTTAGATGGTATTCTTAGAACTTTTCTGTGTGCTCTCTGTGCCATACCACCATTGCCAACAGTCATTTTAACTCCTGTAAAATAAAAATATAAAAAAATTATTTGTTAAATATTTGTGTACAACAAATCTTTTTGCCGGAATCTTATTTTCAACAAAAAAAAAAGAACGAGAAAGTGAGTGAAAAGTTATACATAATACCAATATTTAATAAATTTAATACCAAATAATCTTTTATGATTTATAGACTCAATTTATAGTATTTTTATCAAATTACTTGTTGTTTTTTTTTCTGTCTTCAATTATTCATATACTTGTGTATTATTTACTTAATATATATAATTTCAAATGTTTACATAATCACTCAAAAAGAAAATAGTAACCACTTCGTGTGACACCAATTTATAACACTTAATTTTCAATCGCCTTCACAGTCAACCAGTATCGATTGGAATTACATGGACAATGACACTTTTTCAATTGATTTGAGACTTATTTGTGATTCGTTTTTTGAGTTTTTTGCTCCTTATTTTCTAGAATAAACATTTAATGGATTCAAAAATACACATATACAGATAAAATGGAACAATTATAGCCATGGACGCAAGCAACAACTTATCATATTCCCTTTAGTCATTTTTTCGTTTCATTGATATTTTTTCCCACATTAAAAAAATTGCATTTTTGTAACGCAGATAATTTTTTTTTAAGAATTTACCTCACTAATGTATTGTCTGCAACCCTAACACTTTCAGAGCGATATTTTCAACAATTTTTCTCACTTTTTCCTCAAAAAATTTAATTAATTTATTTTTTATTTTATAAATTTTTTTAAAGATGTGACGATGTGTATTCACTGTTTTCCAACAATAAACTGATTCTATATCTCAGAAAGTCAAAGTGTAATCAATTGAAGAGATTGCAATCGTACCAGCACACAAATGGCAATAGCAAGAATTCAGATGGGAAAACCGGTGAGTATCGTTAATTATACATCAAAACAACTGAACACCATTTAGCACGCTATTACAGGGCGATGCAACAACTTTTGAGTCACTAATTCTCAGAAAAAAAAACTGCAACAAGTAAGAAAATTCTCAGATTTTTTCTCTGTATATAAACCCCCTGTCTTACAGTTTTTGCCCATCAATTGAATGCAGTAAATGACAGAATTTGTGATAAGTGTATACAAATACATTATAGTTGATTAATACTCATAAATGGCTGAAAAAGTGTTTAAACTTTGCAGAATGCTCAAATCAATGACTTAGTTGCTACACGTCAAGAATAGTGTCGAATTATTTGTTAGTCCAGTTCCATAAAGTTGTTTAGCTCATCAAGCGTGTTAACAAGTTCAACCATTTCGCAAATACAACTGGTTCACATTTAAAAACAATTTAGACCTATTTATAGATTATCTAAAAGATTTTTCATAATATCTTGCATCGCCATATACGCGGTTCATAATCTGTTCAAAACAGTTAGGACTTGTCCGGGGATTCGAAGACCTTTCAGAAAATAATAATAATATCAGATAGGAGAACTGTTTGTAATTTAAGACAACTTATAATTTTGGACACTTTGAGGGCCAGCTTATACATTACAAATAAAGTTATTAAAATTATGGAATTGTCTTCCAATATTTAGCAAATAATGGCTCCAATTCTAAAGGTGTCTACACATTGAGAACAATTTTTGTCAAAAATTACTTTTTTGAAGGAAATTGGCTGCAGTGCTGTAAGCAGAAACGTCAAAATTCTGTCAAAAATGCAATTTTTGATGATAATTGCTCCCAATGTGTAGAGGCCTTTAGACTAAGATCAAGATCAAAATTTCAAGCTGTCAAATATTTTCAAAATCAAGATTTCGTATTCTGACGCGAAATATTTATGGAACTTAAAATGTCTTAGCTAAGAACCAAGATTTCAAGATTTTCCACACTTAACTAAACGTCACTTCTGTCAAATACCTTCATTTCCTCTATTGAATTTGTTGAAATTTCGTCATATAAATTAAGAAAATTAATTATAGGACGTTATTAAACAATAAATGAGAGGCCATAAACGAGAGAACAGGAAGTGCAAACGAAATTTGTGACCTGTGATAAACCAAGAAATGCTTATGCAAGATCTGATTATTTTTCAGGTATCCTCAGGGTGGTGTACTTCGATATGTACATCTAGAAATACATATCACTTCAATTAAATTACAAGATCAAATACAGTATTTTTCAAAGTAATCCCCTTTTTGTACCATCTCTTATAGAAATATTTCTCATCAATAGTCATTTCCATATGAAATTCTTCAAATTGTTACTATCTTAAAAATTCCAAGCTCCTCCGAGGGGTTCTTGGAATTATTTCAAGAAAACAAGAAATTGCACGTCTTGAAATATTGGTTTGTGTCTTGGATTTCAAGATTCCAAGACATTTGACAGATTTGACATCTTGATCTTGATTTTTTGATTTCAGAATAGCAAAATCTTGAAATTTTCTTGATCTTGGTCTCAGAATTGAGGCCAATGTATTCTATCTAAATATTTATTCCTTTTAGAAGATTTTAAAATTCAATTCGTATACAATTTTGAATACGATTTTATTGATTTTGATTTGTGCTATATTCGCGCTGTCCTAAATTACAAGCACTTCCCCTATGTCGAAATTCGAAATAATGTGTTTCCGGAAGGTGGAAGGTACCAATATCAGGTTTTCCAAAAATCTTCAGATTATACTCATTGATCTCTTTATAAAGTTCGAGCAATAACATTTTCAGTGGACTTAAGACACTTCAATTTAAGTTGAGACAGACACAATAAATTGAGATTGTCGTCATACTTCCAGAACATACTTTTTCTTTTTGCAAACTTTTTTGGTTTAATTAACAAAAGCGAAAGGACAATAATATTTTTCTAAATGAGAAATATTGGCGATATCCATCGTCTGAGCAATATAATACGAAAAAGATAAACACTCAAACAAAAAAATAATAATAATAATCTTCGAATGCAACTGCAAACGTCAGTGTAATGCAATGCAAACACAGTATGAGATCAAAGACATTTTATCAATTCAGCACAGTTGCACAACAAATATTGAAGAACGAGACAGAAAAATGTTGCATATTGAATAAACAAATTTAAAATTATTTAAATTAATTGAGTATTCGCAAAAGGTTTCTTTCAAATGACACCAAACATGAAATACCAACTGAAACATTTTATTAATAAACTATTCTGAAACTTTAACTTATGTTATAATAGTAAAATTTTAAACAACTTATTATTGCAAAACAAAATTGAAAATTCTCAACAAATACACGTATATGCTGTATAACTACAAGTTTTGTGTATATACTTCAATGTGTACAGTGAAAACATGCAACAATCAACTTTAATAAGATATTGACTTGTCAGAGTGGATGAATCGCGTAAAATTCCAGTAAATGCAAATACAAAGTCACATGATTTGATTCATACAGCCATCCTCACCCCAATTTCCTATACTGCTACAATGCAAGTTGTTCTAATACACAACACATGATAAAACAAAATCATTTAAAATTCAACCACAAAATGCGTAATCAAGCATCTCATAAATCATATTCTTTAATGCGTAGGGGAAATAAGGGCATTTTAGTACTAAACAATTGAAAATTTATTGAAAAAAAAATTGAAGCGCCCTGCTCGCCTTTTGTATAATTCTTATTTAAGTACATAGAAAAAAAAGCACTATGCCACTATTAATTAATGTTAATTGTAACAGAGTAAATTGATAATAACCCCCTCTTTAGTTAATAAGTAACATAGCAGATTGACATAGCTCTAAATTACTATAATTAATTTACCAGGTACAGTCATAGAGGAAAGCGCACTACCTTCGGACGATTTATGCTTCGAACAATTCATTTTTTTCAATGTTTTATAGGGGGAGGCTTTGAATTTTCGCACACAAAAATGATGTTCAAGTTCAGTGATTTTTTCTGACTACCATGCAAACCGTATCGATTCTCCAACTATGCCAAAAAAGTCTCTTACTTATAGGGTTCATAATCCCAGGAAATCCTCAGATTTTCCTCTAAAGCAAAATGAAAATTTAATGGCGATTTGTGCGAAAGTTCAATCAAGTTTCCATCTTCGCACACGATTCACGTCATCATTGAACACCCTACTTTTACCTTAAACTTTGCACCGAACACTAAGAGTTGTACATCATTGTTTGAAGGGAACTCTAATCTAATTCATTAAACCGTTTTTATAAGGAATAAAACATTTTAATATCACTTTTTTGGAACTTTTCTACGAGATGTTTTTATGACACTAAAAACCACTCTTTTGCTTGATTTCATTGGAAATTCATTCTTGAAACGCTAAATCTGGCGAATGCTTTCTTGAAAAGTCCAATATATCACGAAATTTACACTAATCAATAAGTTTTTTAAGCTAAAAATTGTCTAAAAGTCTGCAAGCGAGAAGACCGCAGAAGATTCCACCATTCCTTTTCGGAGCCGGACATACTCAAAACGTTTGAATGCGCTTCACAGAAGACTTCTATGTCCCTACAGCTACAGGAATCGGGATTTAGCACAGAGATTGAGCTTTAGAGAGTGAACAGGCCAAAATTTCCACAAAAAAGTTTCTCACGGACAAATTTTTTTCTTTGACGTGAAAAACAACACAAAAGTGAGGTTATGTCAAGGATTCTCAAAAACCAGTTGTAAACTGTGTGAGCTTATTGTAGATGTGATTCTTTCATTGCACATTCAGTTTGCGCAAGCTTAAACAATATTTTTATATCAAAGAAATGCAAAATTGCTTAAAAATTACTCAACTGCAGCCTATTTGAGTCCAATTACTTCTTGTTTATTAACTTTAAGATTTTTAAGTTTTACTTTTTAGTGGTGGATCAAATCGGAGAATTATAATAGATGTGAATATGAGGGATCGCATCTAAAATGAAGTTGCCTGGAAAATCTACGAAGAAGCAATGTCTTCTATGTGCGATCGATGAATATGAGTCAAGTTTGTGAAATTTCTTCCACCCACAAAAGCGGCCTTCTTCAACCCAAAAGGTTTTTACATTAATATAAACCCTAATAACCCCTCTACCTCCTGTGATAGTCCTTTTTCAGAAAAGTGATATTAAGTGTGCAAAATCGTTTAAGTATTACACAGAAAAATTACAATTTTGGACCTGTTTTTAATTTATGCTTCCTGAAACTAGGAAAAAAGGATTATACTCCTAATTTTTTTCAAGAAAGGTGGGATTTAAGTAAGTGGGATTTCCGTATTCATAAATGAATACGGAAGAAATACGAAGTGTTCGAAGGTAACGTATGTGCAAACGATCAAAGCTTTCCCCTATATGAATTTGGCTCATTATAAAAATTATATGCCTCAAATTTTCTCAAAAATTCATAGGTCAAATCCATAAGGAACAGTGAAAAAATCGAATTGTCCGAAACTTGAATTGAACGAAGGTAGCACGTTTTCCTCTAAACTTTTTACGACAAAAAAAAAACAGAATAGAAAACCAATTTAGGATAGAATTACAATTTTGTACTAAATTGTATGTAAAACTATGTTGTCAAAAGTTACGAAAAACATCTGACAAGGTTGTTTTCATAACAAATTCAATCCTTTTAATTTAGTAATTTATTAAAATAAGTATTTTAAAATTATTTTTTTTTTAAATATTTTTCAATTACGTGAAATGCCCTCGGGTAATCTTTTAGGCCAAGAAAATTTCATAAAATCAAAATTTCTATCCCTTTCTTTTACAAATGTATTGCATATATCCATCTCCCTTTTATACACTCTTCTTCTTTTCTAAAGCATCACAGTGAATTCAATTTTGATGTGAGTGCGAAAGAGTGCGATAGACCTAGGCTAGGTTTGAGAGAAGGAAACGTATGGAAATTTCGATTTCATAAAATTTTCCTGATCTGAAAGGTGTACCGGAGGCATAAAGCTTTCTCTGTCAAGAAGTTTTTACAACTGACAGGTTTTGAATAGCGCTGCAGCGTTAAAGGAAAGCAAAAAAAATCGTATAATAATGACTAAAGAGTCGTGAAAGGGTTAATAAAAGTACATTAAAATATCTTTATCGCGCATTTCACTATGTCTTCTTTGCAGCAAAAACACTTGTACTAATGCAATACATACTGAATGCAATATTAATGAAAATAATATCTAGTTTTACATTACGATTATGATATTAAATTTAGCATAAAACTTCAATTTATATTCCAACCTTCTCTAAACATTCATTTCTACACACATTTACATCCATTTGACCACGCTTAATTTCCCGCCATCCTGACGACGAAAGCTATAGCGACGCTTTTCTTGATGACGACGTCAGTTTCAACAAGTTAGTCATGGAGCGTCTCTTGTGTATCTTTACACAGACTTATCATTTTTGCTTTGAAAATGGGGTTTTGCACAAGAGCAGCAAAAGCATTTTTAGACGTCACTCAATCCACCCACATTCATGCTTGGAACATTGAAAATGCTTTGATACTTCATACTTTAATGCAATTTTACCATTTTATATTATTATCAGTAGTGCCAACAATAAAATCTTATTGTCACGTTAATAATAATACAAAATTGTCCTGTGTCAAATGTAAGTCTTTCAACTTTAATGTTATTATATTATAAATTGGTAAGGATTTTTTCTTGTTATTATTAATATTTATAATCTAATCAGAGCACAGTGTATAAGCTTAACAAAATAAATTTCAGTTTTGTCAACAAAACGATTAGAAGTATATTGTGTACACATAGACAGTAACCCAAGATTTATGAGAATTCACTGGAACCACACACAAAAGCCATATGATTATTTCTTTTTTCACTTTAAGAGGAACTTCATTTTAGTATACACAACAATTACATGTCTATAATATTTTTCTGTTTACGATACCAACAAAAACCTATCACTAGAGGTTGTGACACTAATCAAAGTGCAAGCTAACAAGTAAAGTGATTTTTTCAGCCTTGTTTCTTCTCTTTTTTTTCCCTCTCTCTATTTCAAATGAGTTAATTACACTTGAAATCTTACAAATGAAATAATTTTGTCATTTAAGAAAATCGATATTAAATGACAATCACATCTTTCCGACTTGTTCATAAGATTTAACACAATATGATAATTAGTTTTATCGATTTTTTATGCTGTCATGCCATGTGTACGTCTGAATTGAGTGTAATAATTAGAAAATATCTTACATCTTTAGTCTTTAATACAGATTTTCTATATTTACATGTTATGCGTGGGCGGTATGTCCCTTCAGTTTAACAGTCACTAATTGCTTTTCCATAACTGTGAACACAATGAACTCCATCTTCAATAAATTCAAATTTAAAGTCCATTTATGCAAAAGATCAACCAAAAAACCAATAAAAAGTTACGTTTCCAATATAATGGACAGTTTCCAAAATTTTAATAAATTTACATTTAGAAAACAATATGAATTAGACTTAGAGAACAATGCTGTAAATAATAATCTTTTTAAAATCATTATAAGCTTGAGATTTTGTAATTTAATTAAAAATAATACGCCACTGATGATTCGTACTATTCGGACATTTGTCATGGTACCGGCAACAATTCGGATTTTGTGTTTTGAAATATCTGTATAGATGTTTGTAATAAATTGTAGAGATGCAATATTTGCAAAATTTTTAAATGATTTCCCCCCCCTCCAAGTTTATCAAAAAATTTTGTAATTCAACAGATAAATTTATAATTTGGCTCCATTACAAAGCAAATTTGTTCATCAACAAACCTTGGAGGTAAAGATTTGTTTCATTTAAATATTACAATATTCCCCTGAATGACAAACTTAGCTGGTAAACGGCAAACCAAAAAGTTTGTCAAACTTCAAATTTACAGCAAAATCTTTTGACAAAATTTTTGTCTTAACTCTTTCGCGTCATTAGGGTCATATATGACCCGGGGAAAAACAATTTTTTTTTGACTATTTACATTAATTGAAATCTGTTTGTGCACGACATCATAATAAAAGGATGGAAGATTCTTGGCTAATTTTCTCAAAACTCCAGATATTCAAGAAAAGAAAATATTTGAGATCAAAAATCACAAATTTAGAACTTTGTGAAATAACATTTCTTTTTCAATTTTTTTATATTCATTTATTTTTTCAACAAAAAGTTCTTTACAAACACAAAATAGAATATCCAAAGATTGTATATTGCATATTTTGATATAATAAACTACTCTCAATTTTCCAGAAAAGCGTGTAGAATTTTCCGGGTCATATATGACCCTACTGTCGCCAAGGGTAACAGTGTTTTCGTCCCAAACCTATAGCGAAATGTAGTTGGGACATTGTTTTTCTTTGTGAAATTCAGGTTGGACATCTTGCTCCTGGACATTTCATCTTATATCTGATGAATTATAACATATTTTGCAATATTTTAGCGTATTCTGCAAGCGTCCCATATTGTGCAATTGTATTTTGTGAGAAAAATATGTGGATAAGTTTATTTTTGCCAAATACCACTCAAAATATTGTGACAGAAACTGTTCAAGGGATTACCAGGAAGGTTCCTTGACCACCGGGAGTACAGTGTTCATCAAAACAATCCAGTTTGCCATGGTTTTGGCCAAATTAATAACTTCAAGCAAAAAAACTCTTAGAAAGCCCGTGATATAGATTTTGGAAATGGTATATATACTTCCCTTGCCGACAATAGGGTCATATATGACCCGGGGGGTTTTTCCGAGTTTTCACGCAATGGAAAATTTTTTTCCTCTCTGAACTATTATAATTGATCATAAAGCATTGGGAAAAACTCAATTTTACATGAATTCACTTGCTGAATAAAAGTGTGACGCGAAAGAGTTAATGCTTATCCAGATGTCATTTTTTATCATAAAATACTTTATATTTTCATCGCGTTTTTTTGATTTATTTGAGTTTAAAAACACATTTCAAATTACAATTTTTTAAATCCAAGAAATAAACAAAAAAACTGCATTGAACAATGATTAAACTAGATAGAATTGCTGGTTCTATTGCAAAAGTGCGATATTTTTGTGTCCATGGTCTAGTTCTGGTAGACTCACTCAATCATACGCAATATCAAAAACAAGTTTGCAAAATAAAAGTTATTGTGTGTATTCTATTAGACTTGTTAAATTCTCAAACTAATAATCTTCTGCTTTCTTTTTTTTTTGAAAATTGAAATAAAAGAAAAAACAATATTTTTAATCACGCACGAACAAATAGTCCATATCTCCTTAGTCTCCGGGTTATGTGGCCTTTGACCACCAATGATAACTAAGAAATTGAGTGCATATTATTTCTTAAGAGTTCTTCTTTGAACCAATAACTAAACTACCATTGAAAATATATTATTACGAACTGCAGGGTAAGAAAATATTTAATCAATTCGCGGTGAAGCTTTTGCAATATTATAATGAGAAATATAATCCAAAAACACTGACCACCTCAATAGACAATATATATGAATATTTTATAAAGATATAAAAAATAAATGTTTAGATATCACAAATTATTTACCATAATTCCTATATGGGTTTGTCGGATAAATCCATCCTGAGTTGGAATATTTTCTTTGGAGATCAGTCTCTCCTCCCCACTGAGGGCATGAGAATCTCATTTCTTAAGTCTTCTATTAGTCCAAACACTCTTCAAACACTGCTGTTTTTTTTTTTAAATTAAAAACTTTGTCTTAACCTCACTTTATCCATAGATAATCAAGTCAATTTTCTCTTAAACAAAATGTTAATTAACTATACTAAAAAAAAAAGAAACAACCACGATAACATTATATATTTACGTTAATTAACATTGTCTTTCTTCCTTTGAGAACAGAAAAAGTCCAAAAAAAAATTGTGACACGAGTATACCTCTCAAAATTATCATTCGAACAATAATTATAAGAAATATTTTGTACCTCAACATATTTATAAATCTTTCAAATTGCTTTAGCACACCTCTCTTGCAAATTGATATACAACTAATTCTTTTTTTTTCGAGGAGATATTTGACTTTTTAGTATGTTGTACCAACATATTTTCAGTTGAAACATAAAATTTCGATCACGTAGACAGTTATTTCACGTGTTCTATTGGTATACAAAAGAACACCCTAGTATATAAGTGAAATATTTATATAGCGACTCTATAACCATCCAATCACGGATTTCACGTGCTTTCGTCATAAAGGTTTTACGTCCAAAAATCATTGGTGCTTCAATTCCCCGTAAATGGTGTTAAAAGTTTTGTTTTCCGCCTTTTGTGCTTCTTTCATCTCTTTTGACAAGTTTTTTCTTTCTTTACTAAAAATTTATTTTTCATTTCAATTTAAATTTTTACAAATGAAAAATGCAAATATATATTAACTGCTATAAGCTGCGGAGAAATTATTTTTTTATATTGAATTTTTATTCATAAAATACCAAAAGAAAAACAAAAATTTTCGTTAAAGGTATCAAAGTCCGAAAAGAATTCAATATGAAAACAAAATTTCTTTATAATCTGTCTACCATGTTATTTTTGTCCCGTTCCACTACATATAGATCACCACGTTCTTTTTCATTCATTATATGTTACAATTTTAAAAATAAATCTTGCCACAAAATAGCTATGAGAACACTGTTCAAATACTCAATCGATATCTAATAATAATACTATTTTTCTTTTATCCAACATGAATATTTGTCAAATATCTAATTGAGAAGAAGTTGACAGTGAAAATGAGTTATCATCTTCCACGCATTTCAGAATGTTTTAATGAACCAACAATCATAGATATATATATGTGAAAATAATTTAACCAATAGCTATAGTCTTCGAACCACACTAAAAATTGTTCAAATTGTTTTATTTTTAGCATATTTATATATATTGACATTCATGTGAAAAATTCTACATATGTAAAAAAAAAAGAAGGAAAAAACATAACTTCGAATAGGACTTTGAGAAAACCAACACACTATAATATTTTCTCGCATCATTTGCGCACACTGTCATGTGATCAAAAAAAAAAAAAAAAGAATATAAAATTGTCCTCTCATGTTAAAAGATGAGAAGAAAAAAAATTTGATGTTGCTCAATTCAGTTGGTTTTGTGTATGACTCCTCTTCTCTCTATCTGTAATCATTGTGACAGAAATTTACTTTGACTCAACCAATTTATTATCATCATCATTGAGACAATTTGAATGAATGAACATTGCCAGAGTCCAAAAACTGACCCACGCACATATTGAGTGAGACCCATTTTAACCGGTTACATTTCAACACCACATGAAATATGGATTATGAAAAAAATATGCTACTACACATTTTCAATTGTAACATACTTTTTTTTTCAAATGAACCACGCGACACTGATAAAATTACGTTGCATTACAACACTATTCGTTCGAGGTGTTGTAAAATTTCAATGATTTTTTTAATTTTGTTTTTTTTAGAACATTAAAAACACATCACACATTTACTTCTTCTAAGTCTTGGTCACAAATAAAACCTTTCATTAATCAGAGGGGACATTTTCATTAAGAAGCAATTTACCCAATATTCTTATGGTGTGAAAAAAAATTATGAGAATTTAAATATTCATGTTATTTCCAGAAGTTTGTTGTTTGGGAATTCTTGAAAATCAGTCAAATGTATGGCTAAAATATATTACACGTATCATGTTATGTAATATGTAATTTATGTTGATTAAAAAAAAGAAGAATTACAGTAAAATCACAAATATCTTCTTAGAGATATCAGAAAAAATATATTCAGAGACTTAGCAAGGTAAGTAAAGGCGAACTGGAGACAAGTGGATAAGGTAGGGAAAGATTCTGAAGCTTCAGATGATAGAAGTTTCGTTTCACTCGATGTTTTCGAATGTTCTACATATGTTCCTAATATATTTTATTCAAGCAACATATATTTCAGTAACAACAGGTTATGTGAAAAATCCGAGTAAACAAATATTTAAAAAAAACGGCAGGATTTTAAATAAAAGTCGATTATCGAGTATCTCTCTTAGTTTGTGCGAATCTAGGCTAAGTTTCATTTCGATCTGGCAATTCTTTCTTTTCTCGCAAGTCAATTGAATTGAAAAACTGATTGAAAAAATCGTGCCGCCCACGTTAAAAATTAAGCTAAAACCTTTCCCAGTGCAAATTTCTGATCCTCATAACCATTTAAAACCAATTTTATGTATTGTGTTATAAATTGAGATAAATCTTGGACATATTACCATGATCCTAAACTCATACAATAAATATTTGAGTAATCTGAAACTAGATATTCGTTACCAAATCAAACAAAACTTAAAATATTGTTTAAAAGGGGTTCGGTCTTAATTTCCAGAATGTTCGACAATTTATTTTCTTAAACTAAAAATAAAACAATTGAATTTTTAATATTATTGTGAACTCTTTGATCTATTGAGCCCATAAATTTATAAGGAAAAAACAGAATATCAGCTTAAAATCATTTTAAAAAAGCCAAAACATTTACTCACAAAGCCGTTTCGACAATAATATCGATATTCAAAGTTTCGAATTACGAATTCCCCTTGATCATCCACCATATTCGCTAGATTTTATCTGCAGAGAGCTTTATCTGTCTCAAAAACGTAAAGAAATTCTTCCGTGACCAACGGTTTTAATCGAATAAAAAAGCAATAACAGCCTTAGAAAAGTACGTATATTCAGAACTTCCGAAAACATCACTCCAGAATAAATCAGGATTATTAGGATTATGTAATGTTAATGCATGTTCGAAAGTCTAACGAAACACTTAATCCATCATGCGGATGAAACGATAAGTAAAAATGTGCTTTTTTTGGCTTTCAAAAATCGATCCTCGAATATATTTTCCCTCAGGGAAGCCCCGGCTGCAATCCCTCGAATTCTGTTCAATTGAGAAGTTACAATTTAAGACCGAATGTGTTAGAAAAAAAACAGTGATACGAAACTTTCGTCATCCAAAGCTTCAAAGCCTGTTCCTCCATCATGGCTTCCATCTAACTTGGTGTAGGGTAAGTTGGGGTAATTCGGAATCAAGTCTATTTTAGAATTTTGAGATTTTTTCACTGTTTCAGATAGTCAAAGACAAAAAGAAAACCATGAAAAAGAACAATACTTTTCATTTAAAAGTAAATCTTCGTTTGTTTTTTTCCTTTTGACATCTTAAACTGTTAGGAAATCTCACAGTTTCAAATTAGACATGATTCCAAATTATCCCATTTTACTGTACCTACAATGTATTCACGGTATTGGTCTATATCTCAATTTTTATAAAAACATTTTTATTTTTTAATTTTCTTTCTTAATTAGAACCAAATAATAAAATAAGAAAAATTAAAATTCTTGCATGCCATCTAACAAATTCTAGCATATGAGACAATTTTTAAGAAGAGATTTTCTAAATACGAAAATTCGTGTTCAGCGGAACCAAAATTCTTCTGGAAACACTCACAAATTCGTTTTATGGATAAAATTGAAATTTCCTGAAAGGAAAATATTTTCGAAAAAGTACTCAAAATCTTATATTTCTATTTTCGTTGTTTTAATCCCTTTTTGCTTTATTTTTTAAAGAGGTATATTATAGAAGTATTTTATAAAGACTACACGATAAAAATTTTAAGCCTGGGTCTCTTTCATTTTGGAAGATAAGTACTTCTATTTAACATAACCCCAAAAAATTGTAACAGCTCTCTAAGTAAGTGATCAAAGCTCAGGACTTTCTCGTCTATATACAATATTTATGGTTATTTTGAGTTTATTAATTAAATAAAGGCCTATTTGCACTGAAATTTAAGAAGTTGAAACTATTTCCGAAAAAGTTACAAAGAAATGTCAAAAGTGACAGCTAAGCCACTGCTACGGTTTAGCCAGCTACTCACTTTCCGATTCTCTTGTTAATATTATATTTATTTACGTGAAGCGCACTGTAATTTAAAAACACTGTGAATATTTTCTTTATTAACAAACTGCATATATATTTAAAATTACAATGTTGAGAAACATGAATTTTTATTAGTGTAGTTACCGGTTTTATGATTTTAAGTATTTTACAAGTATATATAAAATATAATTAAATATCAAGGAGCTAGGATGAGAAATCCTACTTTCACTCTAAAACCAAAATAAAACGTTCTACATATTTAATTTGTCTTTTCACACTGTAACAGTGACCAGAATTTTTTTATAGGCTAAAAATTTTATTGTATTGTGGTTGCCATAAACCCAATTTGTTCTCCAATGGATTCTTTTACAATAATTCTTGATTAGCAAGCGAGTTGATTGAAAACAATTAAGCGAGATACGAAATATTTCATTTTAAAAAAAAATAATAATAATAAAAATTTGTTTTTATCACAATGAAACCTTCATTATGATTTTTCAATATCACAATACACCAATTTTTTTTGTCTTCATCTCAAAGTTAATATATAGATCTTGAAGGTGAATAACACAAAAATTTTCGTGTGATCACGAAGAATTAAACCGACCAACTGACAAGCTTTTGCAATGGCAGTTAAAATTTTATTTCTTATGGTAGTGTGCAAGTTGGTGGCTTTTTGCTTCATCTTTTGTGTCAACACTGAGAGAGCTACAAATAACACAACTAAATAGTCGAGTCGATGAACATCTCGACTAAATTATCATTATTTTATTCACACAAAATCCTAACAAATACATTTTTGTATTTGTTTGTATTATATTTGGTAAATAAGAAAATATATTATGTACACGTATAATGTACAATGATGAATTTAATATTGTATCTCAGTGTTTCACTTTATCAACTCAACACTGTATAATCAAATGCTTAATTTTATTCACACCATCTACCAATTACATTTCAATTTCTATCATGTACGCATGGTCACTTCGCTATTATTCTTCTCAAATAGCACATCATTCTCCTCTTGTTCTTCCTTTATCACGACACCAAGAGATCAGGCGACTCAATAAATGCAATATGACTTCTGCTTCTTTTTTCTTTAATAAATATTTGTTGTTTTGTTTGTTTCTCCTTAACTATTCAGTACACTTCACTTTGCACGAGAACTCGTTTTAATTATCTGCCCCACAAATAAACAGATATAAAACTTGGCAGAAACTGCTCTCCGGAGAAAAGTTAGTTAACGAAGAGAGAGGAAAGGAATGAATTTATAATAAAATGCATTTTAATTATTTAAATTCTTTAAAATATAGCAAAACTCCAAAAAAACACTTTTAAATATCATCTTGTGACGATATTGCTATATATATATATAATAAAAATGAGTGTTCAATTCGGCGAAATCGGACGTAAAACGCAACTTCACTCCGAAACACCACACAGAGCACTGACCAATCGACAGACACTGGGAGTCTCTTGGAGCAAAACATCATCAGTGCTACAAGTGATCCCAGATTTTAACCAGAGTCGAAGCGAGTATTATATTCAACAAAATATTCAATAAAAGAAAATTTGTGATCATTTCAGCCGAAAAAAAAAACATTTAAATGACATTGAGCACTTCCTTTTCACACATTCACTTCTCTCACTCGCGATATAACATTATCATTTCTTGTCCCTCGTGAAAGAATAAAACATTTGGATTTGACACTTTTTGAATATAACAATGAAAACATATTAACATAGAACTTCTGTGCTAGAGATATCTCAGTAACTCAAAAGAGGCTCATGGTTCGATCCCTGGTTAAATATTAGAAAGAGTTTTGAAACTATTATATCCTACATCCTGTTTGACAATTGTTAGTCCAGTCAACGAACGACCCTACAAATCATGATTCTTTATTCGAATAACACGTTTAAACGTGTACCTATACACCTGGGCTGAACTTCAGAAAGTTACTTCAGGAAACATATGTGTTGCTCACATGAAGTATACGAAAAAATTGAAATGAGCTAGAACATAGGCATTAATACCGTAATGAACACCTCACAACATCTCCTAAACAAGTATACCTACATCAATTCCAAAATTATCAAATAAGAAACGCTAAAAAATACGAAACGAGATTTTACTACTGCACTTAGGAGAGAGATAATTTTGTAGATAATCTTCTAAGCACCGACAGATAATCCTCTGGACTTAAAAATATTATTAAGGCCATGCCTATATGGAATTATTGTCTAAAAAGGTATTTAGCTTATCCTCAAACCATATAGATCATTTTAGTAAGGATTCGACATAAACTTTAGGTGTGATGACATCATAATCATAAAACATATTGTGGTAAATCCGCTTCCAGACTACTGACACTAACACTCACTAGGTAGTGACCCTCTTTTTCGGGAACCGCATTTTATATATAATCGGCAACCATCAGTGACTACATGAGAATCCGTTAAGTTTCATTTAAATTTCACTTTACAGTAGACTCTCTCAAATTCGGGCATTTGGGATCAAAATGTCACGCGAAATAGAGAGAAAATCGGACGTCAAATTTTTTGAAATCTTACGATTTTTTGTTCTTAGGGTGTCTACTGTCTACACATTGTAAGAAGTTATCGTCAAAAATGGCTCTTTTGAAGGAAATCGTCCGCACTGTTGTACGTAGAAACGTCAAAATTCTGTCAAAAATGCGATTTTTGACAGATAATTTGCGATAGTTTTTTCAAACGTAACTGCCGCTTGAATTAAAAAGTAGTCCGATCTTACAAGAGCCGAATTAACCTCTACTGTATCCTGATGTTCTAAGTCTTATTTCTTTTCACAAAACCTAATGTCACATCACATTGTATTTTCAACATAACCTTGCAAAATCATCAAGTTCACGAAGACACTTTTCATTTTCACGAAGACACTTTTCATTTCAATTCATTACTATTATTTAGGGTTATGTCAAAAGTACTACGTTAACGTCAATCAAAGTCAAAGTCAAAATGCCTTGCAATAAAATTTTCTATGATGAAATTCCATGTTAATGTGTTTCCACACCACGAAAACCTAGCAATATCAATGAACTGCAATTATATATTTTTTATCTAAATTATTTCTTAACAGAATCATACGACAGAAAATCCAACTCTGGATTTAATCGTATCGCTGCGTAAATTGTACATAAATACTTTATGCCTAGACAGTTACAAGTTAAATAGGATGCGACAATGATAAGAGTGAATGAGAAAAAAAAAACTTCACTTTACCAGTCTTTTGGTTCACAATTTTTCATTGTGCAAATTGGATGCCTCTTTCACGCATTTAATACACGTACATTTGACCAAATATCACTACTAAAGCAACCAATTTGGTCAGACACCATTCTTTTTTTTATGCTATTTAGTTTAGAATATATGCATATAAATTTAGTTTACTTTTTTATACTCTTTCATATCACACACCAACATAGTATTTATTATCAAAATTAGGTAACAACCAAATTATCACATAAAGTGGCTATATAGAGATAAGCTCTGTGTACGAGAAGTGAGCCACAATTTTCTTACAAAACTTTTATTGCTACATCAAGAAAATAATCTTGAAAGAGCTTTCTGGTACTATCTTATTAAATCCTGACGTGCTATAATTTTTTTTTCTCACCGCAGCTGTAAAAGCATTTTGTAAAAAAAAAACTATTTCAAATAAGACATCAATTCTTCTTTTAGTCATTTGTTCAAATAGTATAGTAATTTACATTTAGTATTTCAGCATTGTCTAAAGAATAAATAGTTTTTCTTTTTTAAATAGAAAAAAAACACTTTTTTGTCTTATTTCGAGCTTAAGTAAATAAAATTCAAGATCAACCAAATGTTGAAGTTAACATTAAAGTTGACATGTTTACATTTTGAAAAAAATAATATCAAAAGGGATATTAGAAAAGACCTTTCTTCATATTCATCATATTTTGGGCAGATTATGCAAATTTTAAGCTATAAGACTTTACAGGTCAAGTAAATGATGAAGTAATAAAGTACTTCATGTAGTTTTTTGAACACACAAAAAATTAATCTATATTTGATGTGTAACATTTACATAAATTTAAAATTTCGTCATGTGACACGTGTGTTGTTACAATTATTATCATAGTGATGCGTGTACTTTTAAACCTCGTAACAGAAAAGATATTCTGTGAGCTTCGAAAAAAAAGGTGATAATGGATTAAATTATAGGTTGTAATTGCACTTTACACCCATCGTAAAAGAAATAAAAAAAATATAGGGATAGATTTTCTGGCTTCGCACACACACCGGCTTCGAAAACTTCATATTTTTTTTATATATCCCTTAAATGAATTTGAGTTAATTTTCACAGGACATGTGTGGCCTAAGACTGGCTATTAAAATATTTTGCTATTAGGTCAGATTCATTAAAGAGATGGGAAAAATATGAAGTGTTACAAGCCAGAATGTGTGCGAAGTCTGAAAGTTTTCCCCTACTAGAAATAATTGTTCCTTATTTTATTTTTATTTCCTTAGCTTTTTAGGAAAAAATAGAAAAGGGTACACATAATTATTTTCCTTAAACGGTTATACCCCCGTTGGTATTTAAATCGACATCATAAATTTCTCTCGGAGCGGCGCCGATTTCTCCTAAGAGCGTTCCTGTTCCTAGTGTCAGCCTGGGAGTTACCCCTTCGGGAGGGGTATCGTAGAGAGAATTAGTATTGCAAGTTAGTTTATGTTGGAACTTCGTAAGTAATAGATCATTAGATAATTAGAAGGATCATTTAGATTCGGGGAAAACTATGGCGGCCAAGGCGCCTATCCAAGCGATTGCCTTAAGGGCTCCGCCCTTACAGATTCCCTGACGGGTCTGACAAAATGAACTTGACTTCATTGAGTATTTTACGATTTGAAGACTTTTCCGAAGCGTACAAAAACTCTAAAAATCGTCTAAAATAAGTGAAATTCACAAAATATTAAGATACTCCCTATCCTGTTTTCCTTTAATTCTAGGATTTATTAAAGGTCTTCGCCAATCTGGTCTACAATGTTACAGTATATAACAATATAACAGTATATAACAATATAAAAAAAGTTTGATTCCAAAAGCGGTTTCTAACGCCCTACATCTATTCCAAATTTATCTCTCAAGAATAATCCAATTCAATTTTCTTAAATTTCTACTGCAAAAATATGATTATTTCAAAATTTGAAAGTTTGAGCCTCTGTATCTAGGTAATTGCTTGACGTAGACCGGAATATAAAAAACGTTCTGAAAAGGTCTTGATATCAAAATGGCGGACAAAAACGTGAAATCAAGCTAGCGACCACGCCATCCTGTAGATCTCAAGAATATTGCTAGTAGATGTTGAGATCTTTCTTGTTTTTTTTTCACCTTATCCCAAATGCAAGGCCTTTTTCCTGTTTTTTTTAACATTGTAAATTTTTTTGCAATATCACAAAACCCATTCATAAACAACTAAACAAATATAATTTTACCCCATACTTTAACTATTTTTATAGGGTAAAGTTGAAAAATAGAAATATAAGGGACAGTCACATGCACTTAGGGGAAATTGGGGACCTTTAAAAGTGGGGCACCTTTGAAATTGGGATTTTTCATCTATTTTTAAATAAAATTAAGACCTATCGTGATATAATTTAGCTGCACAAACAGATTGAGAAGCTAAATTACATTTTGATATGGCTCAGTTCCACCTAAATGTAGGAGAAAAATCCCAATTTCAAAGGTGCCCCACTTCCCCCTACGGTTCTTATAAATTATTAAAAAGAAAATTAGAAAAAATACTTTTTTATAAAACACATAGTAATAGGTAGGTCGATATACTGTCAAATACTGAATTTCGTTTGTATCAAACAAAAAAAAAACAAAACTTAATGTTGAATGTACTAAAACCATTAATTACCTTCAAGATAAAAATATATTATAAGAGTAGTATAATTGAGTCCAAAAGTTAGTTGAGGAAATAAAATCCTGACATGGTGCATACAAGCTTGATGTAATCTACGCCAATTAACTTAATTACCCAGGAATCATTACGATATCCTTTCCATCGAGTTATTTTCAACATTTAAATTAAAATGGAAGAAAGAGAGAAAATCTAAATATAGACTTCACTTACACTCTTTGAATTACTATATAAAAAGAGGAAAATAAGAAAATTGAAGATCGTAAAGGACTGCGGAAAATTTGAAGCCATGCAAGGGAGAATTGCAATAGAAATCAAATCACAATTTATTTTCCAGGCTAACACAATCTCAACCCCATCCTTCCTCCTCAAAATTCTTATTAATTTCCTCCGCTATATATACTTAAATATTATCCAACACTTTCTATATTAGAATCTATTTTGTTTCACCTCTTTTATGGAGTCAATATGAAAATTATCATTTCATACTTTAACTAAGATATAGAATTGTATATATGAATATATATTTATATATAAATACATATTATTTCTTGTTTTTGTATATTACGAATTTATTAAATCAATACGGTGACTTTGGATGGTATTATCGATTGACTGCATGGCTTTGAAAGCTAGTTATAACAATAAAATTGTCACAGAGTAAAAAATGTTTTACTGCTAGAATTCAGAGAGAGCAATATATCGCTCTTGAGAAATTACAGGGAGGCAATTAACTTATTTAATGAATTACTTATATTTTTTTCAAAATTTTTGATTCGAATCTTTGACGCTGTCTCTTAAAATGTTCAGCGCTAAAATAAAGTTTGATAGCGATATTGAACCGTTTAAATATGTGTTAATTTTAAAGTTTTTAAACCGGTCAATTTGATCGGTCTTGATAAGTTTCCCGTCAAATTATTGCTCTACCTTCCGATTTTACTCGGAGGTTTTTTGAATTTTAACGGTATATTCTAGTACATTCAGGGAAATTCTGTAGATTTTCGGCAGAATTTCTGCATAAGAAATTTCCATAGTCTCCATTTTCTCAACAAAAATATTGTTGATTTATCAAGAAACTGCAGAAGTTACAAAGAAAATGGTATGCTCTGCTTAACAAGCATTACCGATTAAACATTTTAGATGAGTAAAAAGATTCAAGACAAAAATACTAATTTGTTAAAAATCGCCCATGAAATGATACAAAAACACGAAATTTAGATCGACACTGTGTTTAAAGATATACTTCACTATTCTCTACTTAGAACACGGCGTCGCAGAATTCTTCATTTTATATAAACACTGTGAAATCACCAAGAATCACTCTATTGAATTTTGCAAACTTCAGTGAAAAATATTCCATCTTTTCAGACACAGCTGTCTGGAAAGTCTAGAATGTAGAATAAAAATCTACAGAAAATCCTCAAAATATCTACAGAAATTCGTCAGAGTATGCACCAGGATTCGTCAGAAAATCTGCAAAAATTGCTGACGAATTTTGTCCCAAGCCCAAATAAAATTCGTAGGAATATCTACAGATTTCTCGGCAGAGGTGTGGATATTTTCTGCAGAAATCTTGAAGATATCTGACCGTGGTGTCACATATAAGATTAATATTAATATTAAGAAAAGCCGGAGAGAGAGGTATATATATGCAAAATTTCAAATGGAATATCACGTGTGTTAGAAAGAGTACACTCTAGTGGATTAATACGATGAGTAAGATATTACTGTTCGTATTAATTGCTTTCTGAATCGTATTACAGCCAATTCGAGCAATTTTCCATGCGTTCCAACTGTGATTCGGTCAGTTTTCGAGCGAAGCGCGAGAGGCATGGTAAAACACTTGCTATCTTTTTTTGCCATTCTTGCAGTTCAGAAAGTATTAATCTTAATATTAATCTTATATGTGACATGGTCATGACGAAATTATTTGACGGGTTTAATGCTTTCTGAACTGCGAGAATGACAAAAAAGATAGCAACTGTTTTATCTTGCCTCTCTCTCGCATTTTCTTACTACGTACTAAGTTGGCAGCAATACAATTGCTCGAAAACTGACCGAATCACAGTTGGTACGCATGAAAAATTGCTCGAATTGACTGTAATACGATTCAGAAGCAATTAATATGAACAGTAATATATCTTACTTATCGTATTACTCTACTAGAGTGCACTCTTTCTAATACACGTATTTTTCCATTTGAAATTTTGCATACTATACACCTCTCTTTTCGTCTTTTCTACCAAGATAATCCAACGCGTCGGTTCCTTTAGCCGGTGTCGTATCTGCATTTCTCTTGTGTCAGCATTTCACGCAAGAGGCGACGTCCGTACTGTATCGTAGCTTGCACCAAATAATGTAGATGGAAAGCAAATGCAGATACGACAACAGCCGATGCAATCGACGAAATTTACATTCAAAATTCGAGAATAATTGAAATATTTCAGCAATTTCAGTAAAACTCAGTGAGATGCATAAAAGGGTGAACTATTATCATAAACCAGTTAATTTGTATATACAAGAAAAAAAGGCATTGAATAATGACCTATGCAAAAATATATGTACAAAAATACTGCTAAACATCTTTAGTTGTGAATGATTCACAACTTTTGTCAGCATTTTGTATTTACCTTCTTTTGCTCTTCTAAGGGCAATCTTTACACTATTCATCCATGCTCTCGACTAAAGTCAATTATTTGAGTCTATGTACATAATACAACACACTAAAGAGACTTTGATAAGATATCACTGTATAACAATGTGATAAGAAAAGTAATTATGAAACCACTAATGTTAGTTCAATCTTGTATGTATTCCCATTGTTGGAACTGAGAATCACTGAAGATTTATTTTTCTCTTATTAGCCAGACTATCATTCATCAGAGAGTGGGAAGCTGCAAATGAACATTGACTGCTAAGAGGTTACTCTATGCGATCTTACACCACCAACACCCACCACCCTTGCCCCTTATTTTCCCATTTCAAGTAAATGACTTTGTAAATAAATCATACATTTACGTCAATCACAAAATTGATGAAAAAAAAAGAGACTTGATTGCTAAAACCAGTTCCTCCATTTCCTCATATCACTGTCTACAAGTCTCACACTGTGACTTCGTGTACATTTAAATATTGAGGAACTGTAATAAAATCTATCTTATATTAGCCCCTTCGTTAACAAAAAAATTAATTTTCCCTTCATTCACTAAGAAAAAAAATTTCTTCTTCATTTTTAACCAACACCTTCATGTGTATAACAATTTAGTATGAACTAGTTCCCAAATCAACTCCCACTCTTTAACAATTCATTTGAGGTCAATCGATCCCATCCAATCGTTATCAACTGTTCGGAGAGGTCTCGAAATACATATATATGTACAACCTTTTTCAACCGCACTTATCAATGCTTCACAAAAGTGGCAAGTCTGCAAATGTATGGAAGCTAGTATGGGCTAGGTCAAGATTCCACTCAAACTTCAACAAGAAAAATTATTATATTTTTATGCAGCACTATTATTCACTAATGCCCTTACGTTTAGACCAATTGATTTAAAAAGAAAGATAAGTACATAAATATACTTGAAACGTTTTTCAACACAAATGTATAAAAGTCTCATTTATTTAGATGAACTTCTTCTGAAGTTGTTACAATCTGTTATCAGAAAACGTTTTCTTTTTCTTTTTTTTGGCCGGAACACATAAAACAATTTATTTAGGAAAAAAATGACAGAGCTATTTAACACACAGAGTATACTTGAGCTACATAGTAAAATACTCTGACATACAATAAAGATAAAAAATTGAAATCAAATTTTATCACTTAAGAGGTTTTTCTTAAAGCTAAAATTAATCTATTGGTATTTTGTTAAATTGAGATTTTTTTTTTAATTTCCCCAAAATGATTTAGCTATTTTTAGACACTTTTTTCAAAACCTTGGTGTAACCAATTGGAGTTCATTTTAATAAAATTTGTCTAACAAAAAGGTTAACAAGGCGTACCAGCTTTGCGGAATTCTCATGAACTGCGAGAATGCCAACAAAGGATAGCAAATGTTTCATCTTGCCTCTCTCTTGTATTTCGCTCGAAAATTGACCGAATCACAGTTGGCACGCATGGAAAATTGCTCGAATTGCCTATAATACGATTCAGAAAGCAATTAATACGAACAGTAATATCTTATCGTATTACTCCACTAGAGTGTACTCTTTCTAACACACTTGATATTCCATTTGAAATTTTGCATACTATATACCTCTCTCTTCGGTTCTTCTTAATATTAATATTAATCTTATATGTGACACCGCGGTCAAACTCACGTCTTTGGTGCAAAATCCCAAATTATTTTCAGTATTAATTCAATGAAGAGGTTTTGTGGTTCAATTAATAACAAAAAAGTTTTGTTCATGAATTTGAACTTTCCGCAAAGATCTATTCCACTTTATCAATTTGTGTTTGCCCAAAATTGTGTGAGAGTTATAGGGTCTATTGGCACATTGAGAATAATTGGTTTATAAGAAAAGATAGATTAATGAAAAAATGTCATATTACTTGAATTTTATTAGACAAATTAAATAATTTTTAATATTTTGACGAAACTGTCAACAAGTGTTCCCAGGCGAATAGGTATTCCATCGGCCCTATAACTGCAAGACCTTTTAAATGTATCGACATGTACCAGATTGATTGAAAAATAAGGATATCTAGAACTTATTTAACTTTAATCCGATAATATCCGATTAAATCCTTTGAAACTTTAACCCTTTAAGGATGAATGGGACACCGGTGTCCCAAAAACAAAAACCACTTTTTCTGTCTATTTAGAGAACAAAATAACTTTTTTTTTAATCATAAAAATTGTTTTCTTTATTCGAATGTCATCTCCGTAGTATTACTCTGAGGGCTTATTTTATTTTTAATTTACTTAAAAAAATTGAAATTAAAATTAATAGTCAATGTAGCCCTGTTCTCCCTTATTGAAACATTTTGATTTTGTAAAACCGGAACCATATTCTTCATTGATAGTAATTTTCAGCGCCAGTAACGCTTCTATCCTATAATATATCAAGCTCAGCAGGAGAAAGTTGAGTTATTTGCATTGTTTACAGAAAATGTGATTACGAAAGGATCACATATAAAAACCAAAATAATTAAAGACATGCGAATAAGGTAAATAAACTTTGGAAATAAATTAGTACAAGGAAAAAAATACCTTTTGTACTTGTCCTGATGGCCACTTTCTCGCAAAAAAAATAAATAAAGAGAGAGAAAAACGAGCCAATAAAGCTAAGACATTAATACAAAGAACAAATAATAAAATGGGCATTGAGAATTGGTTTGAAATCGGTATTCACACAATTCAATTGAACTGAAACCAAAATCTCTGTCTACGATTGGATGCTCAATTGCGACGCAAATATCAATAAATCTTCAGTCGGAGCCTTGATTCATTTCCTAAGAGGTCCAACTTCAAACTATTAAGAAGCTGATACTACGTTATCGTCTGTGAATTTATCAAAGCAACTCACTGACATTTTTGTCTCAAATCTATACTACAAATTTTTGTAGACATTGACTACACTGAATTGCAAAATTATTCGACACTGTACTATTCAACAGTAAAAAAAACATGAAATGTTAAAAGTACTCAATTTTTAAAACTTTAAAAACAAGGAAATAATTTTAGAAATTTTGTAATTGGAATATTATCAATTTTTCATTCTGTTTATTCCGTTTTCCAAATTGTCTATTCCGCCTTTTGTGAATGAGTCTTTTTTCCAATTTGCGTCAATCTTTTTTACCTTATAAACGTTTTAATAAAAACTATTAGGATTCTGTTAAAAAAATTCTAAAAGAAACCACATGATGCGAAAAAAGAAAAAATACATATTTAGCTTTAAAATGCTTAAATTAGTTGAACTTCTTAAGTGTCCATGTCCACCTTTGCCAATTCATCTCATTTCCTCTGTGTATATTCTAATGAGATTATAATCTTATATTTAAATAAAGAAAAACTACATAAAGAAAAAATTAACAAATTTTAACATTAAAATTACATAAAAAAAAATTCCCCTACAAGTGAACATTTCCGTTCATAGACACGTATGACCGGAAAATTCGCCATTTTGAATTTAAAAAGTCAAAGGTCAATCACTCCAGAGGGCTTAATTTTCAACGGAATTGTTTAAATTTAGATTTATTTGAAAGATCTTGAAATTTCTAACTCGACTGTACTGATCGCAACCAATAAAGAAACCATAAAGTACCCGTAAATGATTTACCTTTCTCGAATTCACTTTTCTATATGCCTGTATGTTTGTAATGGTGCTATTACAATTAAAAATGAACATGATTTTTAGCACTTTACTTTTTTTCAAATTCCACAGAGAGAACAGGATTATAATCCCTCGATTTTTTCACCCTCCAAAATTCCCACCGAAGACAATTTTTCTTAACAAATCTTTGCGTTTCAGAGGCTTTCTTTTAGAAATGGCGGGACGCTGTTTGACCGTATGTGCGTCTAGTCTAACCATCCGTCCGTCCGGCTATCGCCAGCTCTAAAGACCAAACGGCAAGAGATAGTGGTCCCTATAAGTCGACCGAAGGATCGGTAACATACCTCTCATCTTCCCCCCATCCCGCCACTTACCCACCAAAAACAAGTTTCTTGAAATTGCTCGAAAACGCGTCGTGCGGTTTTTATCATTTTCGGGTATGTTTATGAGATTACCCAAGCGAAAATTCCACCATATACGAAAATACCATTCAATCATTCTTAATAACGGTTTTTCAAAGTCAAAGGCTAAAAAGACACTAGAGAGCGCATTTCTCAACCGAATGGTATCACGTTTGGGCTTCATGGAAAGGTCTTGAAATTTATGATAAAACTGAACTGGTCCCAATCGGTTCTAAACCGTTAAATAAACCACTTCATAACCAAAAATTAATTTTTATCTGAAATTCAATTATATTACTCTTAAGCTTTTTTGGGCGATGCTTTCAGTTATTCAATTTGTTCAATAAATCAATTGTGAATCGGTAAGCGATAAATGATGAGAAAGTATTTTTGAGATATAGTGTCTAAGTCACAAATTCGAGTATTTCGCAAAGCTGGGACGCATTGCCACCCTTTTATATTCAATTTTAATTAATCCGAGTAGAATTTCAAAATTTACAAACTCATTTAAATTAAAAAGTGGGCAAAACAACTCTAAACCACTTTAGTTAGAAAAAGGACAGTTGTTAGTGGCAAAAGGTTAATCGTCTTTTGTTATGTACATAATGTATATATTGTATATAGATAGATAAGTAGTTGTAAGGTTTCCCGGATGGTTGAATTGTATGAGAAGAAGAAGTAGAATAAAGTGTGGACTTGAACGGGATGCCTCGTGGTGTTATTGCTGCAGCGACGTGAATGGGATAATAATCCAGATATATTTCCAGGTGAGCTTGAGCAGTATACTACAATTATGGCGACGAGGATGGGATAATAATCCAGATATATTTCCAGGTGAGCTTGAGCAGTATACTACAATTATGGCGACGAAAGGACCCAAAGACGAAAGTGAGGTTAAGTCTTCTCAGACAACAAAAATTGTTGAGTCATGCCCAAATTTGGGGCCATACGACCCAAAAGGAGCTTTTGCAAGTTACAAGGAGAGGCTTGAGCTATGGTTCGAGGGTCAAGGAATTGAAGACGAGAAAATTAAACGGGGCCAATTGATGTCGGTGGTGGGAGCAGCAGCTTATGAAACCGTCAAGGGATTGGTGACCCCAAAAAAGGTGTCTGAATGTTCGTATAAAGACCTCATCCAAGCCATGGAAGCCCACTATGATCCTGTTCCCAATGAAATTGTACAGAGGTACAATTTTTACAGAAGATCTCAGAAAGAAGGAGAGACTATAGCTGAGTTCATCGCAGAGCTAAGAAAGCTATCAGAATTCTGTAATTTTGGGGACTTGGAAAAGGCCATCAGAGATCGTTTGGTATGTGGAATTAAAGATGATTCAACTCGCAAGAAGTTGCTGGCAGTGAAGGACCTAACCTACAAAAAAGCGTGTGAAATAGCAAGAGCAGAAGAGGCGGCTGCAAAGGGCGCGGAAACGATCCAACCGGAAGAAGGGAAAGTTCAAGCCATCTCTAAGAAAGGATTTGCTATAGAAGAGGGACCCGGGGAGATGTGTTTCCGATGTAAGAAGCCACATAATGCCAGTGACTGTTGGTTTAGGGAGGCCATCTGCCGACAGTGTGGAGAAAAAGGACACATCCGGCGGGCATGCACCAAGGAAAAAGCTAAGAAAAAGAAAGCAGGAAAGAAAGTAAATGTTGTGAAACCTTCAGATGACACTTCAGATGAAGAAACTGTAAATCAGATAAATACAATTGCTGAACAGTGGAATGGTGTTTGGGTGTCAGTGAAGATTGAAGGAGTTCCTCTAGAGATGGAAGTTGACTCAGGGGCATCCAATACAGTGATAAGTGAGAAGGATTGGAGGAACCTGAAGATCAGCAAAGAGTATCGAGAGTGCAATGTGAAACTACAAACTTGGCTGAAAAAAGGGGTCACTGTAAAAGGGAAATTAAAGGTGAAAGTCGAGTTGGCTGACAGGAAGGTAAAATTACCGTTGATTATCACCAAAGAAGGAGGCAAACCGTTGCTGGGAAGGAATTGGTTCCAAGCATTGGGAATCAAAGTGCTTGTTCCTGAAGTCAAAGCAATTGAGATGGACCAGATGGACAGATTGTCACCGTTGATAGAAAAACACAAGGGGGTATTCAGAGAAGAATTGGGTGCTCATCCCGAGATTGAGGTGAACTTAGAGTTGAAGGAAGACGCCAAACCTGTATTTATGAAACATCATGCTCCACCCATGGCTTTGAGAGAAAGGATTGACCAGGAATTAGACAAATTGATAGAACAAGGGGTGATTGAAGCAGTGGAGAATTCAGAGTGGGCGACACCAACGACGTACAGGGTGAAGCCAAATGGTGATATCCGCATTTGTGGAAATTATCGAGGAACGGTGAACCTGATGAGCAAGAAGAATCCGTATCCTTTACCTACAGTGTCAGAACTTCTCGCTGGAGCTGGAGGAAGGTACTATTCTAAAATCGACTTGGCCCAAGCATATCAGCAATTGAAAGTGAACGAAGAAACTAGCCGAGTTTTGACTTGGAATACTCATCGGGGTCTGTATCGAGTGAAGAGGCTACCTTTCGGGATTTCCGCAGCACCAGGTATTTTTCAAAAATTTATGGAAACCCTTTTGGCAGGTATACCAGGGGTGTTAGTATTTTTGGATGATATCTTGGTAATAGGGAATAGTGCTGAAGAACATTATAACAGGCTAGAGTTGGTCCTTAGGAAATTAGATGAGGCTAAATTAACTGTGAAGAAAGAGAAATGTAAGTTTGGGGTAGAAGAAATTGAGTTTGTGGGCTATAAAATTAGTAGTAAAGGGATAAAACCTTTGGAAAGTCACATTAAAGCTATACAAGACGCCCCTCCCCCAAAAGACAAGGAACAATTGCAGGCATTTCTGGGATTAGTTAATTTTTATTGTCGATTCATTGAAGATAGGGCCACAGTAGCTGAATGTTTGCATAGGTTGCTAGATGAAACTACAAATGCTGAGTGGAAGTGGGAAAAAATTCATGATAAAGCATTTAGGGAACTGAAGGAAGCTCTCACGTCCACAGACATTTTGATGCATTACAGTTTGAAAGTACCTTTGGTTTTGAGTTGTGATAGCTCTTCTTACGGGGTGGGGGCTGTTCTGGCTCATAAAACTGAAAGAGGAGAGAAACCAATTTCGTACTTTTCGAGGACACTCAACAAGCATCAAAGGAATTACGCTCAAATTGACAAAGAGGCTCTGTCGATCATTGAAGCAGTGAAGCATTTCCATAATTACATTTATGGAAGGAAAGTGACTATCATAACAGATCACAAGCCGTTGTTGGGAATTTTTAACCCAAATAAACCAGTTCCTCAAATTATTTCCCAAAGGATGGAAAGATGGTGCCTTCTGTTGGCTACTTATGACTATGAAATAGTCTATCGAAAGGGGAAGGAACATGGCAATGCAGACGGGTTAAGCAGACTACCTTTGAAAGAGGAAGTGATCGAAGAGAGTGAAATTGGAGTGATTTCTATGTTGGAAACTGATCAATCTCCAATCCAGGCAAAAGAAGTTCAGGAAGCCACGAGAAAAGATCCATTGTTGAAGAAAGTCAAAAGATGGGTGTTGCAAGGGTGGCCGGAGAATTGTCCAGGCGAGGATGTGAAACCATATTTTCTTCACAGGAGTGAAATAACAGTGGAAAAGGATATACTTCTGAGAGGAACACAAGTGATAATCCCAAAGGAACTTCAAGAAAAGTTGATGGATTCTCTACACAGTACACATCTTGGTATAGTCAACATGAAAGTCTTGGCTAGAATGTATATGTGGTGGCCAAAAATGGATCAACAACTGGAAAGAAAAGTGAGGGAATGTGAAACGTGCCAAACTCAGAGAAACAATCCACCGAAAGCTCCATTGTGTGAAGGAAATGCACCACAGAAAGCCTGGGAAAGACTGCACGTAGATTTTGCCGGACCTCATCAGGGCAACAACTATTTGATTGTCGTAGATGTGACATCTAAATGGTTGGAAGTTGAACGAGTAAGGAGCCAATCGTCAGAGGAAGTAATAAGAGCGATGAGAAGGATCTTTTCGACTCATGGAATCCCAGGAGAAATATTCTCGGACAATGGAACTTGTTTCGTGTCAAGGGAAATTAAGAAATTTTATGAGTCAAATGGCATCAAAAGTATCACATCTTCTCCGTGGCATCCTGCCAGCAATGGTCAGGCAGAAAGAATGGTTCAAACAACCAAAAAGGCTTTGGCAAAATTTACCGGTGACGTCGACTTGAAGTTAGCCAGATTCCTTATGGTTCAACACCTTACTCCAAACCAGACTACTGGAAAGGCACCCTGTGAACTTTTGATGGGAAGGAGGATAAGGAACTGTTGGAGTCGGCTACACCCAGAGGAGATTAAGACAGAAAGGAATAAAGAACACAAAGAACCGAGGAAATTCAAGGAGTGGGACAAGGTCTACGCTAGAAATTTCGCAGGGGACAAGTGGATAAAAGCTGTGGTTCTAGAAGTAACAGGACCAGTGTCCTACAAGGTACAGCTCGAAGATGGAACTGTCTGGAGGAGACACATAAATCAGTTGATAGAGCGAGTGGAAGCTTCTCCAACAGCGACGGCTGACAGACCGGAAGAAGGAACAGTTGCCTCAGGCTCAGGGTCAAGAGTGATACAGATTGAAGAGACCATACCGAACCCAGAAGTCACCACCCCTGAAGAGCCTGGTGAAGTCTCACAGCCAGAGACTCCTTTAAGCGAGTTGAGAAGGTCAGGACGTGAGCGCCATCCTCCCAGTTATTTACAGGATTATGTCTGTGACTAAAAAGGGGAGGGATGTTATGTACATAATGTATATATTGTATATAGATAGATAAGTAGTTGTAAGGTTTCCCGGATGGTTGAATTGTATGAGAAGAAGAAGTAGAATAAAGTGTGGACTTGAACGGGATGCCTCGTGGTGTTATTGCTGCAGCGACGTGAATGGGATAATAATCCAGATATATTTCCAGGTGAGCTTGAGCAGTATACTACATCTTTATTATAAGAAAATTTTAAAAAGTATCTTTCACAATTTAGTATAAACAATAGGGGAGTGCTTGAATGTTTGAAACCCGGTGGATTATTCTTTGATTATTTAAATATGACAAAAATACTAATCGAGTTATTTTAATAAAGTCTAAACTTGTGAGAATTAAGTACCGTCGTTGCGGGTGACATTGCACTTTTTAATAAATACTAAAAAATCAACAATTTCTGATAATAAACGACAATGAAGATCTTCGCATCTAAGGGTAAGATGCACGAGATCTACAAAATGATATGGTCGACATCTTGATTTGACGTTTCTGTTCGCCATTTTGAATAACTGTCAAAACTTAAGACTTGTCCTATAGTGCTGAAATTTGAGTATGTTATAGCTCATGTAAATAACTTTTCAAAATACATCTTTGTTCCGACTTAGGTCGAGCAATTACATAAATACAGAGTCTCAAAGTTTAAAATTTTGAAATATTCAAATTTTGGCGATCATTATTTTTAAATCCTAAATTTTGAAACCTAAAAGAAATGCCTCAGATATCATTAAAAATTGTTAAGGCTTTTATTTTATTTAATTATTTACTCTTACATAATTGAACAAAATATACGAAAAGTGCATTTATTTATTTACTTATTTATTTCATCTTTGCAAAAACAGTTTTACATTACTTTTTTTTTGTGCGTTAGATCTATTCGCCTTACGATAGTACTGCCTATTTTGTGATGGTTTTGATAAAAGAAGCTCTCCGTAGTTTTGTATTTATGAAAATGTCAAAATTTTGAACTTGGAGCCTCAGTATCCAGACAATCGCTTGACCTATGCCGTATTCTATATATGTTCTGAAAAGGCCTTGACATCATCTACAACGTACTAAAATTTCAGCTCAATCGGATGAGATTTTAGTTTTGACAGTTATTCAAAATGGCGGACAGAAACGTCAAATCAAGATGGCAATCACACCTTCTTGTAGATCTCGGTCATTTTATCTTAAATTACTAAAAAATTGGATAATTTTTAGCCAAATAAAACTGTAATAAAACTTTAGAAATACCATTATAGTAATTCGAGGAGAGATGGAACAGTGGGAGAGATGGAGCACTTCGCCTCCTGTCTACATCCGACGCACGATCTCCAACTCATTTGGTCTATTTATGCCCTTCAACATTCTAATGAAAACCCCCAACTTACAGCTCTCTACCTTTAAAATTGTCCGAGAAAATAGAAATTGAATTTTTGAGTGTCTGAAAAATGGCCAAAAATTTTTATTTCTCCACAAGAATACGTGTATTTAGAGGTTCAGGAGAGATGGAACACAATAGTTTTGGCAACAATTCCTGGGGTGAATTTTGGTCAGTGTTCTTCAAAATATTTTCAAGTCAATCTCAGATATCGTCGGTTCCGAAGAAGACTATTGTAAGTCCAAAATGTAAACTTTACAGGAAAGAGGTTTAAAGTTTGACAGCTAAAATTTATTTTCATTAATTTCACTGCAATTAGTATACTTTCAGCTTTTGAAACTATTTTATCATACTTACGCATTGAATATCTTCTAGTTTACACTACTTTTAAATTAATTATAGCAGAATTGTGGGCAAAAAACTCAATAATTGGGCACGCTCATTTTAAGTTTTCTTCTTGTAACTTTTGCAGGAATATCTTAATCAACATAAAATTTTGTGGGGATATTGATCTAAGGTTTCTGCATCCAATGATACCATCTTTTAATACTATTGTAAGTAGACTTACAATAGTCTTCTTCGGAACCGACGATATTATTTTTCATAAATTTCAGGTAAGATTGACTTGATACACTCAGTGGAACTGTCATCGAAGTAGATGAGCCACATTTTCCATAAAATAAATCATTTATACTGAAAAACTAAAATAAACTCCCATTTATGGAATGAAAAATCATTCCTATCTAAAACCGATCCCCTCCTATTCCAAATTAAGAAAATAAAATAAAAATATTTTGCTAAAATTAGGGGTGTTCCATCTAACATGCACTTTTTTTGAGTGCATCAAAATGCAACTTTTTTTAAATCTAATTTTTCGAAGTGACTATTTTCATCTAGGCATTTCTAATATTGATATTTTAAATCTAGAGTCTTCAAATGACAATCCAGCGAGATTCGTCTTTATCTCGCGTTAAAAACGTGTCCGCAATATTGAATATAAAAAAGGTGTTCCATCTCTCCTCGAATGACTATATGAGACGCTCAGAGCAGAAGTGGTCTCCTTTGTATGCATTTCCCTATTAAAACAGTCCACTTCTGCTCTGAGCGTCTCATATATGCAATTTTATAATATAAATCATGCGTTTTTAGGAAGATAATAGTAAAAAAAAGTATTTTAATAAAAATAATGAACAAAATCGAAGTGGATTATTTTAGGCAAAAAAATTTAGAATAGATTTGGGCAATTTACTATTGAGAAATCGACTTTAGAATTGCACCTTCAGATAACTTTTTCATAAAGCCGTTTTTAGACAAAATACCTATACTAGCATTTCATTGTCTATTAAGGTGTCTACACATTGGGAGCAATTTTCGTCAAAAACTGCGTTTTTGACAGAAATTTGACGTTTCCCCCTACAACGCTGCAGGGAATTTCCTTCAAAAAAGCAATTTTTGACAAAAATTGCTCCCAATGTGTAGAGGCCATTACTGAAAATACAAGAATCCTTTTGAGGATAATTCGACGGCTCCATTCCATACTAGGCTAAGTCGACTTAGCTTTATATTACTCCGAGAGATACTACACGACAGTACTATACAAAATTTCAAGACAATTGTCTGACTTTTGGAAATAATGCTTACAAAATTAAAAAAAAAACTGTCTCAACATGACGGCTCTCCCCTATTTAGATCATGATGCTTGTGCTTGAGCGCTATTCACGTGGGCATCAAGTACACTGTGGCTGTTCTGAAGAATTAAGGATTCTTGAATATAATCCTTCCAAAAAAAGCATCAAAACAATTTAGTTTAGACAGAGGAGAATTAAGAATGAATTATTTTGTAAAAAATTTCTTGTTGAACTATTCAAGGTTAATGCAAGGGAAACAATTTCCTGTTTAGACATTCCTTTTGCGTCTGTTCAAAAATAATCTTAACGACTATACCAGATCTTCCAATGCAACAGATCAAATTGATAAATATATTTCTCAATATATTTTCGACAGCCACTGTGAGGTATATATAAGAAATTATTTTTGATGTTTATAAACAAAAATTGGACTTGTGTGTTATATAACACATGCAAAAGTGACTTGCGTACAAGTGTGTGCGTTGGGCCTAATGATTATTTCTCTTCGTGCACACAGATTCCTCGCCACAACAAGAGTCAGGGAGGTGAAGCATAAGAAAAATATAAAGCGCATTAGAGCAACTCTTTTTCAATCAAACCAATCTCCTCGCTCTTTACTGAGGTTCTCTTTTTTCTAGTTTTTTATCCGAAAGAGGAATTGAATTGACATGCTGGAGGACAAATGCTATGCTATGTTCTTCATGTGGACTTACCATTTGACCGAAGGTTTTCACTTTTCACCAGGACGGACGTCACGGAGCCACCTTCAGATGAACTGCTCGCACTTGACGTGGCATTTGAGCTACTTCCTGCTCTTCCTCCCGAACTGGCCGTTGTGGTGAGACACTTGAGGAGCATCGCAGACACCTTCTTCACCAGGAAGACACCCCTGTGTACTTCTTTAGTAGCTAATGTTGCCTGTCCTCAGAGAGTACCTTAGCCCAGAGATGCCACAGCTCCAGGTACAGTCATAACTGTTAAAGTATCACACACACAGATTTCACCACGACCTCCTAGATGTCTTTCTCTCACTGTCCACCTTTCAAAAAATCGTCCAAAGTGAGTGCAAAACAACTTTATCGTTCTGCTTTTTTTCACTTCTCTCTCCGCCTCAATCCGGGCGCACGGGGAGTTGAAACAAAAATTTCTTCAGACGTGTGACGTCACAATCAGTGTACCAAAAAAGTTGCCTTTTCACCCGCTTCACTTGTACAAAATGGCAGTTTTCTATGTTACACTTAACACTAAACTTGCTAAATATCGATCAAACAATCGCTCAATGCGGAAATATTAGCGAAAATATAAGAAAAAATCAAGATAAAATGGGAGAGTGCAACTTGCTCTCTTTTGACAACACACTTTTTCGAGCACATTCGCATTTGGGTCACATTCACTTTTGGGTGTGGTATGCAATGTGGAATGCAATTTAAAATACCAAAACAAAGGAATTTCTAGCGTTTTTCTCACCCCTATCCGCAGAGATTCTCCACAATTTCTGCGAAAAATGACTCACTACACTTTTATTTGCACACAGAATACTTCGATCGGAGCATAATTTTTTTCTTTTGCGCGCTACATAAGCTTTTTTCACATGAATGCGATGTGGCCTTGTGGAACTTAAATTGGCCGAATGAGAAGATTTCGCCGAGATTTCGCCGCAATTCGGCCATTATGGCTGTCATTGACGTCACGTGCGTGCATCACGAAGGAGATGGAGGATAAACAAAAAGAGTGAACTATTGCAATTTTTCTTTGTTATTTCCTTAATAAGCATTTATAATTACATAATGTATCGAAAATAGTGCAAAAGTCTCCAGATGAGTTTATTAGAGGTGGGAAAATTGTCAATTACATCAAAGAATTGCAGAAAAATTAAAATTTATCAAATTGGAGGGGCAGGTCTGCCCCAGTAACAATTCTTTCTACCCTTTCTCCAAGTCGACAAAGTCTAGAAGATGTCGGTTGTTTTATTTATTATTAGGGGAAGGTGGGGTTATTTTGAACTGTGGGCTATATTAATATATGATTTTTTGGATTTTTGTCAGTTTTCCTTAGAAATATCCGATAAAAGTTTTATATCAATGTAGTCCCACCTCCCTCTATATTTATTATTATTTTTTTTATTATTTATTACCGACATTGGATTATTATTAATTTTTAAGGACATTTTATTTACTGAACTAAAAAAATTTAGTACAAAAAATTAAAAAAAAAAGCATTAAAAAACAAAATAAATCCTGATTCCCTTAAAATATAACAAGTAACTTATTATTCTTATAGCTAAAGAATAAAACAGCGCCTTTTATTAAAAATAATATTAACCTTGAATTCAAAATCAGAAGAAAAATCAGCTAACTACGATCATAGGCGTACCGTGGCGGTGGCGAAGGGGGCGATCGCCCCGGGCGTCGTAAAAATTAGGGGCACCGTAAGGCAACCAAAAACTTACTGTGTTATCACACTTGCACATTAAAATTTTAATATAATTCACATTAATTGTCGCTGGTGAGAGTCCAAATGTGTAATTTGTGTGTTTGAATCATTTTATATTCAAAATTTGATCTATTTGTTGATAAAAAGGTAGACTTGGCCCGCAAAATTTAATATAAATTGATTTATAGCATTAATGCGAAAAATTAATGCGATTTTCTCTTAAATTTTTTAATGTGAAAAATGTTTATGCTTTAGGTAAATTTAAACTTATTTTTGCAGGCCAAGTCCACTTCTTTATCAATAAATAGAAAAACCCCAAATATTAAGTAACTCAAAGACACAAATAACATATTTGGACGCTCACAAGCGACAATTAATGTGAATCACATTAAAATTTTAATGTGCAAGTGTGATAACGCCGATAGAGACACTAATATATTTATTAAAGTATTATAAAGTGAAGGCGCTTTAAAAAATAAGCACTTATAAAATTAGAGCTCCTAGGCGCTAAACAAGTAGTAAGAAAAAATAGTGGCGTAAGAAATTAGGAATATTTAGAAATTAGGACATTTAGAATTCCCAAAAAATAGGGGCGCCGAAAATTGAGAAGGCGAAATCTTAAAGCGTTAAAATATAAGGGCGATCTAATAGGGACATATTAAAAGTATTGTGCCTCAAAATAGGAGCCGAAAAATTATGGAGTGGAAAAGCCAATGATAAACCTAGATCAGCTAATAAAGATGTAATTCTGTCATTGAAAATTCGGTTTGTGAGCAAACTTGAAGGGGTTCTTATTTCCAATATAACGCTAATTTGCTTTCATAGTATAGGGGGAAGTGGGGCACCTTTGAATTGGGGCACATTTGAAATTGGGCTTTTTCTCCTATTTTTAAATGGAATTGAGCCTTATCATGACGTAATTTAGCTTCGCAATTGATTTGTTGAGCTAAATTATATCATAATAAGGTCCAATTTCATTTAAAAATAGGAGAAAAGAGCTCAATTTGAAAGCTGCCCCAATTCAAAGGTGCCCCACTTCCCCCTACTAGAACTAGCTAAAATTTTAATTAAAAATTAAAAATTCGGCAGTTGGGTATTACCTATAACTTTTCCTGGACTTCTTTTTTTTAAGAAATCGGATTTTGCGGTAGTCAATAATTTGAAGAAAAAATGCGATTTTCCTGATTTTTGAATAAAATTAAATTTGGATTTTAAGAAAATTTTATACAAAAATGTAAACTTGTAACTTGCAAAATAAGTTCGAGTTTAACTCATCTAATAACAGGCAATTTTTCGTTTTTTGATATCAAATGAATCTACTCTGAATAATTTTGTCCGCCGAAAAGTAATTTTTCCCTAAAATTTTTCCAAAAATCGGGTCCCAACCCAACCGCTGAATTTTTCAAATTTTGAAATGAAATTTTCGGAAATAGTTTTAATGTTGTGACTTATATGCTTAAAAGCTCAAATTATTTTTTTTATTATGTTGAAAATAAAAACATAAATAAAATATGCTATTTTTTAGTCTTTGAGCCACGTATAACTGTAACTTCTTATAACGTTGTCTCAATGTGAAAGGTCAAATGTCTTTTTAACTGTATTTCAATTATATAGTTTCCTATTGATTTATTTATGGACCCCTTTTATTCGGTATGTTTAACATAATCAATGATAAGTTTTACATCTAACATTGGAAAGACCAACACAGTCTGATTCGGTGTATTTTGTGCTTCTATGGACGATAGGGACAAAAATAGCCCAAAAATTTAAGTAATTTTTCTGACAATACCAATGAATAATATTCTTCGCTTTAATGAAAAATACTACGTATGAGTATTGTAGTTTTTATTGCCAAAAGGGTTTTGCTTAAAAAAAAATTGGAATTCCAATAAATAAATGAAATAAATTGTGAATTTGAGAATTTAAAAATTCGCCATTTTTGAGCTTAAATATTTACTACATAGCAAATAGCTAGAGACTTGCAAAAAAATATTGTAGATTCCTTCAACCTTCTTCTTTACAATTATGTACAGACATAAGATAAAAATAACTTTAGGTAGTCAGGAAAAATTATTTTCTTTATGGGACACCAGTGTTCCAATCGTCCTTAAAGGGTTAAATTGGTAGCAAAAGGCTTTTCTCGTGAGTCCGACCATTCTGCAAAGCTATGTCGCCCAATCCCTTTCTTTTTTCATTATCATTGAAAATCTATCTAGAAAATTTCAATTCGTAAAAACGTATTTTACCTGAAATATTTGAACTAAGAGGATAAATCCAATGCAATTTGTGGGGAAGATAAAATATTTTGGATTTACTCCCAAGCCTTATCATCATGCTTTTGTTTTTTTGTTTGTGCTTTCAAGGCTAATCAAAATTGAGTATCTTTTCTGCGTTTTCAAGAAGTCTATTCCGTGTAATTGCAGAAATTATATAAAATACCTTGAGCAAATTTCAAAATTAGTATCGTCATCGTAACGAAACCGAACGAAACGCTTTGCCAGCTCATTCATAAAGTTTTATTGAACTCTTACTGGAGCATAAACCACTTGGGGTTCCCTGAGACTGGTTCGGCGGGAAACCAGTCAGTATTCCCCCTGATTTCGTGTGAGAAGCATCGAGAAAATATTAAAGTGTGAGACTTAAAAGTTGCACTGTTTTCGATGATTTGCAAGATTGATAAAAATTAGAAACTCATTATTTAGTATTACATCACGCGGCTCTTGTTAGATAGTGAAACTCTCAAGACTATCGAGAATGACTGCCCTTGAGGAATATTCAGTGGAAGAATGGAGGAATATTTTCAATGAATTCCAGAGAATTAGAGGCAAGTTAGTTTTATTTTCTTTAGTTGAGAGTTTTTTTTTAAATGGGGAAAAAAATTAAATTTTAGGGGAGCATTATTTGGATCATGCTGGAGCAAATCTCTATTCTGAGACTCAATTACAAGAGTGCTTCAGGGATTTGAGTCAGAATCTCTACTGCAATCCACATACGAGTAAATCTACTGAAGATCTCATTGATCAAGTAAGGTATCGAATTCTGGAGCATTTCAACACTGATTCGTCCAAATATCATGTCATCTTCACATCCGGGACTACGGCATCGTTGAAAATTGTTGCTGAAACTTTCAATTTCACTGGGAATCACTCACAATTTCGCTATTTGCGCGATAGTCATACTTCGGTGCTGGGAATGAGGGAATTAGTGACGTCTCAGAAAATTGTTCCAATTGAGAAAGATGAACTTTTGGCCATATCAAAAGGAAAGTTCCACTGTTTTCCCGAATCTGAGTCAAAGTCTCTGATTGTCTTCCCAGCCCAGTGCAATTTTAATGGCTTTAAGTATCCCCTGGAATTAATTGAGAACTTCCACTCAAAGAATCTCCCCAGTGACTTCCAAAATTCTGAGTGGTTTGTCTGCCTGGATGCTGCAAGTTTCGTCTCCACCAATCACCTCAATCTCAGCCATTTCACTCCAGATTTCGTTTGCATCTCCTTCTACAAGATCTTTGGCTATCCTACGGGATTGGGTGCTCTTCTGGTCAGCAAGAGAGCAGAGGATGCTCTCAGGAAGCGCTACTATGGCGGAGGAACTGTAAAAATTGCCATGAGTCAGTTAAACTTCCACGAAAAACGAGATTGCCTCCATGAGAGATTTGAAGATGGAACTATTCCATTCATTTCCATCATTTCCCTCCTCCATGGCTTCAGTACCCTCAAACGTTTGATTCCCAGCACTCAAGAGGCCAGGACAATGGAGAGAATCTCCAGGCATACGTTCAACCTTGCAAAGTATCTCAGGGATCGTCTGGCTGCCTTGAAGCATACGTCCGGAGAGGATGTAGTCAGACTGTACAGCGACACGGATTACAGTTCATCTTCAGCTCAGGGCGGAATTGTTAACTTCAACATTCTCCACAGTGATGGGAGTTTTGTGGGTTTTGCTGAATTTGCCTGTATGGCGTCCATCTACAACATTATCATCAGGACTGGATGCTTTTGCAATCCAGGAGCCTGCCAGAGGCATCTAAAGCTGAGCAATGAAGACGTGAGGGCGCACTTTCAGGTAAAAGAATCTTAAATTTAAAGTCCATTAATTAACAAAACCTATGTTAGGCGCCTATTAACCCATTCCTTACCATAGTATTATACATCATACGCAAATTGAGTGATTGAGTGATAATAAAAAGTGAAGCTATTTTTCAATTTTCCTAGTAAAAATTTTGTAGTTCTTGTATAATTTTGGCGAACATTATGAAACATGTATTTTTAGATAGCTTTTAATACACGATTTCGAAATATATCAAACTGATAAGTCAATTCTCTTTAGGAAAAAACTTGCCAATAGTCTTCAGTGCCTCTATGCAAAAACATATTGAAAAATGAAATGTCGAGAGGCCCCTGCTCAAAATTACTTTAGCATTATTTACGGTTTATCGGTTTTCAATTTAAACAATCCATAAACCAAAAATCGCCTAAAATGGCTTAGGATAGGATTACTAAAATTTATTTACCGATAAAAAATAGTTATCGGTTCATTACCGATTCAGAACCGATTTAAACCAGTTCAGTCTTATCAGAAATTCCAAGATCTTTCCATCAAGCCCAAACATGATACCATTCGGTTGAGAAATGCGTTCTCAACAGCTTTTTAAATCTTTAACTTTGAAAAATCGTTATTAAGAATGATTCAACTGATGATATTAAGAAATGATATTAAGAATGGACAAAAATCAAAGTTTTGAAGGCAAAGGGTAGAGGCGGAGGGAAAATAAGGGGCATTTTAATGGTCTCAGAGTCAAATTCTGAAAGGGGGAGGGGTCTTCGAAAGGTCGCAAGTCTCTATCTCTAACCGTATGGCCCCTGGAGCTGGCGACAGCCGGACGGATCAGACACTAAGAGAAATCCGAAAAAGTTAAAATAACATTCCGGAAATGTTAATTTTACCCTGCAGTATTGATCCAAAATCGGTGTAAATATTACCCTTTTCAGGTGTATTATGGGTTAAAGTTACCCTTTTTCATGTTAATTTTACACTTAAAAAGGTGTAAAATTAACATTAAAAAATGTTGATATATTTTTACACCTAAAAAGTGTTAAAGTTATGAGGGAAAAAAGTTAATAGCACCCCCTTTTTTTCAGTGTAAGGAGTCATATAGTATAGGAGTAACCACTTATCGCCATGTTTAGGAAAAAGAGGAATTAATTTTATTATAACTTTTGAACTTTTATTACAATATAGCTTAAATTTGACACGAAACTAGAAAACAATAGTTCCAGAATTTAACGGTGGACTACTTAAAAAACTGATTTTTATTAACAATGCAAAAATAACCACTTCGTCGCCACTTTTTACCACTTTTCGCCAGTTTTGTAACCACTTCTCGCCACCCACTTGAAAAGGTCTAAACTTGATAATTTTTCGGCAATTTTATGTAAAGAATACATTCAGGATTTCTTTTTTGTAATGATCACCTTATTATTACTCACTTTAAATAATTTTTCTTCACTTTTATTTGAGAAATCAAATAAAACACGAAGTGAATTTACCGTCGCCTATTGAAAATAGATGGCGACAGGTGGTAAAATAAATTTCAGAAGATAACCACTTTTCGCCATGCCTCATTTTTATATAAAAATAATATAAAATGAAATATTAATTAACTAAATACGAATTTTATGTATTCCACAAATGTAATTAAATATGCAATAGACAAATTATTTATCCAAAAAGGTATTTTTTGCTTGATGAAAATTCGATGACATTTAGTATATTTGGTAAGAAATATTGGATTCGATGCACTTGCTTAAAATATTACTCTATAAAATGCTCAAAATCGTAAATCCAAAACGAATAATTATTATTTTTCGACTCTATACGTAGCAGCAGTAAAAATACAAAGAACTTTGTGGCTCATTTATTTCACAAATCGCAAAAAAAAATAGCGATTTCAATACAAGTGGCGAGAAGTGGGGCACTGGCGAGAAGTGGAGATTCCACCCTGCGTAATATTTTTCATTAAAGCGAAAAACATTATTAATTGGTTTTGTCAGAAAAATTACTTAAATTTTTGGGCTATTTTTGTCCCTATCGTTCATAGAGGCACAAAATAGACCGAATCAGATTCTGTTGGACTTTCCAAGGTTAGATGTGATACTTATCATTGATTATGTTTCTCAGTTTAATTTTGATTGTTGATTTTCAGTCCATAAAAAGTGTCTTGTCGTTAAAGGGTTAACTTAGAAAATTCAAAATCTTTGTTTTTAAGTGCCCCTATCGGTGGTTTTATGAACTTGCGATGTTAGAAGGGTAGTGGATTTTCACGAGAGCTTTCCAAAATGCCCTCACTTTTTAAATTCTTACGGACCCGTCAAATAATTTCGTCAGATATCTTGCAGATTTCCGCAGAAAATATCTACACCTCTGCAGAAAATCTGCCGAGAAATCTGTAGATATTCCTATGAATTTTAATTGGGCTTGAGACAAAATTCGTCAGAAATTTTTGCAGATTTTCTGATGAATCCTGGTACATACTCTGACGAATTTCTGTAGATATTTTGCCGATTTTCTGTTGATTTTTTCTACATTCCAGACTTTCCAGACAGCTGTGTCTGAAAAGATGGAATATTTTTCACTGAAGTATGGAAAATTCAATAGAGTGATTCTTAGTGATATCACAGTGTTTATATAAAATGAAGAATTCTGCGACGCCGTGTTCTAAGTAGAGAATAGTGAAGTATATCTTTAAACACAGTGTCGATCTAAATTTCGTGTTTTTGTATCATTTCATGGGCGATTTTTAAGAAATTAGTATTTTTGTCTTGAATCTTTTTACTCATCTAAAATGTTTAATAGGTAATGCTTGTTAATCAGAGCATACCATTTTCTTTGTAACTGCTGCAATTTCTTGATAAATCAACAATATTTTTGTTGAGAAAATATGCAGAAATTCTGCCGAAAATCTGCAGATTTTCGGAAAAATTTCTGCCAAAAATCTACAGATTTTCAGGCAGAAATTCTGCCGAAGATCTACAGAATTTCTCTGAATGTACTAGAATATACCGTTAAAATTCAAAAAACCTCCGAGTAAAATCAGCAGGTAGAGCAAGGATTTGACGGGGTGGTAAAAATTACATGTTTGAATTACACGCTGAAAATTTTTACACAAAATATTTTTTACACAAAATTTACCACTTTAATAGTGGTAAAAATCAAAATTTACAATTTTTTGGTAATTTGGAAATTACACGTTATTTTTTTTACACGATTTTTTATTGTGTGTAAAATTAATATGAAAAGGGGTAGCTCTAACCCATAATACATCTAAATCTAAAAAGCATAATATTCACACCGATTTCGGATCAATAATTCAGAGTAGAATTAACATTTCTGGAATGTTATTTTAACTTTTTCGAATTTCTCTCAGTGTAGGAAAGAAAGTGTTTATACTCCGATAAAATTATGGTTTTCTGCGTTTCCTAAAATATCCCAATCATGCATGACTAATTTTGCCCCAGTCTTCCCTACTTTGTGTTATTTTCTTTTTGTATAACATGCTGATATTGTAACGGAAGCAGAAAAGAATATTTATAATAATGAAAATTTAGTTTTGCTATTGCATAATTATTTTTCACATATTGCACTTCACATTTCCCTAGGTGGAAGTATGGCCATTACCTAAAATGTTTTATATAAACAAATGTGACAAAATATTTCACGCAATTGCATTGTAATTATTTTAAATGTTATTAATTCCACAAAATGATGAGCTATTTGATTTGCTCCAATTTCCAGGCTGGTCACATCTGTGGTGATGCATATGACTTGATCAATGGTATCCCCACCGGATCCATTAGAGTCTCAATGGGGTATATGACGACAAAGGCAAATGTCGATGCCCTCATAAACATGATTGAGAACTGCTACTGTCGCCCGACCAAGTTACCAGTTCAACTGGAAAGTATTTCGAGCATGTACAAAAGATTTCCAGTAGCAAAAATGGATGAGATAAAATTAGAAATGATTTGCATCTATCCCATAAAATCCTGTGCGGCATTTAAAGTTTTTGATAGATGGCCATTGACTCCGCGTGGCTTCCTGTTTGACAGGGAATGGATGATTGTGACGGAGAAGGGGGTTGCATTGACCCAGAAAAATAATACAAGGCTCTGCCTGATTAGGCCAAGTATTGACCAGGAAAGGGGTAAGATGATTCTCAATTTTCCTGAAATGGAGAGCATTGACGTGGAGTTGAAGTTGAATGTCGAGAGAGGGAGGATGATAGAAGATTCAAGCCTGTGTCAGAGTAAAGTTTGTGGAGATCGGGTTCAGGGATTTGATTGTGGGGAAAAGATTGCTCAGTGGCTGGAAGAAGCCCTCAATATGCCGGGACTTCGGCTTTTGCGGAAGAATAATGATGAGAAGCGATTCTTCCGGAAGAATGGAAGTTTGCAGGATTGCCCGGAAATTTCGCTGGCGAATCAGGCGCAATTCCTGCTAATAAATTCAACGTCAGTCTCATGGTTGATGGACCAAGTGAGAGATTGGGATGAAGAAGGGGATCGTGAGGGTCTCCTGTCAAATGTCATTGATCGTTTTCGCGGGAATATTGTGATAAAATCTTCCAAAAGCTTAGAAGAAGCAGCCTGGAAAATTGTGCGAATTGGTCAGATTCTCTTCAAAGTCGATGGTCAATGCACAAGATGTCAGATGATCTGTATAGATCAAAGATCAGGGGAGAAAACTGCTGAGCCACTGAGAACGCTGGCCAGGGAATTTGAGGGAAAAATGAAATTTGGCATTTATCTGTCTCAGATGAATGATTTTACTAATTCAGTACTCAGCTGCATCGATAGAATTGAGATTGTTGAGTAGAAATTACTGAAGGACGCAATCTGTGATGGGTTGATGCCGGACATGACCCAAATCCTCTCCAGCAGCTGCTTTTTTGGCATTCTTGGCTACATCACTGAAGTTCGGAAAGGCCATAGATGAGAGTTTGGAGTGAACGGACTTCTCATTTATTTGCACCTCGAATGACCCTGAAAGATTAGCGACTGGATCATGTGATTCCATTTCCTACACAACATTCCGTGATACCTTGTCTTCCTTTCCGGCACTGAACCTCAGCGTCAGGGACCAATTTTAGGACAACGTCTCGCAATTCAGAACATTGTGACTCGTAATTGCAGAGGCCACTAGTATTTTTGTCGGGAAATATAATTAGAATGGTGCTAATTCAAATTTTATTTTTAACTTTCAGACTTACCAATATTCTACATCTACTTGTACTTTTTCCATTTATTGCTAAATAAATTGTGTCTTTTTTATTTAAATAAAACGGAAAATAAAAAAAAATCAACCAATTTGGTTTCAGTAGCCGTCAAACGCACATGGGTGTTGTTTGTTATTGCGCAGTCTTATCTTCTTCAAGGGGCCTCTGATATTAGTCAGCCAGCAAATGTTCAGTTATCTATTTTTATGGATTTCTGAAAATCATGTTTTTCAACCTCTTAACCCTCAATCAGCTTCTTAATGCTGATTTTGAAAATAATCTGCCGCATAAAACTATCTACTTCCAATTAATGGTAAGAGAAAATGTTCTAAAAGAGTGGCAAAGTATCCCAGGCTTTGCAAAGTGCTCGAACTCTTGACTTAGTTGCTATGCCTCAAAAGTAATTTCGCATCATATTTCGTTTACTGGTTCCGAACTGATTTAATGGATTTAATAAACCGACTCAAAAATCACTCAAAGCATTGCCCAAAATTCCTTAGGAGTAATATAATTGAATTTCGGATGAAATTGGTTAAATTCGGATAGTTATCGGTTATGAATTGATTCATTAGTGGTTCATAACCGATTGGAATTGGTTCAAGCTTATTAGGAATTCGGAATTCCAAGACCTTTTAACCGAGCCCAAAGATGATACCATTCGGTTGATAAATACGCTCTAGAGCTTTTTAATTTTTGACCTTGAAACACCGATATTAGAAATGATTTAACTGGATTTTCGTATATGGCCGAAATATCCGCCTGGACAACCTTTAAAACATATCCAAAAAAATCGCACAATCTCAAAAAAAAAAACACATGGTTTTGTTGGGATGGGCAGGAGTGCAGGGAAAATGAGAGGCATGTTAGCGATCCTTAGATTAACTTATGGGGGTCCCTCGAAGGTGCTAAGTCTCTATCCCTAACCATTTTCGTGAATATGAAGGATATTACAAGGGTTCAAAAAGGATACTAAATTTCAGAGAAAAAGAAGAGATAGAGAGATAATTTGTTCTAAGAAAATCTTCCTTAAATTCTTCTCTACCAATTATCCTTCGTTACCAATATCATAGAATGTACCTAGTGATTCCAAATAACCGGGTTTTTAGGATTGACGGTTACCCGGTTTTGCATGGTTCTAAAACCAGGTTACCGGTTTAAACCGGTTTCAAATTTAGGATTAGGTTATGAAATTTTGAGCAATTTTTTCAGAACTTTGATGTAATATTTAACAGATAAATATATTCTTTTTCTCAGTCAGTTCAGAACTTATTTATTTTATTGCTTTATTATCTATTTAAAATAATTCAGAGAATTTCAGAATGCAGAAAAATTACTGGAAGTTTTTCCAATAATATTGTACCGTAGACAAACTAATGCAATGTAGATTTCCTTAAAAATAACTATTTTTTCACATAATTTATTTCTCTTAAAATAATGGTTACAAACGTTGTCATGTTTGACAATCTTTAATGAGGAAGTACTTAAAAATTTTATTCTTAGATCTTGAAAAGTGAAAAAAATATAGAAAACGTTTTTACGAACAAATTGAAAGAGTTTTCCTCTTTATTTTTAAAATCCTATAACTTAGTTAAATCTTATTAAATTAAGTTTAGAAAATTTGAATCGTGAAAGAAAAGTATTGGCAAAAATATAAAAGAAAGAATATTGGAAGGATAGTACCAAGATTTATCGCTACCTTATATTCGCTATAGTTTTTTTTGTAATATCTTGTAAAAGTATTGCCAAAATTATTCTTTTTCTTTTTAAAAAATCAAATTTTTTGATCGCAAATGGTTATTAAAATCAATTGTTTAGAGTTTAGATCATTCTCTACAGAAAACAGATCGATGCATAATTTTTGGTATTATTTATGTCATTAAAATCATGAATATAATTTATGGAAAATTCACAAATAATTTCATAGACAAAATTCCATAGAAATTTTGAAAAAAATCAAATAAAAGGAAACCTTTGTTGTTTTTCACTTTATTGGTTGAGAAACTAATAAATACCAGATTTTGAGAAAAATTTTACAAGAATATTGTGTAACAATCTTGGTGAATTAGAGTCTAATAAGATACGTAGTTAAATTAAAATATAGCAAGATTCAGTAAAAACCTCTATGAAGACAGGGAGTGGTAAACATCTTGTTACTTTTCCACATAAAACAATATTTTACAAAATTGTACTAAATCGTTTACAATTATTATATTTTCTCAGTATACAATTGATTTTTAGTCTTGAAGTAATATTTAATATATTTTCAAGTGAAGAAATCTTGCTGTAATTTCCAATAATCTTTAAGCAAATAATTCTTTCGAGAGTGGAAGAAACGTACAGGAAACCCATTATTACTATCCTTCATATATTATTAAGATACTGCAATACTACAGAATACACTTGGAATCCTATTGCACTTCAGGTGCCCTTCTAAAGTCAAGGAAATATTTTGCAGGATTTTCAAGAAATAAACTAATTAAGAGAAATTTTAAAATTTTTGGAAGGAGACGGTTTTAAACCAGTTTCATCTCTAAAAACCGGTTTTAAACCCGTCTCCAAAATAGGGCTGTTAACTGGTTTTTCGAAACCGGTCATAGGAAATTTTGAAAACATGTTTGCAAACAAAAGTTATTGTGCTCTGGTCATAAATAGTAGAGTACGAGCTTTATGATGCAAGTGGCTCAGGTTCGAATCTCCTTGCATCCCATGAGCTCCACTACACTTAATATATACCTCAGTGTATTAGATTGACAATCTGGCAGCAAAGTTTTATCAACCTTTAATATTTCTTAACATTTGCTACAGGTAACATTAAATCAATTTGTTTTTTTCTTTATAACAAATTCAATCAGAGTTATTCTGTGCCATAGCGAATTACAATTTCTAACTTTAATGTTAATAAAAATTACGGCTTTAAATTCAGTGACACATGTGCATTTATAAAAAGTTTGCGAGTGAAAATGAAAATTATAGTTCTTTTGAATTTATTACTAGGCTGTCTAGCCAATCGTAAATGTAATTTTATTAAAAAAAAATATTAATTTGAAATAAACGATCGTTGTTTTTGTAGATTTACGTATATTTAAAGGACAAAATGCAGATCCTGGAGAGTTCCCACATATGCTTTCTGTACAAGAAGAATTCTTTAATCCTATTCATATATGTGGAGCCTCAATTGCATGTGAAAGATGGGCCTTAACTGCAGCTCATTGCATTAGTCTTAGTCAATCGGCTATATCAAACGGTCATATTAATGTGATAGCTGGAGCCTGGGATCTTACAAATCCGTCAAAGTACCAACAAAAGGTACGCGTAGACGGCGGCGTAATTCATCCTGAGTATACTGGCGGTGGTTACAAAGCAGCTCCTCATGACATAGGATTGATGCATCTGGAAGAACCACTAGTTTGGAATGATTGGATCAAACCAGTGATTTTGGCTCCGACCATTACTCACACTCAGAAATATGCAATGTTTTCAGGATGGGGCAAGATTTCGAAATATCCAGATGATGTCTACCCAAATATTCTTCAACGAGCTAATATGCGTATTATTACAATAGATCAGTGTTATTATACCTCGTTAAAATTGGGAATACACAATAATTTCAATTTTGATACGGACATTTGCACAACATCACATACTGGACAAGTAAATTTTAAAGAACTCTTCACTACTAAAAATAAAAGGATCAAATTGATCCAAATTTGATCCTTTTGGAAAGGATGGATCTCATTACCGTTCTATTATGATAAATGTGCATTCAGAGTTTGAAATTTGATCCATCCTTTCCAATCAATTTGATCCTTTTATTTTTACCATGTGTAGGAAATATGCTTCAATATGGACATAAATTTCTCTAGGATGCAGAGGCCATTATTCATCGTAAATCGTTAAATCTTCAAAATTTCCACAGGTTTGCGAATATGATTCAGGAAGTCCTCTTGGTATATGGGATGGAGATAACTTCATCCAACTGGGCGTTGCTGTTTGGACAATTGGAAATTGCGGTTTTAAAGGTGCTCCATCGGTTTTCCAGCGTGTAACGCCCTACATCAATTGGATTCATCATATCATCGGGGATTGCAACCCTAGATTGTAGTATTTCTTTTTATTAAACTTCAAGTTTGAAATAGTAAGACGGGTCCTCTGCCCCCCCCCTCTCTACGCCATATTCAGCAAATGAAAAAATAAACATAATATAATTAGAAAAACTCTAGGATTTAGCTTGTCTTAAAGGAATTTTCACCCAAGGAAAGGACCTTTACTGACTTGTAAGATCTTTTGTTGAGTCTTATGAAGATTTCAACAAATCCAAAATTATTCAAAATGGATTAAAAATGGATTTATTGTGTTTTTTTTATGAAAGAAATTTCACAAAATTTATTATTAAAAAACTTCAAATAGGATTTTCTGAAAAATTTTGAGGTAGCTTTTGATCAACTGTACCTTTTTAAAATCATCAAGATCGGATTAAGCCTTAACCCTTTAACGACGAGACATATTTTACGGACTGAAAATCAACAATAAAAATTAGACTGAAAAACATAATCAATGATAAGTCTTACATCTAACCTTGGAAAGTCCAACAGAGTCTGATTCGGTGTATTTTGTGCTTCTATGGACGATAGGGACAAAAGAGCCTAAAAATTTAAGTAATTTTTCTGACAATACCAATGAATAATATTTTTCGATTTAATGAAAAATGTTACGTATGAGTATTGTAGTTTTTATTTCCAAAAGGGTTTTGCTTAAAAAACATTAGAAGTATTAAAAATAAATAAAATCAATTATGAATTTGGGAATTTAAAAATTCGACATTTTTTAGCTGTAAGTAATATTTTTGACAATACCAATGAACTTCACTCTATTAAAAATTATTATGTTTGAGTATTGTAGTTTGTTTTTCCAAAACAGTTTTAGTTAAAAAAAATTGGAAATATAAAAAATTATTTTAAATAATTATCATTGTGAGAATTTAAAAAATCGTAATTTTTTAGCTTAAAAATTTGCTATATACCAAATAGCTAGAGACTTGCAAGAAATATTTTAGATTCCTTCAACCTTCTACTTTACAATTATGCACAGACATAAGAAAAAAATAACTTTGTGTAGTCAGGAAAACTTATATTCTTTATGGGACACCGGTGTTCCAATCGTCCTTAAAGGGTTAACCTTTTTTTGATTTAAGATCTGTTAACATTTCTTTTGAAACATTATCAAGCTTAAAACGGAATTAAAGAAAACCTACTCTTATACAAAATCCGTTTTTAAATGGATCAAAGAACAGAATTTTCTCAAAAAACAGTTGTCAAGTTATTATCTAGAGATTTAAAGTTTTTAGAAAAGTGGCATATTTAGGAATGAAGAAATGTCGTTGCTTACACTTCGCACTTATTCCTTTCTAATTCGTTTTTGACAATATCATACGCAATATCATAATATCTTCGAATATTTTTTTCACATAGAATTCCGGGAGTATCATGTCTATTGGATGATCGTCCAGAATAAGAATTAGGGGAAACTGGGCCATCACCAAACACGGGGTACCACCAAACACTAATTTTTATTTCTAAACTACTTGGACTATCTCGACCATTTCTTCAATGGATAAGCATCCCTATAGTGCCTATAAATTCCTATAGGTCTTATCCTCTGATATCCAATATCCGAAAAAATCGCAGTGTTTGGTGGTACCCCGTGTTTGGTGGTGCCCCAGTTTCCCCTATCCTATACGCAGAGTCCGGTATTTTCTCTACCGAAGAAATTCGGTAGTACCTATTCCGATTATACTCCTTGCACGGATGTCTCACTTTTATATTTATACTTATCCTTGTCCTTTTAATACTTATGAATTAATTATAATATGTTGGATACTGTTCAGTATCCAGAAATTTGTGTTAAAGAATTGATCTCAAATTACAAGCAATAAAACCCGAAGTTTTTCTTACACTTCATATATTCAGTTTTATTTAACCATTTGTCCCTGGAGTCAAGGGATTAAAACATCCAGGGAAGGAATGATAAATTTTCAGCACTATCGAATCGATAGTATATAGATAAATCTATATCTGGTAGATAAAGTATCATGCTGACTTTTTACGCATTTTTGAGCCATTCATTGTCATATTCTTAAAAGAATTTGACTATTGATAAGTGTCTATATTAGTTACAGGAAGTGTAATTATTGTTTAAATTTTTCAGAACCAACAGTCGACACTATCGAAAATAAGTTATCATGTCACCCCATTAGAGGAATTCTGTAATTTTCCTGGCATTGTCTCGCGTGAGTTCGAAACCTGGCAATGCCAATCGAGCTTTTTTTGTCATATCATATGAGTTCGAAAATGCAATTCATTGAATTTTTAATGAAATCCCTTTACTTGATGATTTTATGAAATTACAGTACGTCTTAGTTGATTTGTTTTACAAAATTCATTGTCATTTGAATTGCCAGAAATCTCAAATATGTGACTTCTGACAATGCCACGTGAGCTGAAATGGCAATGTCACGACTACGGAATCGCATTTTCGAAAAAGTTCTCCTAAGATTCGAACCCAATTTGTCGTATGGCATTGCCAGAGCGTTACAGAATTTCCCTCCAGGTTAACCTTCCACTCCATTTCTTTCGATATTCCTCCATGCCATTAAGGTATTTGTAATTGATTCTGAGGCGTGCCCAAGCAAGATCTTAAACTTTTCTCGCAATAACAGCAAATTTCAAATAAATTGAATTTTTCATCATTGATTTTACTCATCTGCTTTATTCACGCAATATAAAATAATTGAATTATATTTATAGTAGAAATTTTAATTTTAAAATATCCTAATTTTTCTCAACTTTATTCCTATCATTGTCGTGATTTGATATGTAACTCAAGAATTCAGATCTCGTCAAAATCCTTTCTACAGCTTCTTTAGGTTTTGAGCAAGGTACATCAACGGCTGGAAAAAAGGAGGTAGTTTTTAGTATTTAAAATTATTTTAAAATAAATAATTCTTACGTTTTGTAACCACAACGAAAGGCTCCTTTTCGAAAATGCAGGAAACAAGTCCTAAGTTTGTTTCGTTCTTGACTCTACGGAAGGTCTTAAACAATGCCTTTGTCACGGGATCATCATTGGATACACCAGCATTGATTTGCGTGATCAGAGTCTCGAGGGTGACCAATCCTAGGAAATAACCTTCATCTGTAACCACGGGTAGTTGATCAGCTTCCTGTTCATTGAGCGTCACAATTGCCTCTTTGCAAGTCTGGGTAGATTTGAGGGTGACCAATTCATTGGATGGAATTTCGTCCACATGGTTACTCCACCACCAATGTCCATGAGTATTTTCCAAGGGAAGGAATCCCCTGACTTGCATCCAATTGTCAGACACGAATTTTGTCATGTAATTTCTGATTCCATCTGGTAGGATGACCACACATTTCTGTCCAGCCTCTAAATTCTTGGCAGCTTTTAGGGCTATGCTCATAGCTGCTCCACTGCTTCCTCCACATAACAAACCTTCCTCTGCAATTAAACGCCTGGACATGGGGAATGCATCCGTATCATTACTCTTGTACCACTCATCCACAAATTGATGTTTAAGAACGGTAGGGATAAAATCGTAACCAATGCCTTCAACCTGTAATTAAAAGAACTTTAATATTGTAGGGTGGCGGCATTACTTATGGCCAGTCTAGCAGAAATCTTAAATTTTTTCTCATAAATTGATTTCGAGGAACTACAAATTTAGGAATATTTTAATTTTATATCTTCAAATGAAAATATTTAGTTCTATTTTTCAAAATTTCTTTTCTTAGTAAATATATTTGCTACTTTTACTTGATTTTTAAGATTTTTGAAACAAAAGATATTAAAAAAAAAGACAAGGCTATAAGTTATGACAAAATTGTTAAGATTACTAACTTGTGATGATGAAAACCTATGAAAAACTATTATGAAAACCATGTAAATAAATAATAAAAAATGCTATATTACTTAAAATACTTTCCTTTTCTTTTGTACTAAAATTATTTTATTACTAAGTCAGTTTTATATAATTTAAAATTGTGGCCATAAGTTATTCCACGAGTGGCCATAAGTTCGTAAAAGAGGCCACAAGTTATGAATTTCACATGCTTGGAAAAATCACATATTTTCCGACGGTTTCCGGATTTTCCTTGTAAATTCACTTGAATATATCGAAAGAAACAACATGAAAGGACCTACAGTTAAAATTTTGCTTCAATTGATTAAAAAGGTTAGCAGATATAAGCAGATATGTCTTTAATGTGGCCATATGTAATGGCTGCACCCTATACAAGTCCTCAAATTAGAAAAATAGCCAAGTATCTCACCTCAAAGAAAGAAACATTGCTCTCGTTGAGATTCTCCGGTCGTGCCAAAATGGATCCTTCAGGATCAAATGATACTATTTTGCATTTTGAGCATTTCTCCTTCAGCGCTTTCCCAATCCCCGTGACAGTTCCTCCAGTTCCTGCTCCAGCTACAACCATGTCAATATCATTATCGAATTGCCAAAGGAGTTCTTCTCCAGTTCCCTCTTTGTGAGCCAACCAATTGCTGGGATTTGAATATTGTCCCATAATTACAGCATTTGGAATCTTCTTCTGCAGATCCTGTGACACTGCAAAGATTCCCTGTGGTGATAGGTATCCTGCTTCAGTTGGTGTCCTAATAATCTCCGCTCCGAGGATTTTTAATGTATCAACTTTTTCATTGGAATTCTTTTCTGCCATAACAATTATGCATTTGTAGCCTTTTACAGCACATGCCAAAGCCACACCAATTCCCGTATTCCCAGAAGTTGGCTCAATGATCGTTGAACCTTCCTTTATCAGGCCCTTCTCTTCAGCATCCAGAACCATACGATAGCCTATGCGATCCTTTACAGAACCACCAGGATTGAGGAATTCACATTTTGCATCTGCAATAAATCATTTATATTTTATTGGTTTGATTTTACAAAAAAAAAGATAAAGAAATAAATAATGCCCAGCGCACAATAACTTTTGTTTGTAAACATGTTTTTAAAATTGCCTATGTGAGTGAGCGAGATGACTAGATCGAGATTTCATTCACTTTAATTGAAATGTCAAAAACATGTTTACAAAACAAAAGTTATTGTGCGCTGGTCATTATGCCCAACGCACAATAACTTTTATTTTGTAAACATGTTTTCGACATTTAAATGAGAGTGAATGAAACAGAGAACTAGTTATCTCGTTTTCTCTCATAGGAAATTTTGAAAACATATTTACAAACAAATGTTATTGTGCGTTGGGCATTAGAAAGAGCGAGATGACTAGATCTAGTATTCATTCACTCTCATTGAAACGTCAAAAACATGTTTACAAAACAAAAGTTATTGTGCGTTGGGTATAATCATTTCAGAGGCCAAAATGTATTGCAGAAATTTGTGTGCGGTGCGTATTAAAAGCTTCCTAGTTCAACTTAAATGTGTCTCACTTTTAGTAAACTACCCTTGCTTTTAAAAATATTTATCTTAACTTTCTTTAAAAGAAAAATTAATTGGGCAATGATTTTAAATCAAATTTCAAATAATGTTCTTTTAAAAAGATATTGACGCACCTAGATTTTCAAACTGAATTATCGTACAATTTAATCAACAAAAAATGATAGAAGGAAATCAATTATTTGTTTTACAAGATCACTGTAAGATAAATATGCTAAATAGATATTATGCCTGTATTGTTTATACTTTGCATTCTTAATACTTTATTTATGTGCACATTTGTAAATTATACTCTTCAGAGTATGCATTTCAAGTTGAAAGGCACGATTAAAATGCTTTCAATTTAATGCATGGTAATTAAACTACGTAAACGTTTGCGTAGTTATGTTATTTATAAAGCAAATTGACCTTTCTTACATAGTGTTTAGATGGAGTATTTTAAGAAAATATGGAGATGACTAATTACATATGTACATCCTGCACTTGACACTTATAAAAAAAACATTTTGTAATTTATTCAAAAAGCTCCACTACCACCTATATTCCATGGATTCTATGCAAACATGTGGCAAGTTAATTTTTTTATATGCAGCTATTTGAAGCCATTTCATAAATTGATCTCAGACTCAGCTCACAGTGCTCCGAGGAAAAATTTATTTAAACAAAAATTTAGTGTATTTATCCCTCTATATGGAAAGGTATCTTATAATACTGAAAAACTTCTCACTTTTTTGTTATTTAGTGTAACGGTCGCGAGTGCAGAAAAATCCCATATAAATTTAAATCGAAGTATGAGAAAGTGGCTTCAAATTTCAGGCAACTTGCCAGGAACGTGATTCTATGTATAGTAACAATTATGCTAATTATTGAGTTTAAAAATAAATCAAATAAAATATGTTAATTTTCCACAGTATAGGTATAATTTAATAGACTAATAAACTAGAACTGACGCCACTGCTGCTTAGTGCAATTTATATTTCGCATCTTGGTGAGAACTGGAAAAATCCTGTTGAGTAGGTAAAATATTATTAAATTTATTTAACCCATTAGTAGAAAAAATTCTTTTTCCTTTAAAGAAAATAATTTCTTTTGAAAAATTGTAAAAAAAAACAAAGTATTACATAGGTTTTTAATTACGTTAAAATCGTTATCAAAGCTTTTCCTTAATTGTTTAATGCAGACTTTAAAAAAACTAGAAGTTTAAATAAGTTTGCAAAGAACCTCTGCTAAGTAATTGAGGAATATATTCTTAAATATAAATAAAAACATATTTAAATTCAAGATAAATTTTAATTAAAAATATTACTTCAAGAATTTCATTTATAAGAAACACCAAGAATTTTCCATAACTAAAATTTCAGCCTGATTTTTTTATAAATAAAAGTTAAAAAAAAAACAAATTCAGGTAAATTATTCCAAACTATTAAAATTCTTAGTTTATTGCTCATTTATCGTCATTTAATCACCAACAACCTTCATTTAATTATTTATAAGGTCGATAAGGTACATCTCTTCGACAGTGAACCCCTATTGACACTTTTGTCAAAATGTTGAAATTTATTTAATGCATTCAATAAAATCTAAGTAATATAACTTTTTTATTAATCTGCGTTTTACGATAGGGATAAGTATTCGAATTTCGTATTCCAAATGGTACAGAGTAGGGTGTCAATAAGTCCTCACACGAGTTCTTAAAGTGTTAGTTCTTAAAGTGTTCCTTTCACCCTACTCAGAAATATTGAAAATTTTACAATTTTTTTTTAATAAGTAAGGAAATGTATAAAAACTCGATATTTTGTGTAAAATTTTGCTCTATCTCGTAAAAACTTTGTTTAGAATAGCAAAGCGTTCCAGGCTTTGCGAAATCCTAAAGTTCGCATCATTTACCGTTTATCGGTTCTCAGATTGAATCACTCAAAAGATCCCACAAAATAGTTTTAAGAATAATAAAGTTGATTTTCAGATAAAAATTAGTTATCGGTTATGAACCGATTCATTATCAATTCATAACCAGTTGGAATCGGCTCAGGTTTGTTAACACGAAGATTTGTTGAAAACAATGGTTTCTGGGGGGGAGGGGGGTGTAAGTTTGAAATTTTGTGAGGTGAAAAAACGAGGGATTTATACTGCTCACTCTCTCTCTCTCTCTGGAGTTCGAACAGTAAAAATTACTTTAAATTAATAACAATTGTGTAATTTACAGTCAAGTAGGGACGAAGGAACACTTCTTCGACAGGGAACCCCTATTGATATTTTTATCAAATTTTTGAACTTTATTTAGGAAAAAATGTGTGAATTATGCATATAGATTTAGTACTTTCCTAACTTCAATAGTCTACCATAGTTACTCAAGATATACTAATTTAAAAAAAATGCCTAAATAATTATTTACTTTAGTATTAATTTTAAAAATCTGACTTTGAACTTCAAATTTTGTTTTCTTTTAATGTAATTTGACTTATTCAAGCACTATTACATAGTAATTTGTTTTTCAGCCTCTAAGTCTTAGACATAGAAAGTTCAATAAATAAATTTGGTTCTTAATGCTGCCAATAAACCATTTCAATCTATTTAATTTGATTTGTTGATCAAAATTGTGCTTCTTTTTCTGCTATTTGTCTTCGGCATATGGTCATTCTTTTTCTCACTTTAAAAACCTAATTCTAAATTGAAAATCAAAATTACTGAGCAAAATCCTGAGGTTGGTCCTCAACGCTAGTAGTGGTCGCTAGAAAACTACAAAGTACTTTTGCCTCTCTTGTGCTGTTCCTTATAAGCATTGCTGATGAATGAACACCTATCTATCTAATTATATGGCAGCCAGTTTGTGTAAATAAAAACACAAAAAAAAACACACCCAAAATCCCATAGTAAGTGAAGAGCACCAATGATCGACAGTGTTTCTCGGATCGTCAGGTTAATACCACATTTTTGCTCCAAATTAAATGATTTTTTTTTAAAATTATTAGCTACTTTTTACCATTTAACTCTCACATGAATACAGTGCATTAACTCAAATTTAATTTATAAAACCAATTTTCCCTGAGACACCTGATTAAATTCCTGACGATCCGAGGTACAGAGTGCAAGTTTGCAATTACACATATTTTTTATTAATTTATTGTAAAAATTAAAAATTCAAAAGAACATATATAGTTAAAGGGATCACTAATGTATCAATTAGCATACATAAAAATACCAAATAATGTTTTGTGGATTATATTTTCAACTAAATATGGAGCATGTCTCTTAACATTCCGATCCGGGGTACTCTTCCCTTATATAATAAGATGAAATAAATGACGCTTTGGAAAATTCAACGATCTGAATCATTTAGTCAGCAACCAAATTTAATGCCAAATCTAATTTCACTAAACCAAAGTAGCTTGTTTGTAGGATAAAAAAATGAATTTCTCCAATAATATAAAAATAAATAATTCTAATAAGAATAACAAAGAATAATAAAAGAAAAGAATAGTAATAACGCATTATTCCAAAACCGTATTGATGACATAATAAATAAATAAATAATTACAGAGTTAATAATTACAATTAAATAGTTACAGATTTATCCCATATTAAACTGCTTTTGAAGTTCTAATACGAGTCAATTCTTTTGGTTATTTAAATTGGAGTTCATTGCATAAATTAAATAAAATAAAAAGAAAAAGAAAATCATGAAAAAATAAAAAGAAAATCACAACGCTTACGACCAAGCTTACGCCTCTTGTTGATGCAAACAACTCTACGTTTTGCGGTATTTACTAATGGGTTAATTCGCGAACCATTGATTGTATATTTGATTTTTTTAAGTATATAATAAGTCCCATTTTCACATTAAAGGTCCGGAAAATAATTATATGATAATCTTTGCGGTTTACGCTTCACATAAACCTGAATTTTGTAGTGTCACTTATCATAATCACACTGTATGCAATATTTTGGCGCCTTTTGACCACATTGCTTTTTATCTCTTTTTCAGTAACACTTACACATATCGCACTTAATGCCCAGAGATTGCGGGATTTTGTTGAGTTTCACGACAGGTGTAAATCCAATAGCATGCAGAATATTCGGCAGAATTTTCTTAAGTTCAGGTTTTCTTTAAAACAAAAAGAAAAAGTGCATCAATTAGGAACTTTGTAGTGAAACACAAAATCTCTTTTAAAGGGATTATCACTGTACAATGGTCTACTTGGTGGTTCAGCATTTGCCCAGAGCCTCGATTCTGTGTCCGGGCTCTCGAAATTCGGATCAATATCCCAAACTGTTTGCACTTCAGGACACTCATTAGAATTTGTTGCCATTTTAAATGATATTCCTAATTTGGAATTCGTTTTCACAAATCACCACTTTTTTCACAAGTTTAGTTATGCTTTATGGAAAGCGTCACTCGAGATCTTTTCCTCGTGATTGTTTTCTACAGAACTGCGTGAAAATGTGAATAGACAAGCTGCTTTTATAGTAAAGAAGCATCACAGGAAATCCGACCAGTATGCCACAAATCACGTGTAAGATACCATATTTGAAATGTGGTTTTCCAAAAATCAACTTTGCTCCTTTGTCCATGATGTAAAAAAGTTCATTTATTGGGAAAGAAAACTTTACAATTTCCATTAAAAACATGTTTTATAGATGCCCCTGACTGTCCTTTGATACATTGCATTCTCAAGTATTTACTAATGTAATTGATACAATATTGGATTGATTTATTTGCATCAGATGCTAGTGCCAAGAAAATCTATGTAGAATTATTCATGATGTAAGAAAGTAGATCCATTCGTGTAATAATTCCAATAGGAAATTCCACACCATCTACATCTGAAATATGATAGAAAAAATATGCAATAGAAAATAATAGAGAAAACACAAGATTAGGGTGAATAAAATATCGCAATATTGAACAAAATTGCAACGTAAAGCTGTCTACACACTAGGAAAATTATTGCAATAATAACATTTCAAAGTGACATTGAAATACAACTTCCATGTTGAAGAGAATATTGAAACCAATATGTCAATATTTGCCTACACACTGAACAAATTGACTTCAATATTACAACTTTTTAAAATATCATTTTAGTTAGAGATTCAGTTCCTTTCAAACATGGAAAGACTCTTGGAATTAGCATGTTTGTGAACAGGAAGACATCTCAGAACATCATTATAGATAGGACCAGAGATTCTGTTCTATATCCTGCCCAATTCTTCCCAGAGACCCGTCTTTGTCATGACTTCTCCCTTACTTCCTCTAGGAAATCCCAGATGTTCTGGGATTTTGTTGTATCTTTTGTCAAATACGTCCGGAATATTCATGGTGGTCAAAAGATTTCTCCTGGTTCCTCCAGGAAATCACAGTTCTTCTGAGATTTTCTTTTGTATTTTGTCAAGAACACCCAAGATACCCAAGTTGGTCAGAAGATTTCTCCTGGTTCCTCCAGGAAATCACAGATCTTCTGGGATTTTCCTTTGGTTTTTGTCAAGAACACCCAAAATACCCAAGTTTGTCAGAAGATTTCTCCTGGTTCCTCCAGGAAATCACAGATCTTCTGGGATTTTCTCTTGGATTTTGTCAAGAACACCCAAAATACCCAAGTTGGTCAGAAGATTTCTCCTGGTTCCTCCAGGAAATCACAGTTCTTCTGGGATTTTCTTTTGTATTTTGTCAAGAACACCCAAGATACCCAAGTTGGTCAGAAGATTTCTCCTTGAGTATTTCGGGTGTTCTTGACAAAATACAGAAGAAAATCCAAGAAAATCTGTGATTTCATGGAGGAGCCACTAAAAATTTTCTGACCAATTTGGGAATCCTGTGTGTATTCGAGCAAGTGCACAACAAAATTGCAAAGGAACTATGATTTCCTGGAGTAGCCAGATGAGAACTGCTAACCAAGCTGGGTTCTTGGGAAGATCTGACAAAATGTACAGCGGAATTCCGAGAATCTGGGATTTTCTGGAGGAGGTAGGAAGAGATGTATCCTGATTTGGAAACGAAAAAGATTCCTCCTGACCATTGAAAAATATTGAAAAATATCAAATCAATTTGATATTTAGAATTTCTTTCAAATTTTATTTCAATGTGATCTTGAAAATTTTTATTAACTTTATTTGGCCTAGTGTGTAGCCATTAAAAATAATGAAATGAAATATTAAAAAATGCTCCATATTGAAATAAATATTGCAATAATTGCCTACACACATGACAATTTTTTTCAATATTGAAACTTTTATGTCAATAAATCTTTGCAATGTGGAGGCAATCCTTGTCAATATTGGGTATTGAAAAGAAATATTGCAATAAATTTTGTCTAGTGTATAGCCAGTTTAAGTCTATGCGAAATTTCGTTTATAGACACCTATGACAGAAAAAACTTTCGACATCAAATTTTTGAATATAAATTTTAAACTATTGTGGATGGCCTATTTCTCAATAGATTGGCTTAAATTATGGATTTTTTGGAAAGGTCTTGAAATTTCTAATCCGACTACATTAGATTCAATTAGAAATTAAGCGACAAAGTATTCGTATAAATGATTTATTTTCATCAAAAAATTTTTATTTGTTCTTTGTAGGGGAAAGTGCCCATGCTTGATAGCATTGGAAGCTTCGTAATGACTAAATTTTCTATGTTTCACAATATTATGTGACTCACCACAACCATATTTTAAAAACTATGGGAAAGTGGCCAGTTTTTGAAATATATTGCGGAGTTTCTTTTATTGAGAATCATAGGAAAAATTTAGTTATTACGAAGCTTCCAATGGTATCAAGAATGGACACTTTCTCCTATATTTTTTTATATAGAAGCTAAACCGTAAAATAAATCGATTTCTGGTCTTCGGTGATCTTCCCACAAGTCTATATAGTCCAGGAAAGTCATTCCTCCTTTTCGCCCCATCCCTTTCCATCCCCTCCAAAATTATGTTTCTTTTAGTTTTGATCGAAAGCAAATATTTGATCCATAGACGCGACTGCAAAAAATGACATCGATTTTTCAATGGTCAAATTTAAACTGTCTATAGAAAGGCCTATTTCTTAATCGATTTGCTTAAATTTGGATGTTATGGAAAGGTCTCGAAATTAATCCGCAATGACTTGGTAAAGTACTCTCCCTTCGAACGTTCATGCCTTCGAATAATGTGAATTTTCTTTTATTTTTCCTAAGAGACTTACACATTTCCATTAAATATTAGTTAGCCTATTGTCAATTATTAATATTTATGTGATAAATTTGTGTAAACCACTTAGGGAAAATAAAAGAAAATAAGATTATAGTCACGAATACATAAAAATCTACTCGAAGACACGAGCATTATTTCTTAATTATTCTAAAAAGACAATTTTTACGTTATAGCCTCTACACATTGGGAGCAATTTTTGTCAAAAATTGCTGTTTTGAAGGAAATTGCATGCAGTGCTACAGGTGGAAACGTCAAAATTCTGTCAAAAATGCAATTTTTTGACAAAAATGGCTCTCAATGTGTAGAGACCTTTAGGTACAAAATAACCTCATATTAAACTGAAACCACTTGATTAAAA